>NC_068938.1:192995408-193320408 GCF_016801865.2 Culex pipiens pallens | reverse complement strand
TTGCGGTAGAATCGTTGTAAACGGTGTGAGAGGCAGAACAGAAATGGACCCAATTTTATATCGATTTCGATTCTAAATGCATCCAGCGCATTTGGAATGAAATTTCTGGAAGAACTGGTTTTGCTTTGCGGGTTATAATTTAGAATCTTGTTTTGAATAATTCTCTCAGCAGGTTGAACATTTCGCTTACTTTTGTTGTTTGCTTTTATAGTTTTGCTTTTTTTTGCTTAAATTGATTTTTTTCTTTAATTGTTATATTTAAAATTTATTTTTTTGCAATTCCGTCGTGAAACTACTTACTTTTCCTGTCATTCTTGAACGACGAAACAGCCTACTTTTCTGTACCAAAAATAACAGAATCTAATAGTAACCCTTTTCAAAACAAATGCTGAAGAGTTCTACTTTTCAGCACTAAAATGGATGCTGAAAAGTTGAACTTTTCAGCACTTGTTAGGAAAAGTTATACTTTTCAACATTTTTTTGATTTGAACGATTCATTGACTCAATGCATGGACATTTGTCCTATAATTCTGTCCAAATGTTGTTTTTCGGAACTGCAAAAAACGTTGTATGGAACTCGTTGCAAAACTTGATTTTTCATCACTCGTCGTATTTATCTAACTCGGTGAACCTCGTTAGATAAATGTACGACTCGTGCTGAAAAATCCTCATTTTGCAACTTGTTGCATAAACTACTATTTCAATGCTTACTGCTTAAAACTTTTTTTTTTTGATTTCGTCAATACAGTACAGACTTGGCGTCGAATACCTCGATTATCCGAAGTTACGTTTATTGGCATGCCTCGGTTTAGCGCCGCATATTATATGGGGGAAGCAACATAGGGTAGGGTAGTCATCAATGAGACACTTTTGGTTTTCAACTTTCAAAGATTTTTCTCATTTTTTTATCAGCATGTTTTCATGAGCTTTTTGTTGCATTTTCTTTCTTTTAATGTGTTCTAACATTGACCAAAATATGAGATCGACCCGACATCTACAGCCAGAGTTATTCAACTGTCTCATTGTAGACGCACTTGACAGGAACAATGAGACAGCTGGGGAACAATGAGACACACTACGAAAATCAAGATTTTTCTAGTAAAACATCATGTTTTTGTATTGTTCCATTGCAGGTGACTTGCCTTGATCATTTTAGAGCAATTTTGCCAACATGAAACTTTAATTAACAAAAGTTATACTAAAAAGTATTAAAATTTTGTAAAATTCGTATATTTATACCAAATAACTTTGTATTTTTGGTTAAATGACGTTAATACTCTATAAATATGCCAAAAATCATTTTTAATTCATGTTTTGAAAGATTTCCATACATTTTGAAAAGTTTAATGAAGAAAAATCAAAGTGTCTCATTGTTACCCATGAGCTGAAATGAGTGGGGAACAATGAGACAGTCCTGGATACTGGGTATATTCTAAATTTTGGCCAAACCTAATGAAGAACATTGTATCCCAACTCAATCCCTATGGAACGTCGAAAGAAATTTGAAGAAATATTAATTTTGGTGTTAATGGCAGCCTACGAGCAAAAAAGTAATTTTTGTCCATAATTTACTTTTACACCCCAGAATCAAACATTTATGAATAACTTTTCAAGGGAGCGTCCATAACCAAAGCCACTATAATGGCAGACGTGTATCCAGTAGACACACCTTTCCCCCAAATATGAGCCTGATTGGTTGAAACTACGACTTGTGAGAGCCATTTTATTATTGTTCCCCGTGTCTCATTGATGACTACTCTACCCTAACTGAGGCACAAAGCTTATGGGATTTTGGCTATATGGGAGACATTGGATATAATTTTGAGAAAAATCATCCAAACATTAAAAAAATGTAATGTTTTAGAATATGGATGGTGTCAGTTTTTAATGCATTTATAATAACATGAAATTTTTTCACAAAAATATGAATTTTCTTGTATTTTGAAAATGCATTTTTTTCTAGAAAAAATCTTCAAAATTATTGATTTTGCTTTATGGGAATCAAATGATCGGGATTTTTCAATCATTTCGACATTTATAACACACATTTTTGAAAATACTCAAAATTACTACGTATTTTTGGAAAAAAAACTTAAAATTTCAGTTTTTTACAATATGGGTATCAAATGATAGGATTTTTTCATACATTTCGGTAGAAATAATATTTTTTTTTGAAATACGCAAAATTTCACAAAACTATGTATTTCCGAAAAAATACCAAAAATTTCAATTCTTTTTCTTATAATATGGATATCAAATGATTGTGATTTTTTCATACATTTCGATAGTATTAATATTTTTTGTGAATTACTCAAAATTTTCACAAAAATGCGTCTTTTTGATTTTTTTTGTATTTTTTTTCAAAAATACGTAAAGCTGTGAAAATTGTTACCATTTTCAAAAAAAATGTGTTTTAACTTGTATGAATGTTTAAAAATCCCGATCATTTGATACTTATATTGTAAAAAACTAAAATTTTCAGTATTTTTTTTAATAAGGCCGATGCAAATATTTAAAAAAGTTTTTGTCCCTCGGCCCTGGCCGAGGTCAAAAGGGGGGCAAAAAAATAAAAAAAATATTAAAATTTAAATAACAAGCCATAGTCTCCACATTTAAATGAAAAAAGTGTTTTAAAATGCATTTTACACTAGTTCAGTTGTTTTACAATCATTAGTTTTCAAAAAATCTAAGATCTGACAAAAACAAAAATTGTATCGAAATAGTAGTTTATGCAACAAGTTGCAAAAAGAGGATTTTTTCAGCACGAGTCGTACATTTATCCAACGAGGTTCACCGAGTTGGATAAATACGAAGAGTGCTGAAAAAATCAAGTTTTGCAACGAGTTCCATACAACATTTTTTGCAATTCCAAAAAACACACACTGAGTGAAATTTTATGTCAAATTTTAAAATATATTTCGGAAATTTTGGAACATGTCATTTTATGGGAAATTTAATGTACTTTTCGAATCTACATTGTCCCAGAAGGGTAATTTTTTCATTTAGAACAAAAATTTTCATTTTAAAATTTCGTGTTTTTTCTAACTTTGCAGGGTTATTTTTTAGAGTGTAACAGTGTTCTACAAAGTTGTAGAGCAGACAATTACAAAAATTTTGATATATATACATAAGGGGTTTGCTTATAAACATCACAAGTTATCACGATTTTACGAAAAAAAGTTTTGAAAAAGTTGGTCGTCATCGATCATGGCCGTTCATGGTCACCCGCGACAGACACGGACGACGAAACAAAGAGAAACGCAAAAAGTAACTTTTTCAAAACTTTTTTTCGTAAAATCGCGATAACTTGTGATGTTTATAAGCAAACCCCTTATGTCTATATATCAAAATTTTTGTAATTGTCTGTTCTACAACTTTGTAGAACATTGTTACACTCTAAAAAATAACCCTGCAAAGTTAGAAAAAACACGAAATTTTAAAATGAAAATTTTTGTTCTGAATGAAAAAATGACCCTTCTGGGACAATGTAGATTCGAAAAGTACATTAAATTTCCCATAAAATGACATGTTCCAAAATTTTTTACAGTCGAGTAACGGAAAATGGGAGAATTTTTAAAACTTTTTTAGTGTTTTTTTCGATGAAAAATACGTTTTTTCGGAATTCTGAGTACGCCATCAAATCAGGCGTCTAATTTTACATAAAAGTCGCTTTGACACCAAATTTCTATCTCATCACCGTTTCAGGCTGCAAATTATTGAAAAACACCTCTTTTTTCGCATGTGCAAAAATGGAAGGGGTCGTACCGCCCCTCCGTCACGAGATATCAAAAAACGGACCTCGGATTCGTGATCAGGGACAAAAGTTACCCCTTAGGACAAAGTTTCACGCAAATCGAAGAGGGGTCGGGGCAACTTTTCCCGATTTCGTGTGAGTTGGTAGAGAATTACCCATAAAATGAAATTATGAGTATTGAGAAAATTTTGAGTATTTTTACAAATATGTGTTATCATTTTCGAAATGTTTTAAAAATTCTGATTATTTGATTATAAAAAAAACTAATTTCTATAGCATTTTTTTGAAAATGCGTAATTTTTTTGAAAAAGATTTTTCAAAAATGTGTGTCATAACTTTCAAATTATATGAAAAACTTGCGATCATTTGATACTCGTATAACTTCTAACTATTTTTTTAGAAACATTGCATTTTCAAACTGTAGGAAAAAATACGTATTTTTGTGAAAATTTTCATGTAATTACAATTGCAATGGATAACTTACGGAATCTAATATCCGAAGTTTCGATTATCCGAAATGAATTTTTTTCGAGGTCTGCGGATAATCGAGTCTGGACTGTATATTTTTTCAATATTAATCTTTTGGTAAAAAAGGTTTGTCCATACTTTTCGTATGCTCAAAAGTTGTCTTTTTTGGTCATCTGACAGATCAACTAAACTTGAAAATAAATGTGTTTTTTTATTGTGTAACAAATTATTCACACTTTTAACGTACAGGTTAGTCACCTCAAACCGAGAATTCGAAATTTTTGATTGTTCGACCAAAAGTCGTAAAAAGCCAAGCAAATTCTTTTGAAATTTATGAATAATTTTCCATAAACCAACAACGAATGTTCAAACTGAATTTTAACATCCACTAAATTTAAAATAAACTCGGCAAAAATAATATTTGCATGCAGAATTATAAAATACAAGCCTTACCCGACAAACTTCGTTCTGCCTTTTTTTCGTTTGTTGACGTTTTTCACTTTTTTGCTTATTCAGCCTCCTGCGATCAAAATTTTATTTTACGTAGCTTTTTTCATACAATTTGCCAATGCCCCGGAATCGGTTCCAGATTGGCCAAAGTACCAATTAGTTAGCGTATAAACCTTCCTTGGGCTTATACGAACCCAACGCAACAAAGAGCACCTCGATCTGACACTCCGTATTGAACTGATTCGCGTTCGAACAAAATCGTTGAATTTAAAAAAAAATGAAATTTCGTGTTTTATGCCATCCCCTCCCATCCACTTCAAATCGAGCAAAAAAAACTTTTTAAATAAATTTTGTTTTTTTTTTTGTAAAGCGTTTGATTATCTGAATTAAAAATTCCAACGTTTTATTTTTTGTCAAGTCTTTATTAAAACATTCAATTGTTTGTTTTTTGAGCTCAGAAATTTTATTCGATCGTTAATATTACTGTTTTTCAAACAGTTTTTAATTTTTAGTCTTTATTTGATTTAAAATGCCTATGTGATAAAGTCGGGAATTCGAAAATGTGATTTGGGTGGCCACCCTGCAATAATTTTGAATCATTTTTTTTTGCAAAATCAAAATTTATCGACGCAAATGGATTTTTTTATCGGATATCAAATGTTCTATTCTTTCGTTTCTTCAAAATTTCTTTTAAATGTTCAATAGTCACTGATTTTTTTCTTAAGCTTTAAGGCATGAAGTATCCAAATAAACCGAAAACAGAGCAGAAAAAGGTGAAATAAGACTTTGGGATCCTCAACCGCATTGGACCATAAAACGTACCTATCGGCAATTAATCGCTCGTAAAATGCCATAAAATTATGTGTTTTCCAGATTCAGATTTCTGCAAGACTAGCATGACAAGCAGAATTTCAAATTGTGGTAGTCTGGTCAATCCTTTTTTCGTTTTAGGTCAATTTCTTATTTAATTTTTGTAGTAAAATTCAAAATAAAATTGAGGAAAATTTAAAGCTAGCTTAACATAAAAAAACTAACTTAATCTACCTAAGTGGTTGGTGCCTTCCTCACTCTTTACCAACTATTGGTGATTCGAAGGGTTTGGACACAAATTTCATCTAGTTTTTCTTAAAATCCGCAAAAAAAAAGTACATTAAAATCACTTAAGTGGTCATAACTCGACACAGGAATGGTTTTATGATTAGCCATCCAACGATGGGTTGGATTATGGATCCGGATATATAGTTTTAATACATTTAAGTGAGATCTGGCCTCAAAAAGTACATCAGATCTTTGATGTTTTGGACTCGTTGGAAAGTTCTTTCAATTACTTAACCAACGGTGAGTTGAGATGATAGATTCGGACATAGTTTTAATACATTTAGGTGAGATACGGCCTCAAAAAAGTACATAAATATCACTTAAGTGGTCATAACTCGAGACAGGGTTGCCAGATCTTTGATGTTTTGGACTCGTTGCGATTACCTAACCAACGATGTATAACATGACGATATTTGAATCGATTTCCGGTCACTTGTCCAACATCCGGATAAATACAAAAACACATTTTTATACATAACTTTTGAACTACATATCGAAACTTTATAAAAATCAATAGGTACGTATGGGACCTTAAGCCAAATCGAATGCAACTGGTTTGACCAAAATCGGTTCAGCCAGTGCTGAGAAAACTCAGTGAGAATTTTTGTCACATACACACACACAGACATTTGTTCAGTTTTCGATTCTGAGTCGATAGGTATACATGAAGGTGGGTCTACGAGCTTTCTGTGAAAAGTTCATTTTTAGAGCAGGATTATAGCCTTACCTCAGTGAGGAAGGCAAAATGGTTGAATGAGATTGTTAAACGAGCTTCGAGCATCAAACATCAAAGTAAAAAGGTGCTAATGGCTGAGAAAATAAAAACGAATCAGAATTGGCAGCAAAAAAGAAAGCATTAATTTACCATCACTAATATGTCTAACTGGAATGTAAATTATGGGAACCCCCTCAGTGGCCTAGTTTTGTGTTTATTTTGCTATTTATAGATAAATTTAATGCAAAAACGATCATAACTCGTCAATTAGGCATTGTCATCGAAACAATGGGCACATTTTTCCACATGCAATCATCACATCTTTATTTCCATCACTCAACTATAGATCATCGCGCTCAGTTGTCATCAAAGTCATGCTTGCCGAACATCGTAATCGGTTCGTTGTTGGCCAGCTTCTCGCGGATCTTTTCGCACTTTTTCGACTGCTCCTGCTTCTCCTTGGGGCAGGCCATCGTCGTCTGGCGCCACATGCAGTAGCCAAAGTGGGACGAGGCCGGATTGCACCGGAACTCCTCCGTCTTGGCGGCCATCTTTTCCGCGACCTCCTTCAGGCAGGTATCGACGAAGCCCTCCACGAGAGGCTCTTGCCACGGGTCAGCGGCAAAGTTTTCCTTCACGAACGGGACCAGCTTGGTGGCTTCGAGCAGGTTTCCGTCCTTGTCCAGGATGGACTTTTTGCGTCCGACGCACTCGATGGCGCAGATCAGGTCCTGCTTCGTCTTGTTCATCTTCTCGCAGTTGAACATGTCCACGGGGTCGATCATGCCGCGCGCCGAACGCTCCTTGGTCTTCTGCTCGCTGAAGCACTGCTTCTTGAGGTCGCGGATCTTGTCCAGGTTGTCGGTGTTGGCATCGTTGCAGCACTTGTGCTTGTGGTGCTGCTTCTTGCACTTGTCGTCCGCCGGGTCCGCCATGGCCGGAGAACGCCGGAACCGATCGGCCGAGGTCAGGACATCCTCCGAGTCGAGTAGATCTTCCAGCAGGAGTTCGTCTGAAATTGAAGGGGAGAAGGGGTTTTAAGGTTACGAAGATCACTCGATCACCTAGCCAGCACTCACTGTAGAACGAATCCTTGAAGTCGTAGGCGGCCACCAGGCCCAGGAATGCCAGACAAATCACAAACTTCAACATTGTTCCGAAATTGACCACCGTCACGATCAACCAGCCAACCAGGAATGGATGATTTGCGTAACCTCGCGTGTCATATTTATACTAAACGCCGTCCACCTTGTTCTGCCAGGTAAACAGCTGATCATCAAACACCGTTTCGCTAGATGGATGGATGGGTGTTAGAGCTGTCCGGGGGGAGATTGATTCCTGGAACTCGCGGAGTTGGGCGCACCACGCGAGAGATCAATCGCTCTTCTGGAACACCCAGCGGTCCTCAGAGGCTGATGATCGTTAGCTGCGGGACGTGTTGATTGATGGCTTGCAGAGATTCTAGATTGTTGCGTTGGGATTCCCGATTTAATTACCTCATTGCAGAAACGGGTTTTGCAAACATTTCAAGCAACATAAATCTAGCACTTTTCCTCTAAACTCTCGTAAGAACGATAACGCAAGATTTTAAGGCGCACAGCGTGCGCAAAGTTGTCCAAAAACTTGCGGGAGAGATTCGCATCATGAACGCGCGAGATTCTCGTTATACAGTTAGGAGACGGGCTTCGATTGATTCCAGCTGAGAGGCCGGCGTGTCTCTAATCAGTGCTGGTTTGGTGGTTCTTGTTACACTTATTCTTTAAGCTGATTATTCTTGAAGGCTCGATGATGTTTGGCGCGCGGGGGTGTGACAAAAAATGGGAAGCTTTTTGGGGGCTCTTCTGGGTCGCATTCGAGATTTGGTTCAGTTTTGCGCTGGATTCGATGTTGGGTGAACGACCCCTTCGTTCGACCAGCATGATTTCGTTGAGAAGGAAAAACTGGATTTGGCGATTGTTATGCTTGTTGACTCTGCCATGTGATTCTCCTTTTTATACAATGTGTGCTGCGAAGTTGTGACAAGTAATAAAAAGTAGTGTATGATATTAATCTCTAATCTGAAAATGTATCAGATTGTGTGATCTATGATTGAAAAATGAAAAAGTTCTCTAGAGTTTCGCAAACTATTTCGCGGTTTTAAATTTAGTTTTTTTTTATTTTGATGAGACTTTGTCCAAAGAAGCAATTTTGCATCGTTGGTTTTTCCATAGCAGTCTCCATACAATTTTCGAAGCTGGTCATACAAAATGGGAAAGTAAATATATGAAATGGGATTTTTTGATCTGATCTGGTGTCTTCGGAAAAGTTGTACATTATAAATAGGTACTTAGAAAAAATAGTTAGGGACCATCCATAAACCACGACAAATGCCCATACCAAAAAATCGTTTTGTATGGACCGTTGACAATCGCCGATTTCTCGTAAAAATGTTTATAAAATTCTTATAAAATCTGTAAATCTGTCTGAAGGATAAATCTCTATGAGGCTATGAACTTCACTTCAACTTGACGTGAAAATTACCCTAATGTCTGCAAATATTATAAAAAGAAGGGAAAATCACTTAAAATTTAATGTATCTAGTAGAAAACCTTTGTTTTATAATTTTTATTCAAACTTTATAAAAAGGATGAATCTCTATATATCCAATACCTCTCGTTAAGAAAATAACTTTACATTATCATAACCCACTTACTAACTGAAAATCAGACAAATAGTTTCTGAGATACAGCCTCATCAATAATTCGAATCAATGAAAATGAGTTTTTCTTATTAGCCTGTAATTTCTACTGACGATGTTTCGAAAAAATATTGGTACGATTTCAATGATAAAAAATTGAACTTTGGTGAAATTTTCTGATCTGATTTTCTGGTTTGAGCTCGATCGTAATTTTTATTTTATTTATTTTTTCGAAATAAGCTGTTTTTGTGGGGATAATGACTGTATATTGAAATTATTTAACTGAGTAATTCTCTACGAAATCGTTTTTTTTTAGAATTTTAATTTTTGCATTTTTTAATTCGACTGAAACTTTTTTGGTGCCTTCGGTATGCCCAAAGAAGCCATTTTGCATCATTAGTTTGTCTATATAATTTTCCGTACAAATTTGGCAGCTGTCCATACAAAAATGATGTATGAAAATTCTAAATTCTGTATCTTTTGAAGGAATTTTTTGATCGATTTGGTGTCTTCGGCAAAGTTGTAGGTATGGATACGGACTACACTGAAAAAAATGATGCACGGTAAAATTTTTTTGGTGATTTTTCATTTCAATTTTTGTCACTATAACATTATTTGGAAAAAACAATATTTTTTTTTTTCATTTTTTGATATGTTTTAGAGGACAATACCAACTTTTCAGAAATTTTTAGGTTGTGCAAAAAATCTTTGACCGAGTTATACATTTTTTAATCAATAATGATTTTTTAAAAAGATCGAAATATTGGTCGCAAAAATTTTTCAACTTCATTTTTCGATGTAAAATCAAATTTGCAATCAAAAAGTACGGAAGTGAAATTTTGATAAAGTGCACCGTTTTCAAGTTATAGGCATTTTTAGGCAACTTTTATGAAAATAGTCGCAGTTTTTAATTTTTTAAAATCAGTGCACATATTTGCCCACTTTTGAAAAAATATTTTTGATAAGCTGAGAAACTGCGACTACTTTCAAGAAAGTTACCCAAAAATAGTCTTAACTTGAAAACGGTGCCTCTTATAAAAATTTCTCTAAAGTACTTTTTAATTGCAAATTGGATTTTACATTGAAAATTGAAGTTGAAAATTTTTTGCTACCAATATTCCGATTTTTTTTAAAAATCAGTATTGATTAAAAAAATCATAAATCGGTCAAAGATTTTTTGCACAACCTGGACATTTCTGAAAAGTTGGCATTTGATGTCCTCTAAAACATATCACAAAATAAAATAAAATAGTGTTTTTTTGCAAATCAAGTTTTAGTGACAAAAAGTTAAATAAAAAATCGTATCCATACCTGTAACTTTGCCGAAGACACCAAATCGATCAAAAAATTCCTTCAAAAGGTACAGATTTTTGAATTTTCATGCATCGTTTTTGTATGGACAGCCGCCAAATTTGTATGGAAAATTATATGGACTAACTAATGATGCAAAATGGCTTCTTTGGGCGTACCGAAGGCACCAACAAAGTTTTAGTCGGATTAAAAAATATAAAAATTAAAATTTTAAAAATAGACCGATTTCGTAGAGAATTGCTCACATGCTTTTGCTCACAAAGGTGATGTGCATTCTTATACATGCGATTTAACACGGAAATTTTTTACTATGTAGTTAAGTTATTGAATTAGTCTTTCAATGGCCTTTGGTTCGATTCCAGTAGTCGACACTTTTTGTTTTTTGTTTTGACGAATGAACTTTTTTTTTGCAAATTAACCTCAAGGGAATAATTCTCTCGCCAATCTCGAGCTGTGATCATAACCTACAACTATTCCAAAGTCACCAAAACGACCAGGAAGTTTCTTCTCAAATTACAAAATTTTATACATTTAGATACCCAGTCTTTATTTACAACCTTCAATCCGATTCATCCAAATCAAAAAATAAAAAGAAAATGTAATTTTCGTGAGAGGGGAGAATTACTGTGTGTGATTGTCAATGTATTTTTAGATTTATGCAATATCAACTAATATCTCTTGACGCACAGTTCTAGAACAACCATGAAGCTAATCGTTTGCACCTTGCTGCTTCTAAACGTTCAGCTGGTTTTGACCTACAAGGTTGCAGCGCTAAACTACGTACTCGATACGATCGAATTTCTGGCCAGCGAATATTTTGGCGTTTTTAGCTGCGTTTTCTACGACATTTCTCGACGCGATCCATACAACAACATTTTGAACCAAGTTTTGCAATCACCTCGACTGAGCCACGTCGTCAAATATGTCCTTAACAGTTCTTACCAAGAGGAATTCTACGAGCAAATGCCCTTTCATCCAACGATGCTGCTCATTTATCCTGGCAACGAAATAGGCCACCTAGAACGCAACGACACCATTTGGAACATGACTTACACGATGAAGTTGTTTGATCCGACCACCAAGGTGGTGGTTTTGGTCGGACCCAATCGTCGTGTGGCTAAAGCAATGGAAGACCAAATATATTGGATCAGGTTCGCCAGCTCGGCAATCATGAATATCCTTACGATGGGGGTCACCCTTTGCAATGGAGTGTACTGCGCAGATCTGCCCCAAGTTCCACATCCGCGGTATCTTTTCACCTTGTACGCTCGAGAAATGATTGGACGGAAAATTACCTTTATCCTGAATGAACAGGCGATACCCGGTTATTGGAACCACAAATGGGTTGATGAAACGGCACGTTACCTGCAAACGGATGCTGTGGAATTACCCCACAACTGTGTTGGAACGGGTGCCGAATTCAAGGAGTGCATGAAACGGTACAAATTGGATAGTTATGCTGCAGACATCTTACTGGCGAGTTTTGCAGTCAATAGAACTAGGAATTTCCAAGAGATTTATACAGGCATTCCATGGTTCATGAAAATTGCTGTACCCAGAGATAGGCCGTTGAACGCCGTCGAGCTAATACTTATGCCGTTTACTTGGCATGTTTGGATTCTGCTGATGATCATTCTAGCATTATCCGAGTTCGTCAAACGTCTTTTTCCGAAACTCTTCAAAAATGATCCAATTCTACTTGTGGTGTGTGGCTTTGAACGCCACAATCTTCACCGAGCTGGTCTGTGGGAGAAAACAATCTTTATCTCACTGATCATCATGATGTTCTTCGTGTCGAGCGCATTCGAGACCAAGATCGTGTCAATGATGGTGAGCAAGCCATCGATCCAGCGGATCAAAACATTGGATGATATCGTGAACTCGGATGTCAAATTTTACGCCGACATTGAGCAATGCCCCGAACTTGCACTAAATCCGGTTGTCGGTAAACTGTTAGTTCAGGCTAAGCAAGAAATGATGTACGAAACCATTCCCAACTCTGCCCACATGATGGAAACTGGCTGGATTGAACTGCTGAATGAATTGTCCTTCGACTTTGAACGTATGCAGCCGTTCTACGTGGTGCTCGACGATGAGTACTACGGCGGCAACGAGATGTACTTGGCCAAGTTCCGCAGTCCTCTGCGGGAGGTGTTCCGGTTTGTCCATAGGAATTTGGTTGAAGCTGGCCTGATGAACCTGTGGAAGCGACAGTGGAGAGAAGAAGAAATTGAGTGGTTTTCCGGACGGAGAATTAAAATGTACCTCGAAGATAAAAGGGATCTCGACTTTCAGGACATGGAACCGGCTTGGATAGTGCTGGCAGTTGGGTTGGGTGTCAGTGGTGTTGTATTTTCAGGCGAATATTTTAAGAGAAGGGTGGACACTTGGTGGTTTGTGCATAACATTAACTTTTTGGCTTAATGGTCAAAAGTCTCAACCAGTTTATAGTAAAATCATAAATATTTATTTGATTTCAACAGCACATTTTATTTCATACCTCAAGCAGGTTGCTCATCGCTGTGGTAAATTTTGGCTACATATTTCAGAAAAAAGTTATTCAAAGCATTTGTTGAGTTGAATGTCAATTTTCAAATCCAGTATTAAAAAAACCATGAAGTTTGTTATCCATATTAACGCATTCGCGCATTCGTTGGAATTCTATCGTAATTCTGAACACCACTGCATTCAAATGATTGCTTTTGCCACGCAGCACCACAAAAGCAAGATAGGGGAACCATACCCTTTTTCAGCCTATTTCTATTATCTTTTATTTTATTTTATTTTATTTTCTATTATCGGCCTCTCAGCACTTTAATCATGAATTACAGCTTTCATAAAGTGTTTTTGACTGTTCCAAAGTAATGAATAAAGTAAAAAAAGTAAATCTTTCCCAGTTTCTAAAGGGAACACCCTTGGAGAGTATCGGGGCCGGCATTTACAAAGCGGATTCAGTGGCAGTTTCATTCTAAACTCAATGTTAACATGTTAAGGTTAATGTTAACATTCTATAGGTCGCCTCCCTAAGGTGTCGTGATAAGGTCCAGTTTGTAACGATACACTTCCTTCCCTTTACTAAGCAATCGATTTCAGAAGGGAAATGATCACCAGTTGTGTTGGTCCGAGCCGGGATTTGAACCCCGATCTACCGCTTACGAGGCGGAAGCGTTACCACTGGGCTACGTGGCTCGGTCAAAAGTAATGAATAGCTCAAATAAAAGTGAGCAAGCAACTCTCCATTGATGATACATCTGAAAATGTTGATTTAATAGCGGAAAACGGCAAAAGTGATGAGAATTAGTTGAAGAGTGATTAAAATGGGTATATTTCCCCTAGAGAGCCAAAAGGAAAAAAGAGAAAGTTCATGTGCCTTGGGTGCAGGAGTCACACAGAAAAAAATCAATTCTCGTAATCGTGAATTGAGTTCACGAATGTGAGAACCACGAAGGAATTTATTCATGAGTATGGTGCATTTGCACCATAAACGTGAATATATTCCTTCGTGGTTCTCGCATTCGTGAATTTAATTCACGATATCGAGAATTGGTTTTTTTCAGTGCACTCAAGTTGAGTGTCGAGCTTGCGCATTCATTCGTTTCAACTTCGTGTGCGTTTTTTAGGAATAGGGCACCTAAAATCTTCAAATTTGGAATCAAATGTACACATTTTGTTGCTCCGAATATGGTCTAACTGAAACCACTCGAAAATATCAAAATATTTAAAAAAAAATCTGGCAAGCGAAAATGCACCACTGACAGATGGTAGAGGGGTTAAAACGCGGCTTCCGTGAGTGAAGTCAAAATCGAACAAAATTTTTATCGCGTAGCGTTTTAAAAGGTCGTATGCGCTTTTTGGGTTATTTTTCTTTTCTTTAAAAACTTTTTTTTAATCTATGAGATCAGCAGATCAGCAGAGATTTAACAAAACTACGTATTTTCGAAAAAAATACTCAAAATTTCCGTTTTTACAAAGTGGGTATCAAACGATCTGGATTTTTTCATACATTTCGAATGTAATAACAATATTTTTTGAAAATACTCAAAATTTTCACAAAACTACGTATTTTTGTAATTTTTTTTTCAAATTTTCAGTTTTGACATTATGGGTATCAAATAATCAAATCAATTTTTTTCAAAAATACGTAGTTTCTTGAAAATTTTAAGTATTTTCATTTTTTTAATAACTTTCGAAATGTATGAAAAAAATCCCGATCGTTTGATACCCACATTGTAAAAACGGAAATTTCGAGTATTTTTTTTCGAAAATACGTAGTTTTGTGAAAGCTTTGAGTATTTTCAAAAAATATTGTTATTACATTCGAAATGTATGAAAAAAATCCCGATCTTTTGATACCCACATTGTAAAAACGGAAATTTTTAGTATTTTTTTCGAAAATACGTAGTTTTGTGGAAGCTTTGAGTATTTTCAAAAAATATTGTTATTACATTCGAAATGTATGAAAAAATCCCGATCGTTCGATACCCACATTGTAAAAACGGAAATTTTGAGTATTTTATTCGAAAATACGAAGTTTTGTGAAAAATTTTAGTATTTTCTTAAAATGTTGTTATTACATTCGAAATGTATGAAAAAATCCCGATCGTTTGATACCCATATTGTAAAAATGTAAATTTTGAGTATTTTTTTCGAAAAGACGTAGTTTTGTGAAAATTTGGAGTATTTTCTAAAAATGTTGTTATTACATTGTATGAAAAAACCTGATCATATGATACCCATATTGCAATAACAATTTATTTTTGGTTTCCTTAGAGAAAACAAAATGCATTTTCGAAATACAGGAAAAATACGTATTTTTGTGAAAATTTTCATGAAATAATAATTATAATGGATAGCTGACATCATCCCGATTCCAAAACACTATAATTTTTTGGTGTTTGCATGATTTTTCGTACGACTAAAGCCAATGTATCCCATATAGCCAAAATCCCATAAGCTCTGTGCCTATCACAACATTTTCGATGGAAATTGAGTGAGTATTTTGATAGCGCAACTTATTTTAAACCAACGGTCAGGAAGAATCAAACGTAATTTATGTTGTTTCAAGGAATTGAATCTATTTCATTTTTAGGTTAGTCTATTGTGATATAATGATGGTCAAGTTAAAACTTTGTACTATTTTGATATTTCAATTGTTAAATGTGGAGAAATTTAAGTAATACTTGTAATTATCTCAAATATATATGCAAAAGATAGTGAAAAATTGGAGAAATCATTATGGATGTATTTCATGCGACCATTTCAAAAACCACACGTTAACAATATTGACAGCGCCTCTTTCGGTGACTTCACGAAACTGCATGCATGTCAGATCCTTGGGTGAAAAGTGCCGATATCGTCTGAAAAAAAAAAAAAATAGAGCTCATCAACTTACATCTATTCTTGTGTTTTTGAATGGCTCAATTAGCTTTTTTAAACAAATTAATGTTTCAAAAACATAACCTTAGATGATTTTTGTAATTTGCACGTTCATGTTGGTTTAAAATCAAAATCGACTGAAAAATTAAAATCGTGCTAAATTATTCTTAAAAAATCTGACATTCCCAGATTTATCAGCCAACCTGGCAACCCTGGTTCTGAAACAAAAATCCATCAAAATCTTGACATGCCCAAAGGCTCCCGTTACATCGCGTTTTTTTTGGACAGTCAAATATAACTTCCTTTTAACTACAATAACTTCGCCGTCCTGGGATCCTAAGTGTTTGAGCACGGCACGGCGCGATGGCGCCGGATACCCATATTGACACTTAGAATTTAAGAGCGCCCGCCGTGGGATTCGAACCAGCAACCTCTGGATTACGAATTCAACTGATTCCAAAATTTTGCTCAGAATAAATTTAGGAGCAAGCAGAAGGTCCCAAGAATCTCGTGCAAATTATGGCTAAAAACATGCTTAGATTTTGTAAAGCTTGTAACTAGTAGGGTAACTTACTTGCCAGCAGTAAAACTGCTCGTGATCTAGAAAACATTCTAGTGAATTGAAAATGAAAACGAAATGGGTTCACTCTTACAGCCCAGACTCGATTATCCGAAGGTTGAGGCCAAAAATTTATCTGAAATCGAATCAAGATTTTTTTTTCGTTGCCTTATTTTTCATTGTCGAGCTTGAATATGACCCCAACACTACTTTAAAGTGATTTAAAATTTTCAATACAGGATAGCGAATAAACCAAACCAAATCGACGTCGTCGTGCTACGCGTTTTAATGTTTGACCTTGAATAAACAAAAACGAGAGCACGCAATCTAAACAATAACAAACACGTTTTGTGTGGCTAATCATTCTGTGTATCGTCCTGAAGTTTGATTAAATTTGGTTGCTGGAGTCCCGAGATATAATTAAAAATGTTTACGGTAGTACAGCTCGTACTTGTGTCAAACGCGTTCTGACGTTCCTTCATATGAAAAGTGACAAAAATCCACGGAGTTTTTTCGGTTTTTATTGATTATCTCAGGATTGAAATCGAATTTTGAGGATCTATAAAAGTTAAAAGGTGAGGCATTGTGGGCTGTACGAAATTGCGTTCTTAACTCAATTTGGCCCAAAATGCACGTACGACAAGTTAGCGCGACAGCGATAAAATATTGAGAAAATGAATTTTGTATGCTAACAGGCAATAAAACCACTCAAATTTCATTAAGATAAGGTCACAAAACTCGATTTTTATGTTAAAAGCATGAACTTGAAAGAGACTTTTTTGTTCGTGATTCGATTATCCTAAGTTTCACTCAAATCTTCGGATAATCGATTCTGGACTGTATTTATTTTGTTTTTGCTTGTGACGTTAATTCCCAGTTCTGTCAATTTCCTTTTGCTTGCCAAACGAAACGTCGAACCATTTCTTAACGTGTTCACCGACAAACGCAATCATGCCGGCACTGAACCCAATTACCAGGGCCATCCAGGCCGGTTGCATGTCGTCAAAGCTGAGATCCTTCTTGTCCTTGATCCTCATTTTGATCCTTCGCCCTGCAAACCGATCGATCTGGCCGTCCTTCCACTGCTGCTTCCAAAGCTCCATCAGACCAGCTTCCACCAGGTGGCTGTGGATGGTACGAAACACTTCCTTAAATGTGCTGCGAAACTGCATCAGGTACATCTCGTTGCCGCCGAAGAACTCGTCTTCGAGCACCACGTAGTACGGCTGCATACGTTCAAAGTCGAACGCCATCTCGTCGAGCATTTCCGTCCAGTCGTTATTCATCATGTGTGCGGTATCGGGAACGTTTTCGTATAGCTGTTGCCCTTCGCCTTGTATGAGCAGTTTTCCGATCACTGGGTTGAGTTTAAGATCGGGAATCTTTTCCATGTCGGCGTAGAACTTTACCTGTGAGTTCACAATGTCATCTAATGTTTTGATACTCTTAACGGATGGTTTTCTTATCATCAGTGAGACGATCTTGGTTTCAAAGGCGTTGGACATGAAGAACATCAGCATGATTAACGACTGAAGGACAAATTTTTCGCACAGGCCAGCTCGGTGCAGACTACGGCGTTCAAAGCCGCACACTACAAGGAGGATAGGATCGTTCTTGAACAACCCTGGAATCAGTCGTTTCACGAGCTCGGATGTAACGAGAATTAACACCAGTAGAGTCCAGGCGTGCCAGGTGAACGGCATCAGAATAAGTTCGATAGCATTGAATGGTCTTTCTCGAGGAACTGCAATCTTCACGAACCACGGAATACCTGTGTACAGTTCTTGGAAAGTTCTGGACTTGTTGACCAGCATACATGCAAACAAAATGTCAGCTACATCGGAATTAAATCTATATTTGCTCATGCACTTCTCGAAGTCTGCGTCCAACCGAGAACATTCGTTTGGATACTCCACAGCTTCAGTGTTCAAATATCGAGCCGTTTCATTGATCCACTTGTGATTCCAGTAGAACGGTATCACAGCTTCGTTCACGATGTAGGTGAGTTTCCGTCCCGTCATTACACGACGCATCAGGGTAAAAAGATTCTTCGGATGTGGAACTCCATTCAAGTCCGAGCAATATACTCCATTGCACAATGTGGCGCGCATCGTGTTGGTGTTCAATATCGCAGAACTTGTGTACCTTATTACAAATATTGTTTCTTCCATTTCTCTGGCCACGCGGGCGTTGGAATCTATCAAAACTAAAACTTTGGTCGCGGGATCGAACAATGTCATCGTGCTGATAACGTTAAAGATCGTGTCTCTGCGGATTAGGTGGTCCACATCGTTTCCAGGATAAACGAGCAGCATCGTCGGATGGAGTGGCATTTGAGCCGTCAGATCATCGTTGAATGTTCCGTTGAGGACATATTTGACGACGTGGTTTAATCGAGGAGATTGCAAAACTTCATTCAAAATGATGTTGCTATAGGGAGTCGGGCGAGAGATGTCGTAGAAAACGCAGCTAAAAACGCCAGAATATTCGCTGGACAAGTATTCGATTGTATTTAGCACGTAATCTAGTGCGTTCAGCTTGGAGGCGCAGGCTAGTTGTGTATAGAAGATAACTATTAAGAAACAAACGATCAACTTCATTGTTGCGCACAAATTGCGTTTTTTCAGTGAAATTGCGCGTTGAAGTTCAGGTTTTTATCAAACATCACACTCAGCTTAATGGATTACTTGTTTCTATCACGATAGTTGCTCAACTCATTCGGTTTTTCCTAGAACTGCAATTTATTATATATTCGTGATTTGACCTTATGAAAGCATAGCCTCGAGTTATGTCCTCGCAGCAAAGAAATAATTTTGTTGAAATTAAATTTAAATATTTTAATGGTGTCATTGAATGGTTCTAATAACCCACTCCACATAGTCTCAAAGCTTTTCTTAACATGCTCACATAAAAATCCAACAAAACTAGCACACAACCCAACAGCCAAGGTCACCCAAGCCGGCTGCATATCTCCAATGTCTAGATCTACCTTGTTTGTTATACGTGCCCTATACCTTCGGCCGACGTATTTTTGAATCATTCTGTCATCCCACCGTTTCTTCCACAGATTCCTAAGTCCACTTTCCACCAACACCACGTGAATACGTTGAAAAACGTCCATAAATGCGCTCCGAAATTTCAACACGTAACTTTCGGAACCTCCAAAATACTCCCCGTCGAGTACCACGTAGAAAGATTGCATCCGCTCAAAATCGAACGCCATCTCGTGCAGCCTGCCGACCCACTCGCTGTTGGCCAAAATTGCTGCATCCGGTAGTTTGTCGTAGACGTTGGGAGCTTCAGCATGAGCTAGTAAATTTCCGACTACGGGATGCTTTAATAGTTCGGGATTTTTTTCAAGGTTGTCGTAAATCTTTAAATCGGAGTTCACAAGATCTTCCAAAGTTTTGATTGTCTGAATTGATGGCTTACTCACCATCAGTGAAACGATTTTGGTCTCGAATGCGTTGGACATAAAGAACATCAAAATGATCAACGAGTGAAGGATAACTTTCTCCCAACGTCCTGCCGCGTGAAGATTGTGCCGTTCAAAGCCGCACACCACGAGTAAGATCGGGTCATTTTGGAACAGACCTGGGAAAATTCGTTTGCCAACTTCAGACGCAATAAGAATCACTATAAGTAACGTCCAAACGGGCCAAGTGAACGGCATCAGCATAATTTCGACGGCATTAAGCGGTCTGTCTCTTGGTACTGCAATTTTCAAGAACCATGAATTCCCTGTATGAAGATGTCGAAACTCTCTAGTTTGGTAACATACAACAGATACGAAGAGGATGTCCGCTAGCTCAAAGTTAGTTCTGTATATATCCATGCACTTGTCAAAGTCTGCACCAGCTCCTGTACAACCGTGAGGATGCTCCACAGCTTCAGTGTTCAGATATCGAGCTGTTTCGTTGATCCAGTTATGATTCCAAGCAAAGGGCACCATATCTTCATTCACAATGTAGGTGAGATTCCTTCCCGTCATTGCTCGACTAAACCGGTTGAAGAGATACCAGGGATGTTTAACTTGATGAAAATCAAACCATAATACTCCATTGTAAAGAACGGCAGTCATTGAAGATAGGTAGAGAATGGCAGAGCTCGTGAATGTTACGCGTTCTAATTGCTTCGCCATTTCACGAGCTACACTTTCAGAAGAATCCACCAAAATCAGCACCTTAGTTGTGGGAATAAACATTGCCATAGTTTTAGCCACATTCTGGGCAGTTTCTCTGCGCTGAAGATGGGTTGCATTTTGTCCAGGATAGATGACTAGCATTGAAGGATTCCACGGTATCTTCCGAAGTTCATAGTCGAAGGTTCCGTTGAGTACATATTTAACGACGTGGCCCAACTGAGGCGATTGTAACACTGCGTTCAATATGTTGTTGTACGAATCCAGGTCGGAAATATCGTAGAAAACACAGCTAAATGTTCCGGTTTGTACGTGGGCAAAGTATTTGATAGTGAGGAGAACATAATGTAATGGGTTATCATAGTAGGCTAAGGTTGGATGAATTTTAACCAATAGAAGCAAAGTATAAGCGGTCAGCTTCATATTTGCACTGGAAATGCTCGTTTGATGTAGTTGTGCAGCAAATATGAACAGTTTTGTAATACACTAGAAATAAATTATACATTACGTTTTGTCTCTAAGCCCCAGGTAAAACATAAATTTCAAACACAGTGACACTAACAAAAACACGGAATTGTCTTTTTAATTTTCAAGCACTCCCTCATTTGCACCATTTTTTTGTTTTTGAAAAAAATTTCAGCAATCCCAAATAAGTCAAAATTGCATTGATAGTCCATAATATGTCATATTATACATACCAAACCAAATGCACTTGAAAATCAATTTAACTTGACAAACAATCATCAAAAAATACATATTCTGAAAATGTGTTATTTTCGGAACCAAATTTATTAAATGTTAAAATCGAATGTTAAAAAAATAAAAAAATATCATTATGGATTTTTTTATGAACTTATCTTTTAGGGTATAAAAGTGAAATAAAAAAATGTGTATTTTTTGCCTAAATACAATACGCACATTTTTTTCTAAAAAGTTAGTTAGAAACAAAAATTGCCGAAGGATAAAAAAAATCCTGCTCAAGATACAGATTTTTTCTACATGCCCCTTTTGGGTGACCAGTTGGCCAAATTTTAAGAAGATTTGTATGGATAAAAAAAAATGCAAAATAGCATCCTTGCACTTAGGGAACAAAGATTTATCAAAATAAAAAAAAACAGGAATCTCGAAAACAAATCAGTTATAATCTTTAAATGCAATTTTATACCAAAATATTAAAACAAATCTTGGTAATCACGTATATTTTTCTCTCATTTCCACAAACTAACATTAAATTAAAGAGGGGTCACACCCTCAATATTTTAAAACCAAGACTAACATTTTAAAAGGGCGTAATATTGTTTATTTAGCCCTTTTGAAATGTTAGTCTTGATTTAAAGAATTTTAAAATATTGTTTTCGAAAAGTTCGGAAAATTTCACGAATGTTTCATATTTCAACATTGTGAATCGGACCATTAGTTGCTGAGTTATCGACATTAGATAACGTATCAAAAATTTGACGGTGGGCAAACATGTGCACTAATTTAAAATAATGAAAAACTGTGACTGTTTTCAAAAAAGTTACTTGAAATGGCTTTAAATTAAAAACGGTGCACTTTATCAAAATTTCACTGAAGTACTTTTTGATTACAATTTTGATTTTACATCGAAAAATAAAGTTGATAAAATTTTGCGACCGATATTTCGATTTTTTGGAAAAATCATTATTTATTAAAAAAATCATAACTCGGTCAAAGATTTTTTGCACAACCTGGAAATTTCTGAAAAGTTGGCATTTGATGTCCTCTAGAACATATCAAAAAATGAAAAAAATAAATAAAATTAGTGTTTTTTTTGCAAATCAAGTTTTAGTGACAAAAAAAAAATAAATAAAAAATTACCAAAAAATTTTATCGCGTATAATTTTTTTCAGTGTAGTCTATATCCATATCTACAACTTTGCCCAAGACACCAAATCGAAAAAATTCCTTCAAAAGATACAGTTTTGTGAATTTTGAATTTTCATAAATCGTTTTTGTATGGACAGCTGTCAAATTTGTGTGGAAAATTATATGGACAAACTAATGATGCAAAATGGCTTCTTTGGGCATACCGAAGGCACCAAAAAAGTTTCATTCGGATTAAAAAATACAAAAATAAAAATTCAAAAAAAAAAACACTGATTTCGTAGAGAATTGCTCTATAAAGTTAAAAATTTAAAAACGTAATAAACTTTATGTGCAAAGTTTTAGAAAAAGATTCGGGGTGACTTTGATAGTCATAGTTTTTCTTGATAAAATCAAATTTAATGTGTTTTAATTTTATTTTCACTTCAAATATACCATCAATAAAATTGCTGATACAGTTTTCATTAAATAAAATAGAATAAATTTCAGGTAAAATTGCTATAAGTCAGAATTTTGAATGATATAAAATATACACAGAACAAAAACCATGGTAATATTACATCTGGGAAGGGGTACATGTTTTATGTAACAAAAAAGATGTAATTTTACATCAGAAAATGTCTAATTTTATCACTTTTCTGGTGTATTCCAAATTTATACATATTTTTACTGTGTAGATTCTGGTTCAGGCCGATTAAGTTCCATCAATTTCACATTATGGATTAAAGGAATGTTATAAACCTGACATTTTCAAATTTAGACTGTTTGGCGGTTTAAGCTTTTTAAAAGCACAGTCAAACATTTGGAAGGTGTTTTTTAAGGTTTAATATTACCTCTTTTATAATGTAATTTAAACTTGATTTAGACTGAAAAAGTGACATTACACCATTTACATTTTTTCGACATAAAAGATGTACCCCTTTCAAGATGTATTTTTTTTACTGTGAGGCTATTGGGTGTGGATTTTAAAATTTCGAAATTAGTTACACTAGTAATGAAACAATAGTTTCCGAGATCAAAATCAAATTATTCGCTCTACAGCATTATTGCCTTGGCGTTCTCGATTGCGAGATTTCTACTCGAAACTAGGTGTCCGAAGGCACCTTAGTTTCCATCCACCCCGGGATTCGAACTGACGACCTTTGGATTGTGAGTGCAACTGCCTACCAGCGACTCCACCAGGACAGGACCCAGGGAGACGACTCCTACACCTGGACTGACCTAACGACCTAACCTTTTTAGGTTAGTCCGGGGCCAACATTTACTTCCCGTCCGACGGAAGGCATGATCAGACAAATCTCGTCTCAAAATTTGCCACCGGGACCTTCTGGGATCGAACCCAGGCCGACTGGGTGAGAGGCAATCACGCTTACCCCTACACCACGGTCCCGAGATATCGTGATATCGTGAGTAAAAAAAAATAGGGTTAATCAGCTGACACTAACAAAAACGCAAAAGGAAAATTAACTTCAAAAAGGAAATTAACTTCAAAACGGTGCTCTTTAAAAAAAATGTGAAGTTACTTTACGACTGAAAATTTTATTTTGCATATTAAGATGATTTTTTTACGTAATTTAACTTTAAATCATAAAAAGTCAAATAAAAAAACCATTTTTTTATCGTTACCTGAAAACTTTTAAGCATAACCTACAACTTTGACCAAGACACCAAATCGATCAGAAAATCACAGTACTGAGTACAACATTTCTTTCAAGTAAACTAGCATCCAGTCAAGCTTTTACAATTAAAAATCACGTCCCAGTGGCACGTGCACTTTCGTAGCACTACTACACGCAGAAAAATATTTTGTAGAATCAGCCTGTACGAGGTTTGATTCAACAAAATTTTTGTTGAATATAATCAACGCCGATTTTGCGTTGAAACAAACCTTGATTTTCTCAATTCCACAAAAATCTTTTGTTGTTTTGAAAAAGTTGCTTTGACGTTTAGCGTTGATTCAACAAAAATCTTGATTTTCAAATCAACAAAACGTTTTGTTGATTCAAATATGCCTTATTTTTCTGCGTGTAGAAAGCCTACTCCAGCCAGTATCTTTGGCGATCGTCGTCGTCGGCGTCATCGGAAGCAATTTGGGCTTGCATCTTCCGGGCTTTAATCAACACCAGGTGACATTCTCCCGATGTCTCATTGTGCGCATCCAGCAATTACGACCGGCCCTAATCGTCTGTGCATCTAAGAACTTACCCTAATCTCCCCACTGGAATCTACCCAACTGTCGTGACTATAAATAACCTGCACCCGGACAGTTCACCACACGTTCAGTATTGTTCCGACAGTTGTTCCAGAATGAAGTCTTTCCTTGCATTAGCGGTTTTGGTTGCGGTTTTCTGCTCCGGGAACGCCTCACCGACGTCCCAGAACGCGACCGGGCTGCGACACCGGTTCCGGCGGGACGCCTCCGTACGGTGCTGCAACGACGGCTTCGAGGACACCGAGAACCATGCCAAAGTGGCGGAAGTTCGACACGAGTGCGCCGAAGAGCTGGGACTCAGCGAAATGTCCGGTAGGTCCATCTGGTGGTTCGAACGAACAAGAGTGCGAGTTGCGCACAAGATTGCATGCAACATATGAGTTTTTTTTACATTCCTTCCAACAGAAGAGGAACTGCTGAAGGACCGTGAACATCTGATCTGCCTTGTAGAATGCATCACCAAGAAGCACGAGCTGGCGGATGAGCACGGCAATCTGCACCACGACGAGCTGGAAAAGGCCATCCATGAGCACTTTAGCGTAGCCGAGTGGAAGGCACCGCTGCTGGATGGGTTCATTAAGGAGTGTTTCGACGAGGCCGAGGATGAGCACAGCCACCATGAGACCGAGGAGGGCAAGTGCAACGAGGAGGGATTCCAGTTTGCGTACTGTCTGTGGAGACACTTTACGCTGGCCTGTCCGGAGGAGATGCAGGACAAGTCCGAACGCTGCGAGGGAATCAGAAGCAAACTGGTGAGCAACGAGAAGGTAAGCTTCTGGAACAACGATATCGACGAGTCGTAAAGAAGCTTTCGAAAGGGGGTTGCTATGGAGCGGAAGCTTTTGCGACTGCGAAAGCACGGCGTAGATAAGCAGTGAAAACGGAGGTAAGCGTTACGTACAGTTACTAAAGTGTTGTTGTTGTATACGTTGCTACGCTGTATATGTATGTGCTTAAACGTAAAATAAATATTATCTGATGCAAGTTTACCACTTTAGTTTTTCTTTCATTTAAATACCTAAGTCTGAAATCAAGTAATAAATAATTAAATCCCGAGCAGACGGAAATAACTTGGGAATAACGTTTTTTTGATATTTGAAAATACTAGGTCAATAACATTTTATAATATTTATAACAGGATTTGTTATTCGTCGTTATGATTTTTTTGTTATTGGATTGTTTATGTAATAACATACTAGTAACATTTCTAGTTATTCTTCGTACAAATCTTTGTTATTATTTTTTGTTATTTTAACAACTAATCCGATCATCCCAATAACAGTTGGAGGTATTCGTCCATAACAAAAAACGTTATTCCAAAGTTGTTTTGGCTTTCAACCAATATCAGACCAATAACTAATTTTGTTATGATAACATAAACTGTTATTGAACTCTTATGCCAAAATGGATTTTGCAAGAATTTTCCATAACACTTTCTGTTATTTTAACAGTGTTTGTTATTGAAATGGCATGAATTTAGTTATTACCGTCTGTTCGGGATGTGAAGTTTGCAAGCAAGTTTCTCTTGAGCAGTTCTCTACCAAAACCGGAAATGGATTTTATTTATATTTTTTTAATTGTCTCAAATTTTCTGGGGACCTTCCTTATGATCAAAAAAGCCATTTTGTGTCATTGGTTTACCCATACAAGGCTCCATACATAATTGGCATCTGTCCATACAAAAATGGAACGTAAATATTGGAAAACCTGTACCTTTGAAGGAATTTTCTGAATTTATAGGTGTCGATGCGGACCAATCAGAATTTTTTTTTCTTTTATTCGCTATACAGTGGACTCTCTCGTTGTCGATATTGAAGGGACCGTCGAGAGCGGGAGTTGTCAAACTATAGAACGAAAAATCAAAGCAATCGACTTGAAGGGACTGAAAAAATGATTGACAGCTGGAGCAATATTGATATCGAGAAGATCGACAACCAGAGAGTCCACTGTATTTCAGCAACCAGCAGTTCAATCATTATTGTCTCTTAGGCTATTTTTATTATTGGATTTTTTCTCAACTTTCATATTTTCAAGAATAGACAATCATGGGCACTACTTGAAAAAAAAAATTCGAAAAACTGAAATTTTTCAGTTAAAATTAAATTCTATATGCATGGTGTCGATTTCTGGAAAAGTCAGGGAAAACCTGGAATTGTCAGGGAATTTTATTTGACCTGGAAAAGTCAGGGAAAGTCAGGGAATTTTAAGCTGGGTCAGGGAATTTCGATGATCTTAAAAATATTACAGCAAAATTTCATTTCTTTTTGGAAATTCGCCCTTGATGATGTATTTGAATGTCTTCCAGGCCAAACTTTGCAACATTGATAATATTTAATTTTTTATATTGGTCAGTCCGGAAGGAACGCAAAACTCCATATAAAAATGCTTAAGAAAAGGGTCACGAAGAAAAGGAACAGCAACGAAAAGTTGCATTTGGCATTTCTTCGCGCGTTGCTTGTTTGCAATATGTCTTGGTTTAAAAATCAAATAATTTGGATTTGTGTTCAACTGAAAATTACAAATAACTAGCGCACACAGGGTGGGACAATATGAGGCAGTTGCCCCACCATCCTCAGAGATTTGTTCTAAAATTGGTCGTTTGCTCAGCATATAGGGACCATAGAGAAAATCATACATTTTGTCAGAAAAATTGAATGATTAAAAAATTCAAAAGTTAAACATTTCGAGCAAAACAAATCTAAAATTTTTAAGCTCAAAGATTTTAAATTTTAAAAATTCTGAAATTCTGATATTTTAGAATTGTTTCTTTTTTTTTTTAAATTCTTATTCTAAAATTCAAAAAAAAAATTGTAAGGTTAGAAATTTTTCCAAAATTCCACTGTCGTATTCGTTATCTAAATTTTTATTTTTCTCAAAATTAAACTGAACTATGATTTAATAATGATCCAAAGTAAAATAATTTTGTGTAATCTAAATTGGTAGCAAAATAGTGATGGTGAAATGGAATTAAAAATTAAAGAATTAAATCCAAGAATTAAAGAAATAAAACAAAAATTAATGGAATAAACAGGGTTGTTACGGACGGCACGAATTTGGCCCGGTAGCAATTTTGATTTAAAAATATATTGAGAGAGATAAAATTACATTCAACTTATAAAGAAAAATATTATCAAGAATCAGAATAATATGTTTTTTTTTCGTTGAGTGCAAAAACTTCGATTTCTTATAAATTGAATTTTCTTCCGAAAATTTTTGTTTGTGTTTTCTCAATAAGATACGTCGAAAGATGAAGATTATTAAGAGTTTTTTTTAAATGTGTTGTTGAGGATTTCCTAAATAAATGTATTACTACATTCAACTCATTTTCAAACATACTGACTCTGAATATTTAATTTCTTTTAAGTTTTGAGTAATGTTTTTTACCCTTATTTGTGTTCTTTTATACTGGATACATTCAATTTTATTCTTGAAAATCATATTTTAAACTTTTCCTGAAGATACAGACATTGACAGATGTAACAATAATAATTATTGGGGCATGTTCCAGTGGGTGTACTGTGTTTATATCCAAAATATGAGCTTGATTGGACGTAACAGAAGCTGGCCTCCGCCTTTGAATTCTAGATGGGATTCAACCATTAGAAATATTTTTTTTTAAATTTAAGCATTCTTGAAGAAAAAAAAACAAAACATTAAAAAAATACTGCTCCAACATTCAAAATTAAATTATTCAGAAATTAGGAAATAAAATTAGGAAAAATAGTATTAAAAACTCAAAAAAAATATGCTATAAAAATTAAAAGATCCTAAATTTGTAAATGAAAATTTTAAAAAATCTAAAAAAAAATCAAAAAATATCAATATTCGAAAATAAAAAATAAAAGAAAAACAATCAAGCAAGAGAACAAAAAATTTATTTTCTTAAATTCTTAAATACTTAAATTCTTAAACTCTTAAATTCTTAAATTCTTAAATTCTCAAATTCTCAAATTCTTAAATTCTTAAATTCTTAAATTCTTAAATTCTTAAATTCTTAAATTCTTAAATTCTTAAATTCTTAAATTCTTAAATTCTTAAATTCTTAAATTCTTAAATTCTTAAATTCTTAAATTCTTAAATTCTTAAATTCTTAAATTCTTAAATTCTTAAATTCTTAAATTCTTAAATTCTTAAATTCTTAAATTCTTAAATTCTTAAATTCTTAAATTCTTAAATTCTTAAATTCTTAAATTCTTAAATTCTTAAATTCTTAAATTCTTAAATTCTTAAATTCTTAAATTCTTAAATTCTTAAATTCTTAAATTCTTAAATTCTTAAATTCTTAAATTCTTAAATTCTTAAATTCTTAAATTCTTAAATTCTTAAATTCTTAAATTCTTAAATTCTTAAATTCTTAAATTCTTAAATTCTTAAATTCTTAAATTCTTAAATTCTTAAATTCTTAAATTCTTAAATTCTTAAATTCTTAAATTCTTAAATTCTTAAATTCTTAAATTCTTAAATTCTTAAATTCTTAAATTCTTAAATTCTTAAATTCTTAAATTCTTAAATTCTTAAATTCTTAAATTCTTAAATTCTTAAATTCTTAAATTCTTAAATTCTTAAATTCTTAAATTCTTAAATTCTTAAATTCTTAAATTCTTAAATTCTTAAATTCTTAAATTCTTAAATTCTTAAATTCTTAAATTCTTAAATTCTTAAATTCTTAAATTCTTAAATTCTTAAATTCTTAAATTCTTAAATTCTTAAATTCTTAAATTCTTAAATTCTTAAATTCTTAAATTCTTAAATTCTTAAATTCTTAAATTCTTAAATTCTTAAATTCTTAAATTCTTAAATTCTTAAATTCTTAAATTCTTAAATTCTTAAATTCTTAAATTCTTAAATTCTTAAATTCTTAAATTCTTAAATTCTTAAATTCTTAAATTCTTAAATTCTTAAATTCTTAAATTCTTAAATTCTTAAATTCTTAAATTCTTAAATTCTTAAATTCTTAAATTCTTAAATTCTTAAATTCTTAAATTCTTAAATTCTTAAATTCTTAAATTCTTAAATTCTTAAATTCTTAAATTCTTAAATTCTTAAATTCTTAAATTCTTAAATTCTTAAATTCTTAAATTCTTAAATTCTTAAATTCTTAAATTCTTAAATTCTTAAATTCTTAAATTCTTAAATTCTTAAATTCTTAAATTCTTAAATTCTTAAATTCTTAAATTCTTAAATTCTTAAATTCTTAAATTCTTAAATTCTTAAATTCTTAAATTCTTAAATTCTTAAATTCTTAAATTCTTAAATTCTTAAATTCTTAAATTCTTAAATTCTTAAATTCTTAAATTCTTAAATTCTTAAATTCTTAAATTCTTAAATTCTTAAATTCTTAAATTCTTAAATTCTTAAATTCTTAAATTCTTAAATTCTTAAATTCTTAAATTCTTAAATTCTTAAATTCTTAAATTCTTAAATTCTTAAATTCTTAAATTCTTAAATTCTTAAATTCTTAAATTCTTAAATTCTTAAATTCTTAAATTCTTAAATTCTTAAATTCTTAAATTCTTAAATTCTTAAATTCTTAAATTCTTAAATTCTTAAATTCTTAAATTCTTAAATTCTTAAATTCTTAAATTCTTAAATTCTTAAATTCTTAAATTCTTAAATTCTTAAATTCTTAAATTCTTAAATTCTTAAATTCTTAAATTCTTAAATTCTTAAATTCTTAAATTCTTAAATTCTTAAATTCTTAAATTCTTAAATTCTTAAATTCTTAAATTCTTAAATTCTTAAATTCTTAAATTCTTAAATTCTTAAATTCTTAAATTCTTAAATTCTTAAATTCTTAAATTCTTAAATTCTTAAATTCTTAAATTCTTAAATTCTTAAATTCTTAAATTCTTAAATTCTTAAATTCTTAAATTCTTAAATTCTTAAATTCTTAAATTCTTAAATTCTTAAATTCTTAAATTCTTAAATTCTTAAATTCTTAAATTCTTAAATTCTTAAATTCTTAAATTCTTAAATTCTTAAATTCTTAAATTCTTAAATTCTTAAATTCTTAAATTCTTAAATTCTTAAATTCTTAAATTCTTAAATTCTTAAATTCTTAAATTCTTAAATTCTTAAATTCTTAAATTCTTAAATTCTTAAATTCTTAAATTCTTAAATTCTTAAATTCTTAAATTCTTAAATTCTTAAATTCTTAAATTCTTAAATTCTTAAATTCTTAAATTCTTAAATTCTTAAATTCTTAAATTCTTAAATTCTTAAATTCTTAAATTCTTAAATTCTTAAATTCTTAAATTCTTAAATTCTTAAATTCTTAAATTCTTAAATTCTTAAATTCTTAAATTCTTAAATTCTTAAATTCTTAAATTCTTAAATTCTTAAATTCTTAAATTCTTAAATTCTTAAATTCTTAAATTCTTAAATTCTTAAATTCTTAAATTCTTAAATTCTTAAATTCTTAAATTCTTAAATTCTTAAATTCTTAAATTCTTAAATTCTTAAATTCTTAAATTCTTAAATTCTTAAATTCTTAAATTCTTAAATTCTTAAATTCTTAAATTCTTAAATTCTTAAATTCTTAAATTCTTAAATTCTTAAATTCTTAAATTCTTAAATTCTTAAATTCTTAATTCTTAATTCCTTAAATTCATAAATTCTAGGTTCTTAAATGCTGTCATTTTTGTTACCATCTTAGATTACAGCAAACCTGATAAAATTTGAAGTATTTTTGGAGATATTTTTTTCGGTTAGAGAAATTTTGAGAAGAAGATGTAGGAAAATTCGCTTCGATTTTTCTAAGTGACGCTTCGGTGAGGCACGGTGGGTAAGAAGGGGATTATTATGCAACTTGCATGCACCTCGGAAATTCCTTCTGGAGGTTGTTGGGGGGACTATTCTGAGTCAGAAAAATCGATTCCCAAAATATTCTGTCGGTGAAAACTGATTTTATCTCGATTTGTAGTTAAAAAACCTAATATTTCACCTAAAACCTCAAAAATACGTCTAAAATCTCGGTCTAACTCTGGACAAAGATGTCAATTTTCATCAAAATATCAATTTTTAGTTCCCAAAATATATTCCTGACATAGTACACCTTAAATCGGTCCATTACTTGAGTCCCAGCGTCATGAGAAGGTGTAAAATAGTGTTTTTTTCTTAAAAAATATTTTCAAATTGCTCTGGTAAATAAACTGTCATGTCTGAATTCCAACACTAACGTTGTAGCATTGTTGCAAACAAAATGAAGAACAATTTTGCAGAAAAAAATGAAATTTTATCCATTTTCCGTAAAGTTATGTCCATTTTAGTGGGAAAATTGTTGCCAATTTTCAAAATTCTTCGATATTTAACTCATTCCTGTTATTAACAGCTACTATGATCATACTCAGCAGGATGTAACAAAAGTTACATTTTGGTGGTTATTCAGGGGCTGGTTACGGTGGCCATACAGAGCTCAAATCCCAAATATGAGCTTGATTGAACTTAACAGGAGCTGGCGCTTTGCATTTGAATTTTTAATGGAAATAACTCCTAAACAACATTTTTTGAAAAGTGTTGATTTTTTGGTCACTTTGGCCACTGAAGCGTTAAGGACCCAAGGTAGGCCGGGAAGTTGTGTTGTTCTTCTTCCGTGCTACATTTTTGAACATGTTGCGCAACATTTTGATTGACGTAATGATGTTACGAATACATAAACAGCACATTCACGTTTCCCATGCTTTTAGCTAAAATTGTTTCCTACAATGATTGAAAACAATTTTTATTATACAAAAATGCTTATTACATTTGTTACTAATTATCAATACAATCAGTAAGATAATGAGATCAAAATTTGAAGCCTTTTTTTTTCAAATAATTTCACCTTACATTTTCAAAAACAGCCCGTACTTTATTACTCGACATTTAGGTTATTTGGTTTGAGTTCAGCTTATTGGTAACTAATTATAAATTCTCAATATTCTACCAATGTCATATTGGCCACCATTTCAGATTACCAATAATCAGATAAACCAAATTGATTCGATTCTGCGAAGTGAAATTCTGACAACGATTTCGAGTTCGGTGGTGTAGCGGTAAGCGTGGTTGCCTCTGACCCCAGATAGCCTGGATTTGATCCTAGTCGGCTCAGTTGCATTTTTCGAGACGAGATTTGTCTGATCACGCCTTCCGTCGGATGGGGAGTAAATGTAGGTCGCGGCCTAACCCAGGGGCAGTCCAGGTTTAGAAGTCGTTTGGATTGACTCACAGATTCAAGCTTTCGGACACCTAGTTTCGAGTAGGAATCTTGCAAAAAAGAATTCTAAGACCATGCTGTAGAGCGAACAATTTATTTATTTATTTGATATTTTTGAAATAATTTTCGAAGTCTGCATCATGGCCAGCCAGAAAAGGCACTTGTATAGAGGTATTTCTTCGTCAACTCACACGAAATCGGAAAAGTTGACTCGACTCCTCTTCGATTTGCGTTTCGATCAAAGTTCCAAGGGATAATTTTTGTTCCTGATCACGAATAAGAGCTACATTTTTCGATATCTCGTGGCGGAGGGACCCCTTAGGACAAAGTTTCACGCAAATCTAAGAGGGGTCGGGGCAACTGCTCTGAGTGGCGGAGAATTACCCATAAGGTAATTTTGGATAAAGTAATTTCTTGATGATTTAAACCTGGAAAAAATCTAATGAAAATAAGTGTGATGAAAATGTTTCGCATAAGGAGGGTAAAAAAGCAAAATAAATGCGTTACGTAATAGAAGAACGCTCCCTAATGAACTGATGAACTAATGAACTAATTCAGTTTCTTTTTAGTTGATTTTCTAATTTCTTGCTTAGGATATCTGCTAATCTCCACACGGAGAAAAAGGAGTTCCCAAAATCGTGAACAAGCGTTCATGAAAATGGGAACCACGAACAAAGTGTTCAAATTTCACGGTACGTTTTTCAAAATCGTACCATGGGATTTGAACAGTTTGTTCGAGGTTCTCATTTTCATGAACGCTTGTTCACGATTTTGGGAACTCCTTTTTCTCCGTGTTTCAGAAGTAAATGTCCGCATATCGATAAATATTTGAAATTAAATAAAAACTAACGTTGATTATTATGCAAGATCGCAATTCGGTAAACGGTTGCAATAAAACAAGCAAATACAAATAACTACACTCAAACTACGACGGTTTGACAACATTTTTTGTCACTTAAATTGACACTTTTTAGTATGACACTCTTTTTACTGAAAAAAGTATGGTTTGATGATAATAGTGAGTTCCGTGTAAAAAGTGACAGTTCGTTGCATTTTAGTTTTGTTTGACTTAGTCCAACCAACGGGGTACAAACTAAAAAGTGTCAAACGAAATAGTGACCAACCACCGGAGGTGTACTATCATGCTCGCTTGATACAACACAAATACTATCATACGCTGCGCAGCACAGCAGCGACAGCACGCATGTTGATGCCACAAAGAGATTCATAGGGTAATTGTTATATAAGTGAACTATGTAGAGTTGATTTATTTTATTTCAACAAGAAGATATATTTACAAAATATTTGTTATTGTTGGGAAAGTAATTGTAAAACATTATGCTAAAATTTGTTTTACAGCAAAAATTCTCGAAATATATTGTTCAATATCTTGTGTTATATGATTTCACATCAAGCATAATGTAAAATTGTTTTTGTTTATTCAGCAAATTTTAAAGCCCATTAAAAGAAAAACAAACTCTTAGAAAATGAATGTTTGTTATATGAGAAACATAAGTAACATTACCCTATTGCTCTCGGCGTGGATCCTTGCTATAGTTTGTTTGTGCTGCTGCGTGCATCAAAACACACACAACAATGTGTTTTGTTGCACGAACCAACACGAACTTTGAACATACGCGCATGCTACAAAATGCTGGGTGATTTGAAAACATTGACTAATATTATTGTTTTAATACATCTAATCGTTATGCTAGGTTTCCAATCATGTAAAAAATCGCCGTTCAGAGGGTAATGATCGAAAATGCTTGTTTCTTGAGGCTCACAGTGTTGTATGAGGTCCCCTATTATACCAAAAGTTTATGTTCCTCGATAAATTTGAAAGAAAATAATATTGTTTTGTTCATGTGGAGGTAAAATATATTTTTCTGTTTGGAAAAAAAAATCCAAATTAGGGATGGCAAAATAATAATAAGAATTTGAATTTCAAGCCGCGATTTAAAAAGTGTAAATCAATGAGATTTGTAAAATGCTCTGTAACTCTGTAATATCTAGCGATGAAAACTTTACTTTATAAAATCTAACAAACATGCAACATGCATTTTACACTTTGTAATTTCACTTATATTCAAAATATGTTGAAATAAGCTATAACCAAAAAATCAACACAGAAAAACGAATTTTGAAAATTCCCATTTTGTTTATGTTATTTTTTTGTCACTAAAACTTGGTTTGCAAAAAACACTATTTATTTCATTTTTTTTCAAATCAAGACTAACATTTCAAAAGGGCGTAATATTGTATGTTTGGCCCTTTTAAAATAATAGTCTTGATTTGAAAAAAAAATTAAAAAAAAAATCGAAAAGGTCGTAAAATTTCACGAATGTTTCACATTTTAACATTGAAAATTGGAGCATTAGTTGCTGAGATTTAGACATTAGAAAATTGTGGGTTGTTTGGGTGAGACTTGGAAAACATCAATTTTCTTGTTTTTATATCTTTGTATGGTAATATCTCAGCAAACTAAAGGTCGTATCAACAAAGTTCAAAAAAGCAAAATATAGAGAATTTTCTCAGCTTTTCGATTTTTTTCAAAGGTGGGCAAACACGTGCAATAATTTAAAAAAATTGATAACTGCGACTATCTTCAAAAAAGATACCTAAAAATGACTATAACTTGAAAACGGTGCACTTTATCAAAATTTCACTGAAGTAGTTTTTGATTGCAAATTCAATTTTACATCGAAAAATGAAGTTAAAAATTTTTGCGACCAATATCTTGATTTTTTTTGAAAAAATCAGTATTGATTAAAAAAATCATAACTCGGTCAAAGATTTTTTGCACAACCTGGAAATTTCTGAAAAGTGTGCTTTTGATGTCCCCTAAAACGTTTCTGAAAATAAAAAAAAATAAAAATAGTGTTTTTTTGCAAATCAAGTTTTAGTGACAAAAAGTGAAATTAAAAATCACCATAATTTTTTTACCGTGTATCATATTTTTTCAGTGTAGTCCATATCCATACCTAAAACTTTTCCGAAGACACCAAATCGATCAAAAAATTCCTTCAAAAGATACAGATTTTTGAATTTTCACATATCATTTTTGTATGGACAGTTTCTTTTCGAGGAGAAAAGTTAATTTATTAGTTAAGTTGCTGGTTTCATTTTAAAAAATTGTTCAGGAGATTTTAAAAAAGGTGTTCAGATCATTTTCCCTCTTTTTAATCAAATTTGAATAACTTGAAAACTTTAAAAAGCGATGTTTCAAATATGTTTGGCTTAGACCAGGCCTGCCCAACCTTTTCGGCTCAATTTTCACATATTTGATCGTCAAAATTACAATTGTTCATTTTTTCATGGTTTCTTTGATGGAATCGGTTCTCAGATGACCAGTGAACATAACTTTTCCATAAGTTTGAAAAAAATATTTATACAAGTCGTTTTTATCCACATTTTACGTCAAAAATCAATCCGGCCCGCGGGCCGGACCAATTTTTCACTTAAAACTTACATAAAAACAACCTGCAAACATATTTTTTCAAACTTTTATCAAAGTTATGTTCACTGGTCATCTGAGAACCGATTCCATCAAAGAAACCATGAAAAAAATAACAATTGTAATTTTGACGACCAAAATGTGAAAATTGAGCCGAAAAGGTTGGGCAGGCCTGGCTTAGACTCTTTAAATTTTGAAGCAAATAAATATATTTATATATTACTCTCTTGGTTTCGTGAGCCGCGAAGAATAATATTGTTAATAACTGTTAAAATCATTTAGTTAAAATAATCAAACAAATTTCCAGTTGTTACATGTATTGTTTTGTCCATACGCTTCAAAATCAGAAAAGTGTAAAACACTCACCAAATTTGTTTTTTTAATAAGGGCGAGGTTGTCCACAAAATCTCATTTCCCTCAAAGAGAGCTTAACATGCCAAATTCAATCCTAGAAATATATACCTTCTCTCGAGAAGTTATCAATTGATCTCAGTTGAAAGGTTTCCAGATCTCTCAATTTAAATCGATTTTGCTATATTTCACGAGTTTCTCACCGTTAAAAAATGCATGAACGCAAAAACATGTATAAGAGTAGTTCTCTACGATTTCGCAGTTTTTTTTATTTAGATGAAACTTTAACCATGCATTATTTGATTTTCCATACAGGTCTCCATACAGTTTTGGGAGCTGGTCATACAAAATGGGTATGTAAATGTATATCTTGAGAAGGAGCTTTTATCGATTTGTTGTCTTCGGGAAAGTTAAAAAAAAACGAAACTATTGGCACTACGCCCCCCGGGGCATGGCCTTCCTCTAACGTGGGATTTCTGCTCCAGCGCCTCTGACGAGACAGGAGAAACCGGGAAAGTTGTAGGTTATGATTATCTCTAAAGTTAAATTTCCGAAATACGTATTTTTTAATTTTCGATTTTTTATATGTTTTCGGTGACTTTAAAAGAGATCTTCTGAGCCATAGTGCGTGATGGTGCAAAAACAGGTTAAAGAAAAAAATAATAATAATTAATTAATTATTGAATTAACAAATTTGCAAAAGAAAATTACTGTTCAATTCTCAAAGAATGTCTCATTGCTGACTACTTTACCCTAAAGTACTTTTCGATTGCCAATTTGATTAAGCTTTAAAAATGATTTTTAATAATTATTTTGTCCAGGTTTTCGATATTTTTCAAAACAAAAATTAAATCTCCAAAACCAGATTTTTGCACCATCACGCACTATGGCTTAGAAATTGTCTTTTTTAGTCAAAACTTTTAAAAAATAATTAAAAAATACGTATTTTACTTTTCGTGATAAAAATTTGAATAAACAAAAAATCGGTTTTTCGGAAAAGTCCTAATCATAACCTACAACTTTGCCGAAGACACCAAATCGATCAGAAAATCCCTTCTCAAGACACAGAATTTCATACATTTACATACCCATTTTGTATGACCAGCCCCCAAAATTGTATGGAGATTGGCATGAAAAACGAAAGATGCAAAATTGCTTCTTTTGACATAGGGTTTCATCCAAATAAAAAAAAATACAAAGAAAAGTCGATTTGCGAAATCGTAGGAAACCGCTCATAAACTAAATTTTTAAACAAATAAAGACTTGCTTTTGTTAAAAATAAATGGAAAGGAAAAGCGAAAAAAACACATTTTCCAAATTGTTTTTAACTGATGATGCAATTTTCCCATTTAATCGATGATGCAATTTTCCCAATTAGTCTTCTGTATTTTTTATCATTCGATGAAATTGTTGGCTCCAAATTATTATTTCGGACGAATAAACTTCATCAAAACGTCCATTGTGCGAAACAACATTTAGTAAAAAATATCCCGCTAAAAAATAATGAATGTATTAAAATATATATATTATTTTTCAATCAATAATCAACTTCTTAAATCCATTGATTTTTTTTTAATTTTGAAAAATAAATCAAAACAACTTTTACTCAAAAGATTTTGGATGTCAATTTTGTACAGTGGTATAATGTTTGGGGGGGTAATGCTCGAAATTATCTTCAATCTAGCCAATAATAATATGAAATCAAATAGGTCAGAAGCAATTTTTTCAGAGTTTATGACGCTTTCCTTTAAAAATGTTTTAAAAAAATCAGGGGCCAGAGAATTATTATTATTTTATTCTTTTATATTTTTAAATCGTGGCTTGAAATATTACTTTTTATTCTACTTCCCTCTCCCCAGTCACGAAATATTCTAGCAAAGCTCGTTCTACCAGAACCCTGCTAGAATGGTTGAACATTTATGCTTGAATGCTGTAAGAATTTCCAGCTCTGTGAGAACTATGCTAGAACCCTGCTAGAATTTCGTGACTGGGTCCCTTTGCGATCTTTACTTGTGTCGAGGGACATAAACTTCTAAATAATATTTACATCAGCCTAATACATTTTTATGAAATTTCTTGATTTAGGCATCTTCATTTTGTCCCTAGACATCTCATCGATCAGACAATTTGTCCTCATTTCTTGGAAAATTTTATAAAAAAATTGTTCAATAAAAAAAATTATCGCAAAACTTATTGTAAACATTTTCAAGATAACTCTATATATTTTTTTGTACGAGAAGCAAATAGTTTATGTAAAGGTCATTTGCGTATACTAAAGACTTCAACATATTTAATGTTTTGAGAAACTTAAAAGTTATGAAATGCATGCATCATCCCGCATCCGTTTGCAACACAACAAGCAAGCACACTTCACTACCACCACGCTTCATGCCCGTTCGGCCCAGCACAACTACTATCATGCGCAGCAAAAACAAACGTAGTAGACGCCCCGCAGAAAGGAAATAGAGTAATACTCAAACCGATGACTTCTTTTACAAATAATTGATTTGAGTTCTTAAACTTTATTGAAATACAATATTGAACTTTTTTGTTTTATACGCACAGCAATAAAATCTAATCAAATTTGGGAAAGAATCGATGATGAATTGAGCAGATTTCAACGAAAAATGAAATATAAAATCGTAATCGATTGTACACAAATTTCAAAACTAAAAAAATGAACAAAACTATTTAGTAAAATAAATAAGATGTTTGTAAAAGTTACCATTCATAAATTGGTTACAGTGAATACCCTATTGCTGTCTGCTTGGCTGCTTGCTTGCTGCTTGCTTGCTTTGTTTTTGTTGTTGTAGCGTACAACGTATTTATGCCACGCACGTGTTGCACGCGTGTTGCATGATGTCGAATGGTTGGAAAATATTGAAAATATTTATTTAGAAAATTGCTTCTAATTACCATACTAAGCCTCAAACCTAATGAAACTAAACGCCGTTCCAGAGGGAATTGACTTGGGAAGCTTGCTTGCTCTTGATTTGGGCTCTCGGTATGGCATTTTGCCTCCACGCTTTACCAGAAGTTCGTCAAATCCACAAAATTTTATAAAATGTTAAGTTTTGGTAAAATATGAGAACACCATATTCAACTTATCAATCTCAATCGTGGCGGAAAATCTTCGTTAGACATCCCCCAAGAGAACAAACTATAAATGAGAATGATAGGTGTTGTAGTTTTCAAGAAATTACCATTTTAGTAAAAAAATAATTTGGGAGCCATTTTCGGCTACCTTGCGTCCTTAATTTTCAACATCATTGGCGTGTAGGCCAGATTATTGCACATGTTTTGGTATACATAACATTGAAATTTTGAAAAAAATGAAATGGCTCGACGCCTATCTTTTTAGCTGAGACGTTTTTTGAAAAATTTCAAAACTTTGAAGGCCTGTACAGAGCTCCAGAGTGCTTCAATTCAATGTTATATATACCAAAACATGCGCAAGAATCTGGCCTACACGCCAATGATGTTGAAAATAAACGCTTCAGTGGCCAAAGTGACTTAAAAAATTTACATTTTTCAAAAAATGTTGTTTACGAGTTATTTCCATTAAAAATTCAAATGCAAAGCGCCAGCTCCTGTTAAGTTCAATCAAGCTCATATTTGGGATTTGAGCTCTGTATGGCCACCGTAACCAGCCCCTGAATGACCACCAAAATGTAACTTTTGTTACATCCTGCTGAGTATGATCATAGTAGCTGTTTATAACAGGAATGAGTTAAATATCGAAGAATTTTGAAAATTGGCACCAATTTTCCCACTAAAATAGACATAACTTTACCGAAAATGGATAAAATGTCATACTTTTTTCTGCAAAATTGTTCTTCATTTTGTTTGCAACAATGCTAAAACATTAGTTTTTGAATTCAGACATGACAGTTTATTTACCAGAGCAAATGGAAAATATTGTTTTTTAAGTAACGCTATTTTACACCTTCTGATGACGCTGGGACTCAAGTAATGGATCGATTTAAGATGTACTATGTCAGGAATATATTTTGGGAACTAAGAATTGATATTTTGATGAAAATTGACATCTTTGTCCAGAGTTAGACCGAGATTTTAGACGTATTTTTGAGGTTTTAGGTGAAATATTAGGTTTTTTAACTACAAATCGAGATAAAATCAGTTTTCACCGACAGAATATTTTGGGAATCGATTTTTCTGACTCAGAATAGTCCCCCCAACAACCTCCAGAAGGAATTTCCGAGGTGCATGCAAGTTGCATAATAATCCCCTTCTTACCCACCGTGTGAGGTCATCGAGTATGAATTGTTACAATTTTTTAATTTTATTATTTTTCTTTATTTAGATTTGATTCAGATTTAAGATCTAAAATTCTAAATGATTAAATTTTTGATTTTTTTTTGCCAAAATGATTGTTTTGGCTTTTTTCTCTAGTTTACCTAATTCTAGCAAAAATACATTTTCAGCGTTTCAGGATTCTGCGTTCTGAGATTAAAAATTGAATTTATTGTAAAACACTTTTGTATATTTGTCGCAAAATTATTTTTCTTAAAATGGATTGGGTTATGGGATGGCGCGGATTTTTTTTTCGATTTTTCCGTAACAACCCTGTATAAAGGCTCTCAAATTCCTTTCACCAAGAATTTATAAAAAAGCGTCTCTTCGGAAAAGTTGTTTCCAGCATCCGAGATTTCATAGGGATTGTACAAATACATTTTACATATTTTTCCCAAACAACATTCAAGAGCTTACAAGGAGGAGTTCCCGTGGTCAGATCGAGCTTAAATTTGGAATTTATTCCAAAATACCCAAATATCTAAGTTTGATAAATAACGACCTTTTGAAAAGCTCGAGCAGGTTGTATTTTGTTTTTATTTTATTTTTATAAAATGTATTGATCGTCTGTAAGCTCTGGTCAAAGTAGAAAACTTTTTTTTTTAATTTTACAGCAAAAATATTTTTTTGTAAAATTATTTAAGAAGATGTTTTTTCTTCAAATATCCAGAAAACATTAAATACAAACATTGTTGAAAAAGACCCAGATCTTTTTTAGTACCATAAACATGTACTTGAAAAATTCGGCCTAATTCGTTTGAAAACTCGGCAAAAGGCAACAATTTAAAATTAAACACGACTTCTTACTTTAATTCAAATTTTCAACTGATTTTTTTTTAAATCTTTTAACTTTAAATTTTCTTTAGAAAATGAAGTAAAACTAACTAATCGCAATTTGAAATTTGCAACAATTTTAATTTTTAATTATTTCTAGAGTTTTTTTTTTCAACAAAAACTCTAGATTTTTTGGTAGAAGGCAATATTTAAAATGACATCACCAGATAAAAAAACATAGGACATTTTTATGGATGCTCATTTTGGATGTTCGATTGACAAAAAAAAAAAGTTTTTAAGTTTTTGCAGAATCCATCGTTAAAAAAATAAAATAAAAAAGTCATTGAAGTTTTTCAATATCTTAAATTTCCAATATTCAAAAAGGAAAATGCATGAAACCATAAAAACGCTCCAAAAAAATATAAAATAAAAAAAATGGTGGTCTGGAGAGGTCAGGGAAAAGTCAGGGAATTTTATTTTTGGATTTGGATCGACACCATGTATATGGCTATTCAGAGAAACCACTTTCTACGCAGTGGCGTTACGCTTATTATTCCGTCGATTTCTCTTAAACCATACAATATTTTTGCATGCATGCAAAAGCGTTTTGTAGATCTGAACAAAACCTAAAAATTGCTTTTAAAAGATTGCAAAAATGATGCGTCGTTCCAGAAAAATCGACAAATAAGAAACACGTAACGCATCGCGTAATAAGAGGTTTCTCTGTATCTTGAAAACGGTGCACTTTGTCAATAAATCTGTGAAATATTTTTCGATTGCAAATTTAATTTTACATTAAAAGCTGAAGTCAAAAAAATTACAAGCAAAATTTTTATAAAAAAAAACACAAAATTTTTGTCCCCACTTTTCCTTGGATAAAAAGTTGCGGTTGTTTGTCCCCTAAAACAAACAAAAAAAAATCAAAAAATCGGAAATAAAAATTTAGCGAAATTTAATTTTTGTGAAAACAAGTTTAGTGAAAATTCGACAAATATATTTTTTTCCATGTACTATTTTTCTCTGAATAGTCCTCATCAATACCTACAATTTTGCCGAAGACAACGAATCGAACAGAGAATTCCTCCAAAAGATAAAGATTTTCAAATTTTTACTCACAATTTTTGTATGGAGCCTTGTATCGCACAAAACGGCTTCTTTGGTCATAGGGAAGGCCCCTTAAAAGTTTCAGCCAAATAAAAATTACAAAAAAATAAAAAGACTTAAAATCGGCTCATTTTGTAGAGAATTGCTCTCTTGGAAAATTTCTCGCATGGAAAATTTATTACATGTATTTTTTATTTACTTTGTACGACAAGCATACAATTTAGCATGAAGACTTCTAGGGAAAATTTAAAGATTCTTAGATGTTTCACTTGTTTTATCAAAAATAAAAAAAAAGAAATCCTGTAAACAATAGTCTCACTTTTCCGAAATAAATTCAAGATGAATTCAAAGATGAACTGTAAACACACAGTTTATAAAGCTCGTTAGTAATGTAAACATCGATTGACATACTTATTGCTTATACTTTCTTTGGCCCATTTGCATTGTTATGCTTGAATAGTGTTATGTTTCGTTAAAAGTAATTATCTCAACAAGTTTCCATACAATTTTGGCAACCGTTCATACAAAACGGCCTATACAATATTGCTTAAACTTCTCAGAAAAAAATAGTTACATTCTAAAACAAATTTACAGTTTTTAAACGGGGCTTTTTACACAAAAAAAATAAACTGCGCAAAATATAAATTTTTGGCCCGAAAACACTTATTCTCGAAAAAAAATTTAGAAGTTTTTCAAAAATCATATTTTTTTCGAAAAGCAGGCAACACTACTATATTTTTTTGAAAACATCAATGCTTTTTCAATACATTTTTTCGGAATTTTGAGTACGCCATCAAATCGGGTGTCCAATTTTACATAAAAGTCCCTTTGACACCGAATTTCTATCTCATCACCGTTTCAGGCTGCAAATTATTGAAAAACACCTCTTTTTTCGCATGTTCAAAAATGGAAGGGGTCGTACCGCCCCTCCGTCACGAGATATCGAAAAACGGACCTCGTATTCGTGATCAGGGACAAAAGTTACCCCTTAAGACAAAGTTTCACGCATATCGAAGAGGGGTCGGGGCAACTTTTTCCGATTTCGTGTGAGCTGGTAGAGAACTATCCTAATATCAATAGTTCAAAAGGACGTAGCGACTTTTGAAAGCAAATCTGAATTCCAATTGAATTGGAATTCGATCCAGAGGAGAAAAGAGTATTCGAACGATAATTTTAATCAAGCTAAAAAGTGTCGACAAAGGAGGATGTGATATTTAAATCCTAAAACAAAACGTGAATTTTTTCACTCTATTTTTAATAGAATACACTCATTACATGTTAAATACATTTGGCTCATGTTATTTTTTGTGCGGAAGCAACACGTACTCTTGATTACTTTGTTCATATGTTTAACAGCACTTACTGGTTTTGGTCCAACACTTGCTGTCTGATACTCTCGTACGATGCTTGCGACTGTGGAAAAGAGTGAACAAATGACGTTAGGCACTATTTCATCAATCACCTTATTTTGCTATACTTATGACTTAGGCAACATGCTCAGGTAAGAAGGAAAGGCACTACACAGAGCTACTTATTAGTACAATATGCTAAACGTAATTTTCAAACAATACAAACTTGTAGGTACAGCAGAGAAGCAATAGGTTGTTGTTCAGCAGAGGAGGGAAAGGGTGCGTTTAGCTATTCTTTGTTTTAGTATAAGGCTAATCAAAAAAACCAAACAGATTAGTGAACAGAAATGGCTGCGTCCTGTGGGGCCATTTTGTTTGGAAGGCAACACAGCTCGACTACAAACGGTGACTAACCTCCCAGTGGCCATCATCCCAGGCGGGGAACAGTCGCTTGAAGCTGCGCGGTTCGTCACCCTGCTTCAGGATCACGATCGGCACCGTGTCTTCGCTGCGCTCCGACGGATCCGTCCGGATGTACTGCTTGGCCATGTCGATCGACTTGGCGCGCTCCTCGTCGGTGGCCCCGTTGCCGATCCAGCAGTAGATCTCGTCGCCACCGTCCAGCACCATCACGTCGTCCACGTTCAGGTCCTGGCCAATGTTGAGTGAAAGATTGTTAATCGCCAATGGAATTTGTTGCATGAGTTGAAAACACTTACATCCTGCTCGAAGTGGGGCACCTCCTCGACGCGAAGTCTTCCGTTGAACAGGATCCGGCAGTGGAACAGTCGCGGGCTCAGGAACGGCGCTCCGGTGGGGTCCAGCTCGCGATCATAGTCTCCTTGTCCGCCGAGCGCTGCCCAGAAGCCGTCCGGCTCGGAACCCTCGTCGATCAGCTGCAGGTTCGCGTCCGGCGAGATGATTCCCACGATGTTGGCGGCCATCTCCTTCTCCAGGTCGGAAGCTCCAACGCCGTGCCAGACGTAGGTGGTGGACGGGGTTTCCAGGATGAAGACGTCGTCCGAGGCGAGCGATCCGGCGACTTCGTCCAGTTGCTCCGCACGGACATCGTCGGCGCAGGTTCCGCGGATGCGGAACAGACGCGTTCCGTCGACGTCGTACGTGTCGTGGTCGTGCACGTTCTTGAAGCCGGAGGCGTGACCACCGGTGAAGTTGATCATTTTGCCCTTGAAGATCTTCAGGAAGTGACGCGGTTCGTTACCTTGGGTAACGCGAACTTGGACGGCTTTGCCGTTGAGTTCGTTGTCCAAGCGGACCGCGTGCATGGCCGCGGAAGCCTTCTCATCGGTTGAGGACTGCTTACCCTGCCAGAAGTAGATGATGTATCCGTGACCGCCGTGCTTGTTACGGTACTCGTACTTGATCACGTACGAGTCTCCGCCGAAGAACATTCCGTAGGTTTGTGGTTCTACCGGGACTAGTTGGAAATTCTCTACGCGCCAAACCTCCGCTTCTCCCTGACCATTGTCCGGCATGAATCCGAGTGCACGACCTCCGTTCTTCTTGAACATGTGCAGGATCTCCGGGTCGAATTCACGATCATCACCATCGGTTGAACTGTCCTCATCCATTGCTGCCTTGATCAGGTGGCTGTGGCTGATGCCCTTGTCCTGCCAGCTAGCAAAGTACTGCTTGAAGTCGGTAGTTTCACCATTCTCGATCACCCTTTGAACCTGGGTATGCATCGGGTAACCCTTGCTGGTGATGAACTCCTGTGCCTTGACCATGGACTGTGATCGTTCCTGGGCGGTTGCTCCCTTTCCAACCCAGACGTAGATCCCCGATGATCCGGTGTCCAAAATGTAGCAATCCTGCTGAAAGATCGCATTTAGCGCAGGGTTACATATCAAGCACACACAACATCAAACAGGTTAGTACGATCACTTACGTCCGAGTCCAGCATGCTCTGCTTCAGCGGACGCTCGCCAACCGGCTTGATCTGGAGACTTCCGTCGGCATCCGAAACGTGGTACAGGGCAACGGTGGTGCACGCGTTCTTCTCGTACTGCTCATCGCTCTCGGATTCATCCGCGACCTCGTCCGGAGATCCCTCACCCAGCACGGTGAAGAACTCCTGTTGTTCAGCGTTGCTAGCGAACTCGTCTACAATCCAACAAGCGTTATTACCCGCGATCATAACCACACCCTCATCTAACCTTACCGATAATATGCACATTGGCCCGGCCCGCATGGTCCTGGTCGCGAATTTGGCTCGCGGCCGCGATCGCCTTGATCTTCTCAACGCGCTTCGCCCTTGGGCCCACATAAACGTAGATTTCATGCCCGCCGTCCAAAATATAACAGTCACCCTTGTTCATCGAACCGATTCCAATCGGGACCTGCCGCACGCGTACGTTCTTCGAGCCCTTGACCTGGAATAGGCGCCGCTCGCCGGCGGCGTTGGTTTCGACCTCGTTGAAGCCACTCTTGACGCCTCCGTCGGCGTACCGGACTCCACCCTTGAAGTAACTCAGGAACAGACTCGACTCGTGATCTTGAACCTCGCGGTGCTGAATCGGTGCACCGTTGTGACGATCGTCCAGCTGGACGCTGAGGATCGCTGCGGAACCGGCCTCATCCTGGGTGGTCTCCAGACCCAGCCAGAAGTGAATGTCCCAGGACAGCACACCGCTCTTGGATTGTTTGGTCTGCAAAGATTCTGGAATTACGATTTCACTAAAATTTTAAAAAATTTCATGTAAACTTACATTCAACACTATGTACGAGTCACCGGTGTAGAATTTCCCGTACGTCTTTGGCGGAACCGGGACCGGTTCGAAGTTCTGCAAAAGAAACCACCGGGAAAAGAGTGAGAAACATTAGTCATCCAGACATGGTTGGTTTTTCAAGCTGCGTAGATTGCTCTCAACATCTGGATTGCATTCACAGCACTACGGTCGGAGGGGCGAGCAGGTTGTTGGGAAAACACGCACCGCGGCTAATTTATTGCAAAACAGTTCCGAGCTGGCAGCGCTGTCGTCGGCTAGCGTCGTATAGATGACTTAGTGATTCAAGTGTGGTAGTTCCACGTTCAGTAGACGCGGAAGATCTGCCATTGAAGTCAGCCGACTGTGACCGATTCTTAGTTTGCGTTTTTAATTTGATTGTTCTAGCTTCAAGGTCGCGCGCCCGTTCAAAAGTGTAATTTGTTACTGTTTTGGAAAAGTAATAAACTGGCCAGAACTGCATGTGTTGGGTGTTGATAATGTCTTTTGTTAGTGGACAATGTGGAAATCAAGTGATAATTTGAACTATTCCACAATTTTGTTAATATTCGACGAAATTTGATTAAGAGTACTTCAAGTGTAGATCAGATTTTTATTTCTGGCAACACTTTCATACAAAAGTAGGCTTACCGTTTATATGATAAGACTGACTCGATTGCCATATCTATCTTATCAGTATCATATTTTGTTGTTTTAGTTTCTGTCGTTTGTACTCTGTTTTATATCGATTTATTGTCGTTGTCACGCTTTTAAGTGAACCTTCTTAGTTTGTGATCAATTTGAAATATTTTGTCATACATTACATTTGCAGCAATGCTATTTTTTGGTTTTATTTTTGTCAACAGTATCAATAATGTTTACTTTAAAAACATAAAATTGGAGCTTTTATATGATTAGGTTTTATATTATCAATGCTTAAAAATAACAATTCAAACTGAGCTAAATTTTATATGAATTTAAAATTTCAATTAGTTTATGATTATTTTATTATCTTTTAATTAGGATTTCTGTTTCAGATTGTCAAGTTGACTGTTATTTTTGATAAATAAAAATTTGTTGTAATTTTCTTTTGAAAATGTATGAAACCAATAATGGAATTACAAGTAGACATAAAATTGTGTAATTAATATAAAAAAATACTTTTGCAAAATTTTACGAAACATCTTTCTTGTCCTTGATCAATCGCAAAGTAATTTTTAAGGCTCATGAGGTCTCCGAATTGATTTAAATAGCTTCAAGTACCCTAGAGTTGGCCATCAACTCGAAGTTAGAAGATGCATCTTTTGTAATGAAAACTGTTAAATCTTTTGCTCGTTTTCTTTTGCATTTTGAAAACACTTTTTGAAATAAATGTAATCATAATTTTAGATCTTTGCAATTAAATTTGATTTTTCTGTAGTTTTATTTTACTGAGCAGTTTTCTCAGATTTCGTCATTGAAATTTGCAATCAAAAAGTACTTAAGTGAAAGTTTGATAAAGTGCATCGTTTTCAAGTTATAGCCGTTTTAAGGTGACTTTTTTTCATTTTTTTTTAAATTAGTGCACATGTTTTCTTACTTTTGAAAAAAATATTTTTACAAGCTGAGAAAACTCTCTATATTTTGCTTTTTTGAACTTTGTTGATACGACCCTTAGTTGCTGAGATATTGCCATGCAAGTGTTTGAAAACAGGAAAATTGATGTTTCCTAAGTCTCACTCAAACAACCCACCGTTTTCTAACGTCGATATCTCAGCAACTAACTATGAAACATTCGCAACTAATATGAAACATTCGTAAAATTTTCCGATCTCTTCAAAAAAATATTTTCAAAAGTTTTGAATCAAGACTTAAATTTTAAAGGGCGTAATATTGATTATTTTTTTTATTTTTATTATTATTTGTTTTAAGTTATAGAGCAAACAAAAAGGTAATTTGTGAACTTAAAAAATGTAATTTTCCGTTTGAGAATTTCAATGTTGATTTATAATAGGTCACGGCGTGTTTGCTAGAATTAACATTTAAGGAAAAAATAATCATAGCTTCATTTGAAAGTTACTTATAGGAAAATTTACAAAAAAAAAACATTCAGAGCAAACTATTTGAACAAAAAAAAAATCAAGGCAATTGGAATACGTTTTTCAAAATGATGAGATATTTAAGCATATGTTTAATGTTTGGTTAAGGAAACTCACTGCTTATCAATCTTAAACCTGATAAAATTTCAATTGTTTTCGCTGACTCAGAACACACAGGTGATATTTGTTCTCAAATCATATGTAATTTTATTTATTCTTCACAGAAAAAAAAAATTTATTTTGAAAGGTTGAAATTTCGGTTCGTTGATTAATTTTAACTAAAAATTGTGTAAAAAGGTGAACCTGATCAAAATTTATCAGAAACTGATGAATGTCATACAAAACTTGAATTTGACACAAAATCTGTCACCATTTCCTGATGAATAACTATTGCCATATTTTTTTTCTGTGTTGTTAAAATAATGTTTTTAAATGGTTTTAGGATTTTATTTTCTGAATAAATCTCACGTTTTCAAAAATTTATGGTTAAAACTAAATTAAAGTAAAAGGGCTGCGTTCTTAACCCCTTTTCAAAGTCGTTTCTTATCTGATTATGCACATGTTGATGACTAAATGACGCATTGTTTGACAAGTTGCCTGAATATTTATTAAAATGTTTCAAATAAATTATAAGTTAAAAACAAAAAAAAATCTTCAAAAAAAGATAAAAATGATAAAAATTCACCAAAATCTGATGAATATTACCATCATTTTTTTCTGTGCAGCCATGACTATTTTTTTCTTCTAAAGTTGCCCAGAAAACACGTCGTTAGGTATATTAGATGTTGGTTAGTGATATTATGAAAAAATAAAAAAAGTCTGACAGTTCAAATGTTTTGAGTTTTTTTGAAAAAAGTAACGTGAGTTGCATAAAAAATAATAATAAAAAACGAGGTTGACTTTATAGCTGTCGGCCACCATTGCTAGTACCAACCACTAGTGTCTTCCTTTTTATCTACAAGGACTTCGCCGCCCTGGGCTCCTAAGTGTATGAAAGTATGGCACGGAGCGACGGCGCCGAATACCCATATTTACACAAAGAATTTTAGAGCGCCCGCCACGGGATTCGAACCGGCGACCTCTGGATTGTGAGTCCTGTACGCGGACCGATTGATCCACACGGGCAGGGCATATATAACAATATATAAAACTACATAGAAACTGTTTAAACGGCTAAGCATTTTGTGTATCTGTACACAAAAATTTAATACATTTTTCCTAATAACCCAAAATTATGCTGAAATACTTGAATTAAATAAAATTTTAAACTTTTAAAATCCTCATAGCGTTTTTTTATATATTTTTATTAAATTGTTATTCAAATGAATTTATATATTTTTTATTTTTTCTGTGGTATCTACATCTGGGTTGAATAAGGGCAAATTTACTTTATTGGTACAGCTGAAAATGTTATTTTTGTTGGACAATGTTTAAATATTTTGACTGATTTCAATTAAAACAAGAATAGGAACAACCGTCATCATTGTTGACATGGGGTCTGGGGATGAGATTGGGTCGTACAAATTTCTATTTTTTTGTATGATCGAAGCTCACCTCCCAGACCAAATGTCAACCCTGATGACGGTACAAAATTTTCAAAATTTACAAGTCCCGATTTGACCCAGTTTGCGGTAGTGATTTGAATTGAGATAAAAGATATTTTTTTTTGTAGAAAACGCATGTATAAAATTTATCTTTACTTCTTTGATTTTTAAGCTTTTCTAGTAATATAACAAATAAACAGACAAGATATTTATTTTATTTTAAATGCCAATCAAATTGAAAATATCATCAAAACGTAAAAGACAGCCTAAAATTTGAAAAATAGCTGTTATGGTAAAGCTTTTTTTCAAGAGGATAATTTGTAAATTACAAATTGTAATGTATTATTATCAAGAATATTTCAACGGCATAGGCTTCAAATTCGCGTAACAGTTAAAACTTTGATAATAAATTACGACATGTCATATGAGCCCTCAAAGCGCACATTAACGATTACGGTACTCAACAATGAATTTCGTAAACTACGATTTGAGCCCGATTATCGTCCTATTTGTGCTGACGATAACACCATTGATAACATTATTGATTCTGGGCTTATCTTTTTGCCCATTATTATTCAGAAATGCCCAAATTTAGCCTGCTTTGCCTTGGTTGGCATTTCAGCAAGGGGAACCACATTTTGGGTTTTTTTCAGCATAATTTTGTAGTCCATGTCTCCGGTGAATCATTTTATCGTTATTTCTCCATACCACATCTGGGGCGACAAACCCCCAGACGTCTGACTTTCCATGTTGGGTCCAACCTTGAAAGCCGCTGCCGCCACTGAAAATCGATTTTCGGTGGAAAACGTTCGTTGCCCCCCCCCCCTCATCTCGTGCTGTTGTCTCCGCACAGAACGTCGTTTAAATATACACATTTTTCCACAATTCACTCTGTTTACAGCACAATTTGGTCCGAGGTAATAAAAATGCTTTTTCCACTAAACATGAACTGATCCAAACATTCCGCAGAGCGGGTCTAATTAAATACTTTTTTTTCACATTTTCTGTTTTCCTCCTTCCAGATCATAATCTTCTTAGCTCACCTCAATTCTCCAAACCAGAAGGCCAGCACTGGTTCCTGCATCGTCGAATGCTGGGTGCATTTTTTTCTTCTAAACACTCAAATTTGGTTTAAAACTATCAAAAAATGGTCTCACTCCTAATAACTATAGGCACAAGTGTTGAAAAAGGCAGATTATTTCCGGCACTTTGACGCGTTGGCACTAGCAACTTCCGACCCGGACTAAGCTCAAGTCGGTACTAAATATTAGCTTAGTTATAAATTTTCTCCCCGATAGGAGCCGAGCCGTTCGAAAAAAAAGCTGCGTGATTCACTCGCGAATACTGGTTCGGTACTGAGCTGAGCGAGAGCAGCGAACCGGCATTTGAAGATATATGAATGCGAGCTCTGTGAATGGGTCTGTGTGTTGTGTGGGGGAGCTCGCGATAAATCGAGTTGAGAGAAGATGAGCACGGGTTGGCTTTGGTTGCATAGTTGTCTTATTTGTTTTATTAGGTTTATGTTTTTGCAGTGCAGTTTTTTGTAGCAACAATGTATTTTATTGCAAAACGTTGAATTTTATGCACAAATTTATTCTGTAGTATTATTTACGGCTCTTTTGGGTTGTTTTTGTACTTGAGACAAACAAGCGAATAAAGAAGATGCCGCCATAGAATCGAGAGAAACAAAATAACAGTTTCATGGTCAACAGTGTTGTCGGTTGAGCTTTACGAGAAAAAAAATTAAGCTGAGTCTGAGCTTTTTTAGGTATCGACCACAAATGATGCTATGCTGAATGCAAATGTATTAATTTCTAGAAATTTCCAAAATTATAATTTTTTGTTTCTTTTTTTCTTTATGAAATACTGCATTTAAAAGCAGGTTTTGAAGAGACATAATAAATGACATTATTATTTTTGGTTTTTTTGGAAGGTTGCCAGATAAATCTGGGAATCCCAGATTTTTTCCAGGTGATATATTTTAAAAACATAAGAGTAAATTTACTTTGGCGATTACCATATTTTTTCAAACAAAATCATCAATTTCCACCTCTTTTCGATCTGGTACTGGTGGATTTTTGGTCAACAGATTTTCCCAGTTTTTATCTCGACTTTTCCTGAAAATTGTTCAACGGCTGGCCTCTCAGACTCTCAATGCACTATCGAATAATATCGTTAATTTTGAAAGATTTTTAAATATGTTTTTTTAATTCTTTTACCATTTATTTCCATTAAACACTAAAATAAGTCCTGATACAAAAAAGATTGAAATCATTGAACTTCAAATTTATAGCTGGATATTTGAAATAAGTATCATAAAGTTCTTTGAGCTAAAAGTATGTTATTTTGTTGTCAAAAATTTAAATTTTACAAAAAAAAAAACAGTATGAACATTTAACAATGTTTCAAAAGTCTATCCATAAACGTAGTTTTTAGGCCCCGGGGATGTTCCGATGGGGGGACATTTGCCGAACCATAAGAGTTGGGGCAATATGGGTATCAAACTTTATGATTTTTGATACTGGATATGAAATTTGACATTTCAGCAGCAGTGGCCACAATCCGAAGTGGCCGGAGGCCCCAGGGATGTTCCGATGGGGGGACATTTGCCGAACCATAATAGTAGGGGCAATATGGGTATCAAACTTTATGGTAATTATGAATCTAGTGAATCTTGGGAAAATTTGGACCAGACAATGTAATCGAAAATTTCAACAACCATCTTGCAAAGTTCTTTGTTATACTGGTCATGTGTAACATAACACCACCTTTTTTTCAAATTTGAAATAGCGTTTAGTGTTAAGTACCTAAATGTTAAATTAACACGGAAGCACATCATTTTTGAAGGTTTTGTATTAGAAATGATCTTATTTCATTTATTATTCAAAGTAGTTTTCTTTTTCAAACGTATTTTTATCATTTAGGGTGTGTCGAGATCATTCCTTAAATTTCAAAGTTTATTTTTAAGACAGATTTAGAGAAATTTTAGTTTCGTAGAAAACATAATTATTCGAAGCCTGTTTTTTACTAGAAACCTATTTGAGAAAAAGTTTTAAAAGTTTTTTTTTTGTTTTATCTGCCCATAATTGAAAATTCGGCTATTATGCCAAATCAATACCGAGAAAAACGCGTTTTAGTGTTTGTCACAAAATCTCCGTCAAGGCAAGCAAGAGTGGCATATTAGCCAAGTCTAAACACTATTTCAGTAAAATTCAAGTTCCAGAAGATGCGTTGGAACATCCTCTACCACCTGGTGCTAATATCTCGTTTTTGCCAAAAGTGGATATTAGCCGTTTTTTCAATGGTGGGCAGTTATTCACTGCACTTATCTTCTGAAATGTGCTGCTTTTTTTTCAATAAACATAATTTAAAAATTTTGGAATCAAGAGTTACCATTTGAAGGGTTAACACAACTTACTTTGGACATTTTAAATGTAAAAAATCACTGACATGAGCAGGGTAGACTGCAAGATCATAAAGCCACATAGGCCAATTCCTATTATGACAGGGTGGCCACTTAAGTTGAGAAAGTCGAAAAAAAAGTGAATTTGAGATTGTTATTCAAAGTGTTGGGAACAGTTGGGAAATTCACCCAAATTTATTGAATAAAAAAAACTCAGATCTAATTTTTATACAATTTTTACATTAATTCTGTTCAATTTTTGAAGCATTTGATAATTTCAAGGAAGTTAAACTTCTAATTATGTATTACATTTTAACTTACAAAATATTAATTTTGCACGGGCAGAAATCAGACAGATCTTCATAATATTTTGTATTAATCAAGAGATTTCAGTTTATGTTTGACTAAGTTCATCAAAATATTAAAGTAAGAGTTAACTTACAAATAGCCTTTGAGCAATTCTCTACTATATAGGTCTTTTTTTTAGAATTTTTATTTTTGTATTTTTTAATCCGGCTGAAACTTTTTTGGTGCCTTCGGTATGCCCAAAGAAGCAATTTTGCATCATTTATTTGTCCATATAATTTTCCGTACAAATTTGGCAGCCGTCCATACAAAAACGATGTATGAAAGTTCAAAAATCTGTATCTCTTGAAGGATTTTTTGATCGATTTGGTATCTTTGGCAAAGTTGTAGGTATGAATACGGACTTCACTGAAAAAAAATGATACACGGTAAAAATTTTTTGGTGATTTTTTATTTAACTTTTTGTCACTAAAACTTGATTTTCAAAAAAAACACTATTTTTGATTTTTTTTTAATTTTTTGATTTGTTTTAGACTTTTCAGAAATTTCCACGTTGTGCAAAAAATCTTTGACCGAATTATGAATTTTTCAATCAGTACTGATTTTTTCAAAAAATCGAAATATTGGTCGCAAAAATTTTTCAACTTCATTTTTTGATGTAAAATCTAATTTGCAATCAAAAAGTACCCAAGTGAAATTTTTTTAAGAGGCACCGTTTTCAAATTAAGGCCATTTTAAGCTAACTTTTTTGAAAATAGTCGCAGTTTTTTATTTATTTTTTTAATTAGTGCACATGTTTGCCCACTTTTGAAAAAAATATTATTGAAAAGCTGAGAAAATTCTCTATATTTTGCTATTTTAAACTTTGTTGATACGACCCTTAGTTGCTGAGATGTTGCCATGCAAAGGTTTAATAACATGAAAATTGATGTTTTCCAAGTCTCAGCCAAACAACCCACCATTTTCTAACGTCGATATCTCAGCAACTAATGGTTCGATTTACAATGTTAAAATTTGAAACATTCATGAATTTTTTCGATCTTTTCGAAAACAATATTTTCAAAAAAATTAAATTTAGAATAACATTTTATAAGGGCCAAATATTCAATATTACATCCTTTTAAAATATGAATCGTCTTCTTACGAAGATGGAAATGATGTTCAACCGTAAAGTAAAACCTATACCTTTCTTTAGTAAGAAAGGCAAAAGCAATTGATTTGCATCAAAAAGCTTCATAATTTTGAAAAAAAAAAAAAAATTATGTAAGATTATCAGTATTTGTCCAATCACCCTTTTCTGGAACTATAAATAACAGTCTGGAAAAAGTCTGAAATTCGAAAAAAACATGCATAAACTGTATTTTGGGGATTGAGTTTTATCTTAGCCTTGTGATGTACAAAAAATATTCTTAAATTGTAAATAATTATTTAATTTATTATATTTTTTAGCGGCTTAAACATTTTTGTATACAAATTGGAGTTAAAACTAGCCTCCGGAATTTACAGAAAAATCCGATTATTTTCAGTTATTATGGTTTATCAATAATGGTCTATCACTTTCCTTTATGTCATATAATTTAAATAACAAACAAATCATTTGAATTAAAATAAAATTCACTTATCAGACGAAAAAAAGCCAACCAAATATGTTTCATTTCAAACTCGTGATTAAGCATATGAACCCATGACTAACATTATTATCTGAAACTTAATTTCTGATAAGAACCAGCTGTTTTTTGCTGTTGTTAAAAAGAACTTTTCATAACTATTCACAACCCAACTGGCTGATGACGCAACCTATTTACCTTTGAGTAACTCGCCCAACCACAACTTGAACTAATTACATCTACACCTCCCGCGTATATCGCTGGCTTCAATTGCTGTAATGAACGCGACGCTCTTATCTAAACCTAGACCTAGACGTTCAGTGGTGCCTCCCAGATGACGACCTGGCGGTATGATTACGAGAAGGCAAAGTTTTGACATTCAGAAAGTGACTCACATTTGTAGTACATTGTTTTTTCGCATATTATATTTCTACCATAATGGTGTAAATGAGCCGATCTCCACAACTTTGATAACTGTACCACGGCTACCAGAGCGAGACAGACCGCGATGGTGGTTTGTTGATAATTGACCTGTATGACGCGACGCGATACTGGCGCAAATGTTGATAAGTCGAACAATTAGAAGCAATTCTGTTCGAAAGCGGAGGCAACAATTGTGAAATGAGGAAGTCAGCGGATGCTTGAACATTTGAGTTAAGGATTACTTTACTAGATTTTCTGGTCAATTTCAACTGGCTCAATGGTCTAGGGGTATGATTTTCGCTTCGGGTGCGAGAGGTCCCGGGTTCAAATCCCGGTTGAGCCCTGCGGTAGATTTTTTTTTCGGCTTATCTAATATTAGCTGGTTAGTTTCTTCAAGTCACTCTAGGAGCTTATTTTGCTGTCGTGGTTGTTAATTTGTCAATTACATTTGAATTTCACCTTAAAATTTATGAACCTTCTAAATAATCACGGTAATTAACAGCCCTGCAATTAGCGAGTATTACTTTCTTACCTTTGGAAAGGAAGAAAGCAAGGTAAGAACAAGATTTTTTTTTCGTCAGACGCGGACGCAGATGCAAAACTTTGCGCCAGTCTGATTTTTCCATGCTCTGTCAGTCGAATAATCTAAAGGGGTTGCTATTTGCAATGATCGATGTCAGGCGCACACTTCTCCGTATACGTCCGCGTCTGACGGACTATTTTGTTCTTCGTTTAATTGCCTTGTTTATGCGTTCTATGTGTAGTGTCTTGAAAGATCAGGTCCAATGCCTGCTAGATCATACTACACTAAGCAACAATGCGATAATTGTTAAGGGTGAGTAACTGTCAACTGCAGTGTTGGAAACTCATGTTTACATTTTTTATGTTATCATGAGTCAAGTTCGTATAAAATAAGTGGCTCAATGGTCTAGGGGTATGATTTTCGCTTCGGGTGCGAGAGGTCCCGGGTTCAAATCCCGGTTGAGCCCAGCTGATGTCAGCTTTTTTAAAGACACAAAAACATACTCTGTTTGTACTTTTGGGTAGCTTTATTCAGGTTTATAGGGAGGGTTAACACAACCGTGCATCACTGAGTATTGAAAAAGAGTCATACTCGAATCTCTAGACCAGTCGCGATCCGGTGGCACCTCCGTCACGCCAAGTCTGGAAGAAGTGCTTGAACGGTGCCGACTCGGCGTTCTGGACGATCCGCTCTACGGGGGTCCACGCGGGGTACTTCTTGGACTTGATGAATTCCTGTGCCTTGGCAAAGGCCTGGGTCTTTTCCTGCTGGCTGGCGCTCTTGCCGATCCACGCGTACAGACCGGATCCGGTGTCCAGGATGAAGCAGTCCTCGTTCTTGAGCATTTCTTGCTTCAACGGCTTCTGGGTGATCTGCTCGACTACCAGCTTGCCACCCTTGGAGTCGGTGACCTTGTACAGCGCAACCCGAGCGGCATCAGCCTTCTCGAAGGCGGCATCCTCCTTCGCGGCAGACTGTTCCGGAACCAGGTTCGGGGCGCCCGATCCGAGCAGCTTGAAGAAGTCCTCCTGGTCGGTCAGGGTGGAGAACTCGTCCACGGTATGAACCTTTGAGCGACCATTGTGGTCCTGATCGCGGATATCGTTCGCAACGTTGATGGCCTTCAACTTCTCGATGCGGTTGGCCTTGGGTCCAACCCACACGTAGATGTTGCGATCGTTGTCCAGGATGAAGCAGTCGCCCTTGTTCATAGCCGAAACGGCCAGTTCAACCTGACGGACGCGGATGTTCTTCGATCCCTTGACGTGGAACAGACGCTTCGGCATGGCGCCGTTCGTCTCAACGTGCTTAAATCCGGAAGCTACTCCACCCTCCAAGTAGCGGACACCTCCCTTGAAGTAGCCCAGGAACAGGTCCGATTCGGATCCCTCAACTTCACGGTGCTGCACCGGAACTCCGTCCAGCAGGTCGTCCAACTGCACGGTCAAGATGGCCGCCGATCCAGCCTCGTCCTGAGTCGTCTTCAGACCCAGCCAAAAGTGGGCATCGTGAGACTTCTTGTTGTTCTTGTCAATGTTCGTCTGCAAAACCCAGCAAAAAACATTAGTCAAATCAACAACCCAACCCAGCTAAACCAACTCACGTTCAGAATGATGTACGAATCGCCGGTGTAGAACTTGCCGTACTCGGCCTTCGGGACCGCCACCGGGTTGAAGTTTTCCACGCGCCAAATTTCCAGCCCCTTGGTCTTGCCGGCGTTGTTGAACGCCGGAATGTTCAGCTTGCGGCCAGATCCGCTCGGGACGGTGGCGGCGAGGGTGGCACCGATGAGGGCGACCGTCACCGCGAGGTGAATGGCGCGGGGTTGCATTGTTACTGGGGAATGAAAAATTGTGTTATTTTTTTTTGGCAAAAAATCAAATTTAAATTAGAATTTAAATATTAATAATTAACCCTCTACATATCTATTTTCTTTTTCTAATTCTTTTTTCCGTGTTGGGAAGGCATTTTGAACCAATTCTGTTCTACGAAACACTTCACTTCTAATGTTAAAGTGATTTTTGTTAAATTTCAAATTTCTTTTTGGATTATATTGTTTAGAACAGTGCTGTTAATCGTCGAAATCAACGGCGTTTATATCATCGATTTCGTTTCAGCCATCGTTGATCACCAACAGTAGGCTGCTCCGGTCAGTCATGAAGTTTGAAATCTAGGCCAATCTTAATCTGGGTTCTGGAACATGGGTCAAATCAGTATAGTATCATAGAAAAACAAATTCTGACGATATTTAGCCACGCGAGACTCTTACTGAACCCGCGTGAACAATAATTCCGGTAAAAATCCGACCATATCTGATTTTTGATGGTGTCTTAGGCAAAGTGACCGAGCCACGTAGCCCAGTGGTAACGCTTCCGCCTCGTAAGCGGTAGATCGGGGTTCAAATCCCGGCTCGGACCAACACAACTGGTGATCTTTTTCCTTCTGGAATCGATTGCTTAGTAAAGGGAAGGTAGTATATCGTCACAAACTGGACCTTATCACGACACCTTAGGGAGGCGACCTATGGAATGTTAACATTAACCTTAACATGTTAACTTTAAGTTGAGAATGAAACTGCCACTGAATCCGCTTTGTAAATGCCGGCCCGGATACTCTTCAAGGGTGTTCCCCTCAGGAACTGGGAAAGATTTACTTTTTTACTTAGGCAAAGTTGTAAGTACAATTAAGTACTTTTTTAATTTCGAATTTAAACAGAAAGATCGATTTGTGCACATTATTTTTGAATTTTTTTTTGATATTTAACGCACTACAATCCAACCCCCGCAGGCTTCGATCTAAAAAATCACCAAAAATCCATTTCTTAACTATTTTTTGATCTTTAAAAAAAAACAGTTAAGTTGAACTCTTAAAATTTAAGTATTTTTTATGTGACTTTGCCAATGTTTAAAAAAAAATAATTTTTTTCTAGGGTCAATTTGGCTGTGTTTTACACTTAAAATTTATATGATAATGGTATCATTCTACAGTAAAACATGCGAAAAACAAACAAAAAATTGAAAAAAAATACTAAAAATGAAACAAGAAAAACATTAAAGTTTTTCGTAGAATAAAAAATGCTCAAAATGACCTGCTGAGCACGGGGACAAAAATGGAAAAAAAACCTTGGGCAGTAAAGGGTTAAGAAGGGATCAAAACTGATAACTGTTGTTCAAGGGCAAAAAAATGTATGCTTGTACTGTATTTTTTTAATAAATCATGTTTTTTCAAACTTTGAAAAAACGATCGAAAAAAAAGATTCGAACTTAATAAGTACTTTACGGACTTTTTGAAAAAGTGCTAAGTTTTCGAGTATAATCCACCTTAAATTAGATTTTTGTGAATGTTCAGAAATTTTTCATTTTTTTGGTCTACTTAAGTCTGAAAATATTTTAGAAAGTTTGTCTAAAAAACTTTTAACATTGGACCCTTAGTTGCTGAAATACAGCCACAAAAAGAAGAAAGAATGATTTAAATTGAAAAGGAATAGCTGAATCGAGTTAGCTTCTGAATAAAACACTCAAAATTATAGTCAGTTTTGAAGTCAAATTTGCTGCATTTAAAATTTGATTGTTTGTTCTTTATTTATTTCGAGTTTTTATTCGAATGCAATAAATAATTTCGAGGTTAAGGTAAAGATGGGTTAAAGTGAATCATTCAACCTCAAAGTTGATAGAAAAATATCACTTTTTGATGTTTTTTCAAAGTTTATTGCTTGGCACACAAAAAAATGAATTTCAAAACAGTGGACAGATAATAATGAAATTATGTTATAATATTGTTTAAAAAGTGTTTTTTAGACGATTTTTAATTCAGGACAAAACTTGATAAACTATAATTTAAAGCATTTTTTCTTGTATTGTTGAACACTTTTGATCAAAACTATCTTTTAAATTTGTTTGAAATGCATAAGGAATAATGTTTCATTCACAAAGATTTTTTTTAAATTTAATTCACGTCCACTGTATTTCAAAAAGCTCACTTTTGCCACTTCTCCCGCTGAATAAAGTCTTCCACTTATCAATGTTTTTACTTCAGCGAGAGGCTACGTATACGCCGTGTTACGAGGTGACCCTCACCCCGGGGGCTAGCGTGACATCAACCGGTCATCCATAACGCAATCACAACAACGCGCCCGAAGCAGTTTCAAGGTTTTTTCACTTCTTCTTGGAGCATTACAACTTCACTACTTAAATTTTGTGATTCCATAAAGCATTTTTATTAAATTATCCAGTCATGCTTCAAAATCACACCTTTCTTAGTTTTTCAGTCTAGTCTCACTTAACTTACCGTTAGTTCTAAGGTTGTCTTGTCACACTTCTTCCTCGTACAACCACTTCGATCGACTGCTCCGTCCAGACTGACGTCCAGCGGAGTCAATTTATAGCAATTAGTGTTCGGGTCGTGTTTTGAAAACAAACACATCGAGAAATACCCACGGTGATCTGTTCGTCGATGTTCGTATACGCGATCTTCAAGCCTTTATTCAGTGTGCAACTCAGTCTAGCTGGGATGATCTGGAATACATTTAGATTGACTGCTTAAGAATGCTGTACTGTAGCTATAGCGTAGAGATGAGTTAGTTTCTGGATGTTGCTCCGGTTAGGTCGGTGCGATGAAAGATGTATGAATGATTGATAACCTATGATGACGAGTAGAGCAGTGTTGTAGAATAGGGTAGGTCACTATAATAATTTCAACAAGCCTTTGTTGACAATCGGTCAACCAGTAGTGATAAAAACATCAAAGATCAACTACTTTTATGACCTGGTTTTGATTGGATCAATGTTGCCATTTTCCAGGAATTAAAAAATAATCGCTTATTATAAATGGCGAAATTTTACGTGCATCCGTAATTAGTGATAGTCTGCTTGGGATTGGTTCTAGACTTCTAGGAAATCGGAAAGCCATTGACGTGTAGCAAGCTGATGTGGTTCATTCAATAACGTTCTGCCTTGGATGGCTGGGTTGTTGATGTTTTTTTCTTGTTATTGACTCGTGAATGGATGTTTTAATTTCCCGGAATGGACCATTGCAGCTTGTTGTGGTTTTGGGACGTACAGAATGAAGGTTTTTGATGCAAACTGACTCGTCATCACACATTTCAATGTAAATCTGTCCTGAAAGTATCTGTTTAAAATTTAATGGTACATGATTCTTCTATGACTCAACCGAAAATTAATTTTGGGATTTGATGATGTACTTATGATGATGTACTCTTATTTAACCATTTTTTAATATGCATTAGGCTTTTTATTGCAATATCGTATGATATAAAATGTTTCCTGGATTAATCCTGAATTAATTAGTGGTGGATTCTAGATGTATAAATTAATTGCAAAAAATGTAAGAATTTAGCTTAAAAAATTGATTAAAAAGACAGCAATGTCGTCACTAAATTCAGTTACGGTAAATTTTTTTTGAAGATTTTAATTTTTCCCTTGTTGCTTTTTTTAACCATAAATTGGATTTATTCGCTTTGAAGTTGCAACAAATTGCCTTAACACATAGATTGGAACGTTCAAAAATGATTTAGAAGTATTACTTCAAATCACTTGTAGAGTCGACTGTAAACTATAAAGAATACAATGTATAGCGTTTTTAGCATTTTTGAACAAATAAGGCACTCTTGTGCCTGAAAAAATGATAATTTTGAACTGTAATGAACTGTACTAATGTTTAAACGATTTTGATATACTTTTTGCTTAATTAGCTTGAAATAGGATATTTTGTGGGTAATTCTCCGCCAACTCACACAGCAGTTGCCCCGACCCCTCTTCGATTAGCGTGAAACTTTGTCCTAAGGGGTACTTTTTGTCCCTGATCACGAATCCGAGGTCCGTTTTTTGAGATCTCTTGACGGAGGGGCGGTACGACCCCTTCCATTTTGAACATGCGAAAAAAGAGATGTTTTTCAATAATTTGCATTCTGAAACGGTGATGAGGTAGCAATTTGGTGTCAAAAGGACTTTTTATGTAAAATTAGACGCCCGATTTGATGGTGTACTCAGAATTCCGAAAAAAACGTATTTTTCATCGAAAAAAAACGCTAAAAAAGTTTTAAAAACTCTCCCATTTTCCTTAACTTCCGTTGCAAAAATTTTTGGAAAATGTCATTTTATGGGAAATTTAATGTTCTTTTCGAATCTACATTAACCCAGAAGGGTTATTTTTTTATTTTGAACAAAATTTTTCATTTTAAGATTTCGTGTTTTTCTTACTTTTCAGGGTTATTTTTTAGAGTGTAACAATGTTCTACAAAGTTGTAGAGCAGAAAATTACAAAAAAATTAATATATAGACATAAGGGGTTTGCTTATAAACATCACGAGTTATCGCAATTTACGAAAAAAAGTTTTGAAAAAGTTACATTTTGCGTTTCTTTTTGTTTCTTCGTCCGTGTCTGCCGTGGGTGACCATGAACGGCCATGATTAACGACGACCAACATTTTTAAAACTTTTTTTTCTACCTTTTTTGCCCCCAGATTTTTCGAGTAATTTATGTTTTTTTTTGCAATTTGATTTTTTTGACATGGATTTTCGTGCACTTCTAATCATATTTGGGATGTTTGGAATCGTTTAATTTTTTTTCTGTGAATTTCCAAAGTACAGCCTGATATAGCTGAAACACAGAGCTTATGATCTTTGGGCTACATGGGAGACATTGGCTTTAACTCAATGAAAAATCATCCAAAAATCAAAAAAACTTATAGTGTTTTGGAAGCGGGATGATATCGGATAAAAAAATCTTCAAAATATCTATTTTTCCTTTATTTTCAAAATGCATTTTTTTAAACTTAATATGGGTGTATCAATAAATTCAAGACTATATTAGCAATCAAAACTAGATAAATAACATAACAGTCACGGGTTTTTTTTTATTATTAAATTAAAACTCATTATTTTTAAGCTCTTATAAATTTTTAAAATCTAGGTCCATAATAATCTAAACATAATATCTTTCCAAAAAAAAATACTCTAGAAATCATCAAAATACTCAAAATCAAATCCACGAATATTCGAAAAAATATGTTTTTTTTTTGCAGTATAGGTATCAATCATATTTGATATAATGCAATCATTTTTTTATAACGCTCAAAACTTTCACAAAACTGCTTAATGTCGGAAAAAGTACTTTATTTTGTTTTATTTTATTTCATTACAATACAGATTTTAAAGGATTGGGATTTTTTTATTAGCTTTCGAAAGTTTCTTTTGAAAATATTGAAAAAAAACACAATACTATGTATTTTTGAAAAAATACTTTATTTTTTGAAATGTGGTTTAACGGAAATTTTTCATACATCTTTAAAGTAATAATAGATTTTTAAATATTCGTATTTTTAAAAAAAATAATATTTTAGAAATATAAGACAAATTTGCGGGTTATTACCACATTTAGGTTGATTTCGAGAAAAAATCATTTCCATATTATTGTAAAAGTGCAAACATAGAATTTTGGTACCTTATAAAAATGTAAGTTTTGATCTCAAAATTTAAAAAAAAAATTTCGAAGAGATCAGAAAGTTTAACCAAAAATTCAAATTTTGACGTTGAAGATCGGAGCCGAAGTATCTATGTTATCGGGTTTAGAAAATTGAGTGATTTTTGAGTGCCACAAAAACTTAAATTTGATTGTTTTTTCTAAATATGAGTGGCTGTATTTAAGGAACAAAAAATGCAATCCTCAATAGTTCTTAGGCGATTTCAAATGGGTAATTCTCTACCAACTCACACGAAATCGGGAAAAGTTGCCCCGACCCCTCTTCGATTTGCGTGAAACGTTGTCCTAAGGGGTAACTTTTGTCCCTGATCACGAAACCGAGGTCCGTTTTTTGATATCTCGTGACGGAGGGGCGGTACGACCCCTTCCATTTTTGAACATGCGAAAAATGAGGTGTTTTTCAATAATTTGCAGCCTGAAACGGTGATGAGATAGAAATTTGGTGTCAAAGGGACTTTTATGTAAAATTAGACGCCCGATTTGATGGCGTACTCAGAATTCCGAAAAAACGTATTTTTCATCGAAAAAAACACTAAAAAAGTTTTAAAAATTCTCCCATTTTCCGTTACTCGACTGTAAAAAATTTTGGAACATGTCATTTTATGGGAAATTTAATGTACTTTTCGAATCTACATTGTCCCAGAAGGGTCATTTTTTCATTTAGAACAAAATTTTTCATTTTAAAATTTCGTGTTTTTTCTAACTTTGCAGGGTTATTTTTTAGAGTGTAACAATGTTTTACAAAGTTGTAGAGCAGACAATTACAAAAATTTTGATATATAGACATAAGGGGTTTGCTTAAAAACATCACAAGTTATCGCGATTTTACGAAAAAAAGTTTTGAAAAAGTTACTTTTTGCGTTTCTCTTTGTTTCGTCGTCCGTGTCTGTCGCGGGTGACCATGAACGGCCATGATCGATGACGACCAACTTTTTCAAAACTTTTTTTCGTAGAATCGCGATAACTCGTGATGTTTATTAGCAAACCCCTTATGTCTATATATCAAAATTTTTGTAATTGTCTGCTCTACAACTTTGTAGAACATTGTTACACTCTAAAAAATAACCCTGCAAAGTTAGAAAAAACACGAAATTTTAAAATGAAAAATTTTGTTCTAGATGAAAAAATGACCCTTCTGGGACAATGTAGATTCGAAAAGTACATTAAATTTCCCATAAAATGACATGTTCCAAAATTTTTTACAGTCGAGTAACGGAAAATGGGAGAATTTTTAAAACTTTTTTAGTGTTTTTTTCGATGAAAAATACGTTTTTTCGGAATTCTGAGTACGCCATCAAATCGGGCGTCTAATTTTACATAAAAGTCCCTTTGACACCAAATTTCTATCTCATCACCGTTTCAGGCTGCAAATTATTAAAAAACACCTCTTTTTTCACATGTTCAAAAATGGAAGGGGTTGTACCGCCCCTCCGTCACGAGATATCAAAAAACGGACCTCGGATTCGTGATCAGGGACAAAAGTTACCCCTTAGGACAAAGTTTCACGCAAATCGAAGAGGGGTCGGGGCAACTGCTGTGTGAGTTGGCGGAGAATTACCCAAATGCAATTTTCACAGCTCAATGAAAAAAATAAATAGAAAAGGGGAATTAACAATTGAAAAAAAAATCTATTGTGACTCAAATTTTGAAAATCTTTAAAAACAAATTCTGGGAATTCAACTTTTAGTGGAAAAAGAATATTAATGTGTAACTTTTCAGAGTGTCCCTATTTTTTCGAACAGTCCTAACAAACACAATAAACCTTGCCGAAGACACCAAATCGATCAGAAAATCCTATCCCAAGGTACAGATTTTTGTATAGAGCAATTCTCTGAGATTTCGGTCATTCGATCTTTTTTGTATTTTTTAATCCGGCTGAAATTTTTTTGGTGCCTTCGGTATGCCCAAAGAAGCCATTTTCCATCATTAGATCGTTCATATAATTTCCCATACAAATTTGGCAGCTGTCCATACAAAAATGATATGTGAAATTTCAAAGTAAGTTGTAGGTATGAATATGGACTACACTGAAAAAAATGATACACGTTAAAAAAAATTGGTGATTTTTAATTTCTCTTTTTGTGACTAAAACTTGATTTGCAAAAAAAAACTATTTTTTTTATATGTTTTATGCCAACTTTTTAGAAATTTTCAGAATGGGCAAAAAATCTTTGACCGAGTAATGATTTTTGAATCCATACAGATTTTTTCAAAAAATTGAAATGTTGGTCGCAAAAATTTTTCAACTTCAGTTTGCGATGTAAAATCGTATTTGCAATCAAAAAGAACTTAAATGAATTTTTGATAAAGTGCACCGTTTTCATGTTATAGCCATTTTTAGGTAACTTTTTTGAAAATAGTCGAAGCTATTCATTTTTTTAAATTAGTGCCCATGTTTGCCCACCTTTGAAAAAAATATTTTTGAGAAGCTGAGATTCTCTATATTTTGCTTTATTAAACTTTGTTGATACGACCCTTAGATGCTGAGATATTGCCATGCAAAGGTTAAAAAACAGGAAAATTGATGTTTTCTAAGTCTTACCCAAATAACCCACCGTTTTCTAATGTCGATATCTCAGCAACTAATGGTACGATTTTCAATGTTAAAATATGAAACCTTTTGAAATTTTAGTCTTGATTTTAAATTTTTGAAAATATTTTTTTCGATAAAATCTGAAAATTTATCGATGGTTTCATATTTTAACATTGTAAATCGGACCATTAGTTGCTGAGATATCGACATTACAAAATGGTGTGTTGTTTGGGTGAGACTTAGAAAACATCAATTTTCGTGTTTTTTAACCTTTGCATGGCAATATCTCAGCAACTAAGGGTCGTATCAACAAAGTTTAAGGATGCAAAATATAGAGAATTTTCTCAGCTTTTCAAAAATATTTTCAAAGTTGGGCAAACATTGGCACTAATTAAAAAAAAAAAAACTTCGACTATTTTCAAAAAAGTTACCTAAAAATGGCTTTAACATGAAAACGGTGCACTTTATAAAAAATTCACTAAAGTTCTTTTTGATTGCAAATTCGATTTTACATCGGAAACTGAAGTTGAAAAATTTTTGCGACCAATATTTTGATTTTTTGAAAAAATCTGTATTGATTCAAAAAAATCATAACTCGGTCAAAGATTTTTTGCCCATTCTGGAAATTTCTGAAAAGTTGGCATTTGATGTCCTCTAAATTAGGCTGGTACAAATATTTTTAAAAGTTTTTGTCACCCCCCCCCCCTTCAAAAATGGCCCGAAAAATCAGGGGGCAAAAAAAATTTTTACAATAAACTTCAAAATTTCAATGAAAATTCAAGTGCAACCAGCTGAAATCAAATTAAAATACATTCTCCTGCGTTTAAAATTATTTTTAGCATGTTTGGGTTTATTAAAAATCTTAAGATTTTTTGAAAATTTTCGATGCAAAATCTTTTTTTTTCAATACAATTTTTGTTTTTGTCAGATCTTAGATTTTTTGAAAACTAATGATTGCAAAACAACTGAACTAGTGTAAAATGCATTTTAAAACACTTTTTTCATTTAAGTGTGAAGATTATGGCTTGTTATTTAAATTTTTATATTTTTTTATTTTTTTGCCCCCCCCCCCCCCTTGACATCGGCCAGGGCCGAGGGACAAAAACTTTTTTAAATATTTGCATCGGCCTTATATATAAAAAAAAAAAAAAAAATGGTTCTTTTTGCAAATCAAGTTTAAGTGACAAAAAGTGAAATTAAATATCAACAATTTTTTATTTACCGTGTATCATTTTTTTCAGTGTAGTCCATATCCATACCTACAACTTTGCCGAAGACACCAAATCAATCAAAAAATTCCTTCAAAAGATAGTGATTTTTGAATTTTCACATATCATTTTTGTATGGACAGCTGGATTAAAAAATACAAAAATTAAAATTAAAGAAAAAAAAAGACCGATGCCGTAGAGAACTGCTCATAATCACATACGGTTTCTGTATGGATAGTTGCCCATATTTGTTTTGATACTTGTATGGACAAACAAGTGATGCAAAATAGTTACTTTGGGAATAGTGAAGACCCTTGTAAAGTTTAAGTCAAACTCACAAGTACAAATTAAATCCTTTTCTGATTGTCGTGACAAAGAGGGGTAACCTATTTTGGACAAATTTTTAAGAAGAAAAATATTTGCATTAGCATTAAAGCAGGGCCTAATGAATCTTTGAAAAAATATTGTGAAAAATGAAAAAAAAATCATTTTTTTTAAATTTTTGCACACAAATTTGCACACAAATTATTCTCGTTTAAACTTTTGGTTAAACTTTTCAGTTAGTTTTCGTTATTTTTTTTTAATTCATTCAATCAATTATGTGCAGATACTTTCCTGGTAGAGATTTTTAATAACTATCAAAGTGAAGGAGAGAATTAAATGGTGCAAAATGAATCGAAAAAATCAACTGAAGTACAAAGTTACAAAATAACCTTCTTGAAAAAAAATAAAGCGGTGTTTTACCTTGTTTTTTGTCCTTAAGATTTTTTTTAATTAAAATTAATCCTCTTCGAAAATGATCCGTGCAACAACTTCCAAAGGACACGCAACAATTTCGTCACCCCAAAACTGCTCGAATCCCTCCTAGGACACCACGCCGGTTTTCCCTTTTTCTCAACACTGAAATATTTCACCCCTCTCATAACCACCCCTGTTTACCGTGCCTGTTTACCAACCCACCAAGTCAAAGGACGCCGCTCTCGCGAGAGACCGCGCATTTCCACGCATCCTTCTCCGATCAAAGAAGAAAAACTTAACGAAACTTCTCACCATAGTGAGCCAGCTCACGTTTGCTCGCAGTGCTCGCAGAGAGCCATTTCGCCCGCTCTCTTCGAACAGGAGGCAATCATCCCTTAACAACAACAAAGCCTCAGCAAAGGGGATGATATGCTTTATGCTATGCTAAGGAAGAGGGTGCGTGAGTGAGAGAACGCGAGCATGAAATTGAGAGAGGGGGAGCGAGCGTGAGCATAACATACGCACGAGGACGACAATCTCAAAACATTTCTGAAACGAAAATGTTAGGGGAGATACAAGGATGCTTGGTACGGAACTGAACAGCGAAGAGAAGATTAGTCGGAGCTGGATGTTTCATAACATTGGGTCGGTCCGTCGTGTGTCGTTCCGTCGCTGTTTCGGATTGCGAGGAGTGTGTTTTTTTTTTGTGGAGGGGTGTTTTTGAAGCTCTGAGAAAAAGTGAGATTTCCGGGGCGGTTTAGGGGACAGATGGCCCAAGTTTGATCGGTTTTTTGGGCGAGAAATGAGTTTAAAAAGGAGAATAAGCTAGAATCGCGCGCGCAAGGAAAAAAACTGTGACGGAGAGGGGATTTGAACCCGCTGCCGTGGGATTGCTAGAAAGTGCCGATTTCGGAGCAGAGCGCGTTCACACGTGTGCGGTGTGATTTTGGTGGTTCTGGTGAAGTGAAATTGTCCGATTCAAACATGCCAAACTGAAGGGGGTACCGGAAACGGATACTTTTGGCCACGAAGTACTCTGTCAGAGTGAGCGAGAGAGAAAGGGAGAGTGAGAGCACGTGAAAGAGTGAGAGGGCGCTACTCGCGGAAGAAAAGTCCAGCGAAAAAAACCAAACACAGCACAGGTTCGTATGGTTATTACACATTCCTTGAATGTTTTCCAATGTTTTTCCTGCGTTTTTTTCCTCTCGTGGTTTAAATCATGAATTATTTATAACATGTAGTTGAGGATAATTTAACTCGTTTGGTTTTTGCTTGCCTGAGTTCGGAAAAGCGTTTTTCCTCACGCTTGACCCACTTCCTGGTCCCCGGCCAAATTGACCCATTCCGGAGGTACCTTTTTTTGCTGGTTCCAAAGAAGTCCGTGTTCCTCCAAGTGGCCTCCACTGGCCGTAATATTTACTTAGGACAACCCTAATGACCCTGGCCAAACCCCCCGACCGGTAATGGTGGGGTGCCTTAATGACTTCAGTTGCCATTTTTTTTTCGTGGGTTCCAAAACGACTGGCCAGGGAGGGGTCACTGCGAAAAAACTTCCAGTGAAAAATTTGTGTCGGAAAATTCTTGCTGTTTGTGTGCGAGTAGGGTGGCCACACCCGGAGGGGGTGGGAAAAATTAAAGTGACGTTAAATTGTCCACTTCCTCGGAAGGACCTTTCCGGATGGAGGCGAACCGAAGGTTCGCCAATTGGAACTGGAGGACGGGGGAGGGTCAAACCCCAGAATGAGGAATTTCCTTTTGCTTCTGGTTTCAGATCCTCGATTTCCCCCCGCACAGTTGTTTGGGGAGATAAAGTGAGGAAAATCGTTTTCCATGTCACGCCCTGAAATTTGAATTTTTCCCAGGCCCCCCAGACTCGCTTCTTTTTTGGGGGGACGATGTTTGGTGAGCCAGAAATAAACGCAATTCGGCTGGTGTGGAAATTCCCTCGCCGATGACTCCCCTTTTTGTGAAGATAGACCTGCGGGGACAGATAAGGAACGGTTGTGGGGGGCAAGGATGAATGATTGGGGGTGGATTGGTCGCAAAGCGACGACGAAGACATTGATATTGAGATTTGCGGAAATTTTATTGACTGATTTTTTTTTGGGCCTGGGATTTACTTTCCGGTTGATGTCTGAGAAGTTTTTTTTTGTTTGTCTTTGATTATTGTTTTGGAATGGGAAGGAGGTTGAATTTGTTTATCAAAGATCAATAGAAAAATTTTACTTCAATGTTAAAGTGAATAGACGTTGAATGTTAACAAGATTACTTAAATTATTCGGTGGATCATTTATTTCATTGCAATGATTGTTATTTGCCATAACGATTTTTTATTATTTTTTTAAAGTCATAATATATTCTTATTTGTGAGCAATTGATAGTAAGTTATGCTATCAATGTACAAAACAATTTAATAATCGTTGAAATCGAAGATATTGAATGCCTAGAGGGAAATGGGGACACTTGATCCCCTTTTTGTATAGCACTTTTAAAATAATTTATTTCAGTTATTTGTGGAAACCTTGCTAAAAGTTATTTAAAAATGACCAAATCTATTACTCCCTATAAGATCCAACCATTTCATATTTAACTAGTGAAAATAATGTCAATGCGTTGAAAAATGTTTTGTGACATTCAGATTTCGAACAATTGTTGAAATGTTTTTAATCTGTGTTCAATTCAAAAATTAAGAACACAAAACTACAAAACTAGACAGATTTAATAAAAAAATCGATATACAGTACCACAAACAGTTTCTTTTCCTTTGTTTTTTTTTTTTTAATTTGAGCAGAGTCGAGGGACATAAACTTCAGAAAATATTTGCAACGTCTTTCATCCCAAATATTCGGAACGGTTTCCAGATCGGCCAATGTTCAAAAAATCATAGCAAATCGATAATTGAACTAAATGATTCGCTTTTGCCTTCATTTAAAAGCTTTTCTTGCGATCTTTCGAATGCTGTATCGAACATCTGAAAATTTTAACTTTTATATGAAGTTTTTGAAGAACTACTTTGACCCTTGAAATCCACAAATTCGGTACACTTTTTTCTTACGAATGTAAACAAGCTTTGGATCTCTCCAGGAGTACATATTTATTACCAAATAATGACTTCACACACTGAAACCAATGAAACTCAAGCTTAGTGATGTTTTATACATGGTTTGATAACTTTTTTTTGTGAAAATATCAGTTAAATTCAGGTGTTCCACAATTGTGGGAGGCACAATAACATCCCACAATTATGAAACAGGCCATTTGGAGGCATTGTTTTGTTGCTCTGGACAAAATAGTCTTGGAATGAAGTTTTTTGTTCAAAAAGTATTACTTTTACTAGTGAAATAGCAAGATAATGTCCAAATGAAGGTTCTAAAAATAGTAGGGTCGACAGGAAAGCTACTTATGGCATGCTATTGACAAATTATCATAAAAGTGTTCCAAATTTGAGGGTGTTCCGAATATGTGAGATGACTGTAAACATAAACTTTTTTTTAGATTATAATTTTAAAATATTAATTTATTACAATATCTTCGATGTATTAATATGCTATTTAAAAGATTTAATTTGATTTGTTGATATTTTCATACATTTTTTAATTATTTTAAATACATTTCTTATACACTTTCTTGCTACTTTCTTTTCATATACACTTGTTTCAGACTGAATCAAGTCCCTAAAATCTAACATTAAGAACAGTAATGACTTTTACAGATCAAATTTTTCAATATTCTGTAATAATTTTATGAAAATTGGTTAGGTTTATGACCAAAAGTAAAGAAAAGAAAATATGCTTTTTTCATGTTTTTATTTCCAATTTTTCAGAAATCCTGCAGTGAAATGCAGATTCTGGCTCAGTATAATATATTTCACATATAATCTAAGAATGTCAATAGAATCTAAATCTAAGATTTAACAAGTTGTCAAAATTATTTCCCCGAATTCCATTCCCCCGAAAATCATTTCCCCTAATTGGCCACATCCCCAAAACCCACTTCTCCTAATCAACCACTTCCCCGAATGCCATTTCCCCGAATTGAAGCGCGCGCTCCGGGGCACCGGGCATTTCCGCTTGACCGCATTCGGGGAAATGGCGTTCAGGGAAATGACTATCCCGAGCAGACGGAAATAACTTGGGAATAACATTTTTTGATATTTGAACATACTAGGCCAATAACATTTTATGTTATTTATAACAAGATTTGTTATTCGTCGTTATGATTTTTTGTTATTGAATTGTTATTATAATAACAGACTTATAACAATTTTAGTTATTCCTCGAACAAATCTTTGTTATTATTTTTTGTTATTTTAACAACTAATCCGATCATCCCAATAACGGTTTGAGGTATTCTTCCATAACAAAAAATGTTATTCCAAAGTTGTTTTGGCTTTCAATCAATATCAGACCAATAACAAATTTCGTTATGATAACATAAACTGTTATTAAACTCTTATGCAAAAATGGATTTTGCAAGAATATTCCATAACACTTTTTGTTATTTTAACAGTATTTGTTATTGAAATGGCATGAATTTAGTTATTACCGTCTGTTCGGGATTCTATGACGAATCGGATAAATGGCATTCGGGATTGTGGCCCATTCGGGAAAAAGGCATTCGGGAATGTGGAAGATTGGGGGAAACGGGAAATTCGGGTTAATGGAATTCGGGGAAATGACTATTAGGGGAATTGTCTTTCCGGGAAAGTGGCACTCGGGGAAATGTCCCTTTGTTAATATGGGTTTCGGGGAAATGTCATTGCTTCGTTATTTGAAATTTAGGATTTTGGGCTATTCTTGGACCCCAACACGGATGGAGTGGCCGTGGCTGACTGGTTACGGTGTTCGCTTTGTAAGCGAATGGTCCTGGATTCGATTCCCATCCGCTCCCAACGAGAAAGTATAGGAAATATAAATTTTGAAACTCTGAACATGAACGAAAAATCAAAGTCGCTCGAGTCGGGGTTCGATCCCCCGTACTTTGGATTGGTAAGCAAAAATGATAACCACTAGGCCATCGCGACTTGGTGAGCTTATAACTGGAATTATGAATACTGTTACTACCAACTATATACGCGCTGGGTCCTTGTCCATTTGACAAGGGTTCGGAAGTTCTAAATAACGTTTTAATCCTATTGGTCCAAACGTTCTTCAGGGCGGGGCTTGTCGATAAAGCTGAAGTACCTCGCGCTCGGCTAGCCAGCGTAGAAATGGGTCACCGAAGCTCGGCAGAGCTAACACCTTCCAAATGCCTATGCGAGTTATTTGCATGTATATAATGTAGATCTAAAAATACATGGAAACAACTCAATTTGTAAGAAGCGGCCGCGTGGTCCCGTTTGGTTGGTTGCACACACACACACACATTCTTGGACCTCAACACGGATTGAGAAAAATGTTTTTTTTAATTTGTTCTGGCCAAAATAAAAATAAAATAGTGATTTTCGATTGAACAATTGGGACCCAATGATTCAGGATAAAATTTTAAGCTGTTCAAAAAACTTTTTATGTTTTCTTGTTTGCTGGATTTCAGTTGCATGGTAGAAACTTGTTAAAAAATAGTCAAAAAATACAGCTATTTTTTTACAAAAGTTATCGAAAAGAAAACACGGCACGGCAAATTTTGTATTCACCACAGCTCATTTGCACGCACTTACAGTAGTTGACAGACAAGCAAACGAGAAATAAACAACGTATTTTCTAAATTCAAAACAGCTCATTTTGAAGCGTTTGATAGTTGCAAATCGGAATCACACATTCACGTGCATCTGTGCCTTTTTTTCAATATTTAAAGGATATCATTTTCGATTGACTAAACAGCCTTCTTTTCATCACCAAGAAAAACACGACTGAAAAGTATTTTTCAGCATTCTTTTGAGTGCTGAAAAGTTGTATCTTACATATTAACGACAAATAACATTTTAGCTGGGAAACAAATCGGTCACTGACAGAATCCAATTTAAAGAAGTTTTTTTCTGGATCAGCGAAAAAATTGCGAAACTTGATTTTTTTTAGCATTCATCGTATTTATCAAATTCGATAATGCTCGTTGAATGAATACACGACTTAACTTCTATTTTGAAAAAGAAAGTTAATGTCGTCAATTTCAAATGTTTTCTGAAACATCAAAAACTTTAAGTAGATTATTCAAATCGTGCTAGCTAGGAAGCCCCCCCCCTCTCTCTGTTCATGTTGGGTCGTATTATCCAGATCTCGCGTGATAAAGGCACGGAACGTGACTGCCGAAATCCCACCGACTGGTTGGAGCTCGTTGGGCTGGGCTGTTTTTGATCAGCTAGCTGCGCGGCGGGGATGGATTCTGGGAAGATTTATCAGCTATGACGTTTAGCGGAATTTGGGCCCCTTTTACTGTTTGCTGTGTGAGATGATGTCTGGGGGTGCCACTTCGAATCACACTTTTTGAGGAAAACGCAAATAAATTCGATTTTTATGGTCTATTTTGCGTTGCAGTCGTCGTTTTTTTTTGTTTGAGGATGAATTTTCAATGAAGACTGCCGAAATAAAGCCATCATGTGGGATTGTACGCAATGCTGAGGTGGCATGGTTCTTCCCTAAAACTCAGCTGTAGGGTTCGAGGGGGTGGACCAACAATGCCAAGGGATAGGAGGAATCAGGCGCACACATAAATATCCGCCGCCGCCGAGTTCGACGAAGGTTTCCGTCGTTGGCTGCGTTTGACAAGAGGAGTGAAAATTAAATTTTATGTTGATAAATTTGACTGTCATGACACAGCAGTAGCAACCCCCACCCCCTCCTCCGAAGGGGTGGTTGAGGGGGAGAGGGTGAGATTTAGGGGTTTGTGATGGTGGTGGCAATTCGTTTGAATTCGGAGGATTGATTGCAATTTATGTGTGGGAGATTTGCTCCGGGAATCAAACATTTAGGTCACAGGATGTGTGCTCTAGTCCACATTTTCGTGGGTTTATTAACATTTTGAGCTTTTCGGATTTTGATTTGGTGAACGAGAGCCGCAAATTGCGGGGTTAAAACGTGTTGTGGGAAATTCACCGGAATGGATAAACTGCGATGTTACAGTGTAATTTGAGTGATTTTCCTCTAATTGCAGCATTCAAATCCGATTACAATTTCATTGTAATTATATGTTGGTGTCAAATTCCCGAATTATGGCTGTTTATAAAAAAGAAATTTTAATTAGAAAGTTTCAAATGATGATTATTTTCAGTTAGTTTAGTACACTGGATTTCAATTTATTTATTTAATTTTGGTTTATTCAGGCAAACCTGGCATTGGATTTGGAAATTTCAACAGTAATTGAAAAATTCCAATGTATGTTAATTCAAACTTATACCATAGTGTTTCCTTCTACGCTCAGCAAATTTTGAGGAAATCACTAAATTCCGTCTTTAAAAAATCTACGACCTCAATAAGCCGGTAGTTGATCCCTTCTTCCTTTTCCCTACCATTTTTCATTCATCTATCCGTAAAGTCACAAACTTTTGATAGACCGTCCGGTCGTCCACCAAACAATTCATTCCCTTGAATCGCTCACACACACAAAAAAAAGGTTCCCGTAAATCTCGCGTCCTAATCCCGTCGGTGCACCCCTCCGAAAAAGGGACCAATCATCGTAATTAAAGTTCATCCTATTTTGTTCCTCCCCGATCTAGCATTTTTCTGTTCAATTTTGAAAAATTCCATTTCGGCACTCTTTGCAGGGTATCGAATTGGACCCGATAAGTGGGCCCGGTTCTGGTACTCTTCCGAACTGGCCCTTCGGAGTTATTTGATTTTGAGAGGGAAACGAAAAAATATTCCTGGTTTATCTCTGCGTGAGAATAATCATTCATTAATAATTTATTTTGCTGGGCACTTTTGTCCCTCCCTCTTCCGGAATGATGGGACATTAGGTTGAAATTAGAACTAAAATTATTTGAAAAAATAAGCGCCTGAAGTTATGCAAACTTGACCATCGCTAACAAAACAAGACAAAATTAAAATTTACGTTTTTCGACAAATTCTTTGTCCATTTCACCCCAACACCCCCTCTTTCAAGCGATTGTCCGACTGACTACCCCGGAAAAGAGCGCTCGCGGGACCGCGAAGAAATTTATATCGGAAATGACCCCTCAGATAGCAGTACCGGGAGGGTTTTTATCGCTAATCCATTTGACGACCGTCCCTCCACCTTCCTTAAGCGATGATACCTCTAGAATACTTCCTGGGTCGTAAAGATACGGAACATACGGTCACGACGTAGGTAAGGACTCGCGAGAGGGGTCACTTTCGATGGGAACGGGACGACGGTGGCCATTAGGCCATGAGCACAATTACGATAATTAACAGTCGTATGCTGCTACCATTGGTGATGGTGCGGTCGTAAATTACGATTATATTTATGTCTCACGGGAGCGGGAATAAACTCGTCATAAACGTGACATGAGCAGTGTGACTGCGGGTTGACAAGGGGGTTCGAGGAGAGATATTCTTAACCTTCTTTAGCCCAAACTTGGTTCTAGACAGGCTACAATCTTTAGGGTGACCAGGATGGGTCAAAATCCGCCAAAACTGGAAAAAATCGGAAATCTGAGATTTGTGTATCAAAGAGTCAGTAATATCGGGAATATCAAACATACTTGTTAAAAAAATATGTTATAACATTTAAAAAATTATACAAATTATATTTATAAAATTTTACACCCTTTAAAAAATTTAAAATGTGTCGATTTGAAAATTTTGCTTTAAATGAGAGGTGAATTCTTATTTCACTAGATTTTTCATTGTAAAAAAAAACACAATAAAGTCCAGACTCGATTATCCGAAGGCCTTGACATAATTTCACTTCGGATAATCGAATCACGAAAAAAACTTTTGGTTGTTGTCTTATTTTTGATTGTCGAGTTTAAGTATGACCCATAAACTACTCTAAAATGATTTAGAATGTTTAAATCCAAGATGGCGGTGATGAAATATTGAAAAAAAAATACATTTTGTTATTTAAAAGGCAATCAACTATTCAAATTTGACTTAGATGTAAAAAATGCTGTCTATGTCCCTTTAGCACATGAAACCTTGTAATTTAGAAAATGATCCACTTTTTATGTTGTTCTGTATTTGTTCTATCGGAAACTAGTCAAAAACCACTGTTAATCAATGCACAGTGGTCCAGATCGCAAAATTAAGTGGAAAATGGATTTTCCGAAAAATGGTTAAGTTTTGGAGCTTTGGTGTCTTCAGAAGAGTTGTTCCAAATGGAAAGGAGCAACTTTTGGGTTGGTTTTAAATTAGGGTGGTTCACGATTAGGGTGATTTTGGAAATCTAACTTTACAGGAATATTTTTTGGAATTTTTATGTCTTCTAGAAATTTGTTGGGCTTGCCAATTTCAGCAACTGTGTCGAAGACGCCAAAATTTTATCTCGTAATCTACGCCTTCTATGATCAAATTTATAGAAAGCAAACCTTCAAAAATCAGTTTTTTGAACGTGGCAATTCAGGGTTAAGTTTTAGAGAAAAGTGATATTTGGAGCACTTTTAGAGCTCTTAAAAACGAACATTTTTATTTGTTGACATGTCAATTTGGACTTAAGGGTTAAATGTTACAGCCATTTTAAGGTAAAAAAGATGCAAGTTTTAAACTTAAAAATCTCGAAAGGCGCAAGCCAAATTTTAAGCACCATGTTGTATTTGAAAGCGGAGATCTAGCACTACAAACGCTGAAAAAATCTCAGAGGTGTTTTTCTTTAAACTCGAGATATCTTCATTTGAAAAAGTCTAATTTTCAAGGGAAAATCATATGGGACCACCCTAATGAAAATCGAAAATTGTCCAAATATATGTTTTTCCATGTAATTTTGCCCGCTGAATCTGAATCTGCCCTCATAATTAAGCCAAAGTATCGAAAAATCGATTTTTGGTCATTTTTTGCGTTTCCATGTAAAATTATCATTTATGACCAAATTATTTTGATTTTGATTTTGATTTTGATTTAGATTTAGATTTAGATTTAGATTTAGATTTAGATTTAGATTTAGATTTAGATTTAGATTTAGATTTAGATTTAGATTTAGATTTAGATTTAGATTTAGATTTAGATTTAGATTTAGATTTAGATTTAGATTTAGATTTAGATTTAGATTTAGATTTAGATTTAGATTTAGATTTAGATTTAGATTTAGATTTAGATTTAGATTTAGATTTAGATTTAGATTTAGATTTAGATTTAGATTTAGATTTAGATTTTGATTTTGATTTTGATTTTGATTTTGATTTTGATTTTGATTTTGATTTTGATTTTGATTTTGATTTTGATTTTGATTTTGATTTTGATTTTGATTTTGATTTTGATTTTGATTTTGATTTTGATTTTGATTTTGATTTTGATTTTGATTTTGATTTTGATTTTGATTTTGATTTTGATTTTGATTTTGATTTTGATTTTGATTTTGATTTTGATTTTGATTTTGATTTTGATTTTGATTTTGATTTTGATTTTGATTTTGATTTTGATTTTGATTTTGATTTTGATTTTGATTTTGATTTTGATTTTGATTTTGATTTTGATTTTGATTTAGATTTAGATTTAGATTTAGATTTAGATTTAGATTTAGATTTAGATTTAGATTTAGATTTAGATTTAGATTTAGATTTAGATTTAGATTTAGATTTAGATTTAGATTTAGATTTAGATTTTGATTTTGATTTTGATTTTGATTTTGATTTTGATTTTGATTTTGATTTTGATTTTGATTTTGATTTTGATTTTGATTTTGATTTAGATTTTGATTTTGATTTTGATTTTGATTTTGATTTTGATTTTGATTTTGATTTTGATTTTGATTTTGATTTTGATTTTGATTTTGATTTTGATTTTGATTTTGATTTTGATTTTGATTTTGATTTTGATTTTGATTTTGATTTTGAATTTGATTTTGATTTTGATTTTGATTTTGATTTTGATTTTGATTTTGATTTTGATTTTGATTTTGATTTTGATTTTGATTTTGATTTTGATTTTGATTTTGATTTTGATTTTGATTTTGATTTTGATTTTGATTTTGATTTTGATTTTGATTTTGATTTTGATTTTGATTTTGATTTTGATTTTGAATTTGATTTTGATTTTGATTTTGATTTTGATTTTGATTTTGATTTTGATTTTGATTTTGATTTTGATTTTGATTTTGATTTTGATTTTGATTTTGATTTTGATTTTGATTTTGATTTTGATTTTGATTTTGATTTTGAATTTGATTTTGAATTTGATTTTGAATTTGATTTTGATTTTGATTTTGATTTTGATTTTGATTTTGATTTTGATTTTGATTTTGATTTTGATTTTGATTTTGATTTTGATTTTGATTTTGATTTTGATTTTGATTTTGATTTTGATTTTGATTTTGATTTTGATTTTGATTTTGATTTTGATTTTGATTTTGATTTTGATTTTGATTTTGATTTTGATTTTGATTTTGATTTTGATTTTGATTTTGATTTGATTTTGATTTTGATTTTGATTTTGATTTTGATTTTGATTTTGATTTTGATTTTGATTTTGATTTTGATTTTGATTTTGATTTTGATTTTGATTTTGATTTTGATTTTGATTTTGATTTTGATTTTGATTTTGATTTTGATTTTGATTTTGATTTTGATTTTGATTTTGATTTTGATTTTGATTTTGATTTTGATTTTGATTTTGATTTTGATTTTGATTTTGATTTTGATTTTGATTTTGATTTTGATTTTGATTTTGATTTTGATTTTGATTTTGATTTTGATTTTGATTTTGATTTTGATTTTGATTTTGATTTTGATTTTGATTTTGATTTTGATTTTGATTTTGATTTTGATTTTGATTTTGATTTTGATTTTGATTTTGATTTTGATTTTGATTTTGATTTTGATTTTGATTTTGATTTTGATTTTGATTTTGATTTTGATTTTGATTTTGATTTTGATTTTGATTTTGATTTTGATTTTGATTTTGATTTTGATTTTGATTTTGATTTTGATTTTGATTTTGATTTTGATTTTGATTTTGATTTTGATTTTGATTTTGATTTTGATTTTTATTTTGATTTTGATTTTGATTTTGATTTTGATTTTGATTTTGATTTTGATTTTGATTTTGATTTTGATTTTGATTTTGATTTTGATTTTGATTTTGATTTTGATTTTGATTTTGATTTTGATTTTGATTTTGATTTTGATTTTGATTTTTATTTTTTTACAAAACAAAAACACTTTAAGAAGCTTTATAGCATATAGCAGTTCGAATGATGAATAAATTTTAATCATGTTTGAAATATTCAACATCAATTTTTACAAAAGAATTTAGGCACTACTTGCAATGATTTGAACACAAATACATCACATTTTTGAAAAATATAATTGATATTCTTTTCAGAAAACCATCAAATGTACAAAAATACATTTCAGTCAATTCTACTAATCCAAAAAATCTCTCATTCATCCACAGAATTTTCAATTTCAGTGTCATAATCTTTCTCAACATTGATGCCCTTTCAGTGACGTGCAAGCTTTAAACTTGAAAGAGTCGCACCGGAGATTAACCCTGGGGATTAATTTTGACATCCGTCAAAACTTCTCTCCTAATCCGACATCCAAATTGAACTCCATTGTTCTGCGCCTTTTCCACATTTCGATTGAATTTGTCCGAAAAAATATTTCAAGCATTTGGAATATTGATGTTTTTTTCGAGTCCTTTTGGAATTCTTCGCTGCTAACATCAAAGCTGCGTTCCTTTCTCAGGACGATCAATTCACAATGCATGATGATAATTCATAAATTTCGACACAATCTCAGTCGTTTCATCTTCTCTCTTTTGGTGTACCTGGAACTTCGGCCAACAATTATGCTTGCATAATTCCCGGTCGAACTGATTCGAGCTGCATCCCATCTGGCTCAAGATCCTCCCTCTAATCGCCCAGAAAAAATCGAAATCATCCAAGTTAATAGTCTTTAATGAGATTGCAGTATCTTAACTACACCCCCACTAGTTTCCCAAGGAGCGAGGTTCAGGGTTTCGTGTTTTGTTTGATAGAAGGATGAAAAAACAAAAAAGAAAAGGATATATCCATAAAACAAAGGAGATTTACGGCCCCGAAAATAACAGGTGTTCACGCGGAAGGTTTTCGAAATCGAACAAACTTTCAGGCCCAAAACTTTGAGAAAGTAATTAATTTCCCAGCGACTTTTCTACCTGCTGAAACCTTAGACCCTTGGTCATTTTTCATTCTTTCTCCAAGACACCTTCCCCGTTTTAAGATCTCCTTCTTCGTGTAATGAAGATACACACATTTTCTACTAGCCAGCAGGATAACATCTGACTTATCGCACCTCGCCGAACTCTGGAGGTACCTCAACTCCCAGAAGTAGGAGAGACCCAGGTCAAACTCCCTGCCGGGGCGCGTGGAACCTGTGAAGCGAACAGCGACAAATTGGTCTCCTTCGAGGGTAAAGACGAAAAAAGCAGTCTTCTTGAAAGATTGCTCCGATAGCGCAATAGCGGAGAATAAATTTGTTTTTTTTTCGAAATTGTCCGAAGGCGATGGCCCGATTGGAGATCGAATTGTCGATATAAATCATAATGGGATTGTAGGTTATGAATTGGTTCCAAGTTTTCGGGAAAGGTGAGATAATCTGGAAAAGGTGTCATAATGGGATTTGATTACAAGCGTTTAGAATAGTTTTCTTCCAAGAAGGAAAAAGGATTGCATTTCATGAGAAGCAAAAAAAAAAAGTTGACGGGCTCAACCGGGATTTGAACCCGGGACCTCTCGCACCCAAAGCGAGAATCATACCCCTAGACCATTGAGCCACTTGAAATTGAACTCTGCGAAACTTTTTTTTTCCACGTTGCTTTGTAGTATTTTTGAGCGACGATGCATCGCGATGGGAGAGCAAGTTAAGTGAAGTTGATTGCTTGGCTGGTGAAGCAAGACCTGACAAAACCTGAGGGAAAATGGTTAAAATTTATGACTACTTTTGAAAACAACAAGCGGCTCAATGGTCTAGGGGTATGATTCTCGCTTTGGGTGCGAGAGGTCCCGGGTTCAAATCCCGGTTGAGCCCGAAGCATTGTTTTTGGGTGTTTTTAGCAGATTTGTAGAAAAGTTGTAAAATACTATGATCAGTTCAAAATTTTATATTGCTAAAGATCGAATTTATAAACTTGAAACCCCTTTTATGGATTTCCGACAGAAGGACACAAATACAAACTGAGACACACTGAGACACACTGTGACACACTGAGACACACTGAGACACAAAGAGACAAAGAGACAAAGAAACAAAGAGACAAAGAGACAAAGAGACAAAGAGACAAAGAGACAAAGAGACAAAGAGACAAAGAGACAAAGAGACAAAGAGACAAAGAGACAAAGAGACAAAGAGACAAAGAGACAAAGAGACAAAGAGACAAAGAGACAAAGAGACAAAGAGACAAAGAGACAAAGAGACAAAGAGACAAAGAGACAAAGAGACAAAGAGACAAAGAGACAAAGAGACAAAGAGACAAAGAGACAAAGAGACAAAGAGACAAAGAGACAAAGAGACAAAGAGACAAAGAGACAAAGAGACAAAGAGACAAAGAGACAAAGAGACAAAGAGACAAAGAGACAAAGAGACAAAGAGACAAAGAGACAAAGAGACAAAGAGACAAAGAGACAAAGAGACAAAGAGACAAAGAGACAAAGAGACAAAGAGACAAAGAGACAAAGAGACAAAGAGACAAAGAGACAAAAAGACAAAGAGACAAAGAGACAAAGAGACAAAGAGACAAAGAGACAAAGAGACAAAGAGACAAAGAGACAAAAAGACAAAGAGACAAAGAGACAAAGAGACTCAGAGACACAGAGACACAATGCCATAGGTACATAGACAAAGACATGCATAATTAAGATAATTTATTGCAGTAAATTCAACGTAATTTCTAAAAATTAAAATTCTATCAAGCAATCATACCTTCACATAAAGGACCAACTCAATCCCGGGGACCCAGCTTGTCCTTGCTCGTACAACCTGTCCCCTCTAATGGGCCACCTTCGCCGGCATAAAATCCGCCATATTCTTTTACGACCAGCTCTCAACGGGGTCTGTGCGCCACATGATCCTTGTTGTTTCTTCCGCGAAAAGTCCCCGGCATAATTTTCACCTTGCCAAAATTCGCCACAAAGCCCTCGCAGTTGATAATCGTCGGGATGAACCCTCAAGGTCCTTAAGGACCCGGCAGACCCATAACCGCGGCCTCAAACTCAAAACAACAACAGGTGTATTTTACTGCATCAAGTATTCATGAAACATTTCCGGAAGGTAATAAAAGGCAATTTGCATAAAAGCAAGCAACCTTAAATTTACTCTCCTTCTTTCGCTTAAAAATTGCAATACTTTCCACGACGAGATCTTCGAGCCGGAGTTTGTGCGTTACGGATCAAAGTTGGTACCTGGGCCTGACCTGGCGTGGCTTCCCAGGAAGAACACCTTTTTTTTTATTTCTCCTTCGCTCTTTCTGTGTATGTTTTTGTCTGGCTCTAAGCCGGGGGATATCCTTGTGTTCTCTTTAATTCTTGTCTGGATGCCAGCGGCGAGAGCGAGAATCCCCCGAAGGATACCCGGGCCTGCTGGACCAAACCAAGCTGGAAGCTGAGAACGAAATGTTTTTACGATTATTTCCCTCCAATTTCGGAAAAGTTGTAAAAATAAAAAAAATAAACAGTCGGACTTTGGAAGACGTTCGTTGGGACTTGCCCTGTGGGAAGCGTTTTTGGGAACGCTCGAGGATACGGACTGGAATCGGCTTACGGGGCCTGATCTCATTATTTCAAATTGTTTTGTTCGTGTCTGCTCGGTTCATCTTTATTGGCAGTCATTCTGAGATTTGGGAAATTTGGTCAAAATAGATAAACAGTGGCAGGGCCGCTCTGATTTTTCATTCATTTTGTTTAAGTTGTTTAAAACAAAAATTGGATCAACAACGCTTTAATTTTAGTTTTTAAAAATTTGCAGGCTTTTTTCTAGGTATTTGGCTGACCTTCATCTTTTTTATGTTGAATTAGGCCAAGACATTTTCAGCTAATTAGATTTTTAAATTAAGTTTTTTCTGAATCGAAGTGATGCAACTGGAAGATGTAGTAGAGATATCCGATAGTTAGGTTTTAGAAAAACCTTTGAAGGTTATTTTATAAAGTACAATAAAAGCTACAAAAATGATATAATGTTTCAATATGTTTGCTCTAATGTTAATATGATTATTGTTCATCCATGCAAGTGAGAATAGAAGATGAGCGATTGTCATTACAAGTTTGTTAAAAATTGGTTTGAAAAATTTTGTTTGGTTTTCGAAAATGTTAATAAATGATTGAAAAATATTTTTTCAACAATTTATTTTTGTGTTGTCAATTTTTTAAATTTTGCGGAGACTTTTGGATGAGTAGTTTGTTTTTTAAATTATTACAGTTTTTTTTTTCGATTTTGCACAGTATTTAAATAACATAAAAACATTAACTGCTTTATTTTTGACAACATTTGGACAACTTTTTATTTGTAGGCTATAAAAGGTACATAAAAAGAAGCGTAGAAATTTTAGGAAAAATGTGAGTAAATTTTTAGTTTTTTTTTTTAAGAAAATGAGCTTACGGACTATTAAATTTTTCAGTTGCACTTCAAAACCCTTAGTTGACAAAAGTTGATATTTTTGTGAAATATAGCTTTCCCCATTTTTGCATCGTTAAACACTCATACCGTCATCAGGGGTGACATTGGGTCATACAAATTTCAGCATTTTTGTATGACTCAATCTGACCCCCCAGACCCAATGTCACCCCTGATGATGGTACCTTTAAAATGATGAAAAATTATATTACATAAAAATTTGGTTTTCTCGTTGTTAAACTAATATGATGTATAATATCAATTCATATAATTTGAATACTTTCATAACTAACGGTATTTTATAAAAATAATGTTAACAACAAGAAATTGAGATAATGAATATGTATTCAGAATACCACTAATATTAGGAACAGCAGAATAATTCATAAAATATGGATTTCTGAAAAAATATGAATTTCCAAGAAATTAAAATTTTATGAAAACTTGTTTTGAATTTATCTTTTTTTACCCCGTGTAAAAGTTAATAAAAATTGATTTAAAAAATGTGACGAGAATTTTAATCAAACAGTTTGATGTTTCATTGAAATTAGGGTTAGTGAATTATCACGATTTCGTGGACAGTGTGAAATTAGTGAAATTTGAAAATTTCCTTTAAATCACGGGAAATTTGATAAATTTCAAAAATCAATTATTGAAATTGAAAACATTCAACAAATATTTCATTTACAAAGCATTTTTTGTGAATTATATTAGTTTTCAATTAAAAACGGAACATTTTTTTCCAACATTGACTAAGAAATTAATACCATGAAAATCTGAATAAAGTAGATAAGAAGTCATGTACTTGAATGAAAATAATTTTGGAATCATCAAGATTTATCAAAGCGTAGGAGAATTGCACTTTGTCTTCAACCAAGCATAGTTTTAATTTCTGTGAATTTTGAGTTTTGGTTTGTTAAGTGTTTTGCACAAATTTGACTTCCATTTAATTTGATGGTAGATTTATAAAATAAGATGAATCAAACTTAATTTATTCAAGATAAATAAATATTGCTATATTCTATTTTTCATCTTAAAAATCAGGCCTTTTGAGATTATTTCAGAAATTTCAAATTTTCAATATTTGTTGGTTTGGTAAATGGTACCGGAAATCAAAAAATTATAATTTAAAGAAATTTAAAAAAGATTTGCAATATTGCAAGAAAAATAATAGCCCATTGAAAAAATATGAAAAATGAAGTGTCAATACACTATTTTTAATCATTTTCAATATCAAACAAAGTGAACGAAGAAACACATTTTTAATAGCATCTGAATTTTATAAACTAAAAAACTAAGACCGATTTTTCAAATTTGAAATTTCAAACAATTTTACATTTTTTCAAAATGATTCAATTTTCATAACAAACAATATGTTTGACTAGTTAGTTTTAAAAAAAATCTTCCTAAAATTGCAATTTATTAAAAAATACTCTGTATTTTTTTCCATACGTTTTATAGACTTTATGATTTTTCACGCTCAAAAACAGAAATTTTCACGCACACAGTGACAGTGTATTCAGTATTTTTTCAAGCATTCCCACTTTTTAGCTTGCTAAATTTTCAAAAAAATCTTTGGAAAAGACTTTTTTTAAAGTTTTGATTTTGATTGAGATTAGATTTTAGTATAGATTAGGCTTTAATTTTAATAAAAATAAAATTTGTAGTTTTTTGTTTTGCCCTCTGAATTATTAGGAAAGTTTTCAAGGGGAAGAAACATTCATAATTAAAAAGTTATTACAAATCTAAAATAAAAAATATTTTTAAATATGATTTTTTAATTATATTTTTTTGTTATAATAAGTTTATTTGTTCTCTGATTTTTTAGAGATGAGGAAAAACAAAAAAATGAAATTAAGTGAGCATTAAATATAATTCAAATACATTTTGTAGTTTGTCATTTATTATCAAATGATGGTCTTATTTTAACAATTGTAATAATTTATTTGTTAAGTCATCTACAATTTTTATATATTTTTTAATTTTCTTTAACAAAATTTCATTTTAGTTCATATGATTTTTTTAAGAGCGGTAATTTTATGGTTTTTTTTATTTAAACAGAATTACGTGGTAAAAACATAGGCCGATTCGTAAGATTAATTTATTTTTTTAATTAATTGTGTGTATTTTCTTCCAAGATTTCATCAAATTAAATTAAAAAATATTTGTCAAGAATTCTAATTCGTCACTGTCGTGCTAACTTGTCGTACGTGCATTTTAGGCCAAATTGAGTTAAGAACGCCATTTTGTGCAGCTCACAATGCCTCATCTTTTGACCTTCACAGATCCCCAAAATTCGATATCAATCCTGAGATATTCAATGAAAACCAAAAAGGCTCCGAAAATGTTTGTCACTTTTCATATGAAAGTAGTTTCAATCTTGTCGTGCTATCTTGTCACTCCCTGAAAATTGATGTAAGTGCGACAAAGGGCAAAGGGATTTCAGGTCAGGATGCGTTTGACGCACGTACAAGTAAGACTACCGTAAACATTTGTAATTATAACTCGGGACTCCGGCAACCAACTTCAACCAAACTTTGGGACAATGCACAGAATGGTCAGCCAAACAAAACGTGTTTGTTATTGTTTACATTGCGTGCTTTCGTTTTTGTTTATTCAAGGTCAAACATTAAAACGCGTTTTTCTGGGAACGTCGAAATGGCGGGTGCGACATGATAGCATGACGACGTCGAATTGATGAAATGTTCCTGTCATAATTTTTTGAGTGAGGTCGAATTTGCTTCAAGTAAATTTTCTAGAATCAAATTAAAAATAAAACAAATTAAACTTTAAGAAAGCCATGTTAGTGCTGCACCTTTTCTATGTTTGCTGCAAGCAAAGATTCTCCGCACACCGGAATACGCAAGAGGTTATAATTAGGCGTTCCAGCGCTCAAATTCAGAAAGGTACCGTGAAAGGTTGCGCAAAGAAGGAAGGACCAACTTTTATTTTTTACCGTTCCGTCCCACTCCCCGTTCCAGCTCAGCTTTGCCACGCTCGATCGACAGGCAGAGCTTCAAAACTCGCACAAAAGTTTCCAACTTTTGGATTTATTGAACGATGAAAAGCAGCGCGCGGCGCAAAATCATTCAGGACGACGAACAAAAAAGGACCTTTTCTAGTCGCGCTGCCTTTCTGTGGGAAAACATTTATCCTGCAGTATTCGCCGGTCTGGGAACAATGCCCTCCAATAGAGAAACCCGGTTCTCTTTAACCGCCTCAATGGTCAGAGACGAAAAAAATCTGTGAAAAATGTGACTCGGGAAAATCGATTGGCCATTGTTCCCTGGGTCCGGAAAATCCTTTTCCCGTTTTCGAAATCGACCGGCCATTATTGCCAAAAGGCGCACACAATTTACCTCATCATGGAACCGGCGGCCAGGTCAGTTCCAAACACTGAGAACTAATCGCCTGACCTCTCTGCCGAAAAGCCGGCTTCTAATGGCTCCCGGGGGAAATTTGTGGGCCCTTCTTTTGTCCGGGTCAGTTCCGAGAGAGCGGCTAATCGAAGTATTGCGACAACTGCAGAAAATTGTGGGATTGTGGTGCAAACATTTCGGAGAGAAATTTATTGAAATCCCTGGCAATAACGGAAACGATTCCCTTAACCCCTGCCTGCGGCAGCGTTGCCTAACTGAAGGCGCATTCGCCCGGCGGCAGTGCCATCTCCCGGTCAAGACTCTTAAATCACCGTAGAATTTCGGTATTCTGCCGGCCCGGAAAATGATTCTATTGACCATTACACACGTATATTGCCATCATCGTGAAAGTAGCACAAGCACGAGAGCGAAAGAAGTCCAACCAAATTGTCCTGAATAAAGGATTTGGACTTTGCGAGCTGAGTGGCCCGTGTCCTTTCTGAGGGGTCTCTCGTAAGAGGATCTCGAGTGTGTGGGTTCTTTCTTGCTTTGGCCTCCTTTTGCGCCACAACATTTCCACTCGAGCGTGCTATCTGTCTGGCCACATCTTTGCAGTCGTGTCCCTTTTCAGCGGGGACGAACATACACGTTTATACATTAAGCTTGAGGGTTAAACTTTGAAAATGACTCAAGTTTTGGTGTTTACAAATTTGTATGAAATTTTTGTAGTTTTTTGTTAAATTTTGAGTGAAGTTGGTACACAGCAAAAAAAGTGTGAATTTGGAAGGTGTAATTTTAGAAGGTTGGATATTACTTCTTTTATTATGTTATTTTTACCTCAATTTAGACTGAAAATGCGACATTACACCAGAATAGTGGTAAAATTACACATTTTCAGAGGTAAAATTACACATTTTTTCAGACATAAAAGATGTACCCCTTTCCAGATGTAATAAATACTACCACGATTTTTTTGTCTGTGTACTGAGGAGAGAATTTGAGTCGAAGTATTTCTTTAAATGATTTTGGTATTTTTGTTTCAAATTAATCTAAAAAAAACATGTTTTCTATATTTTGGAAGATTTTTTCTCTTAAATAATCTCTCAAAAACCTTAATGCTTGAAAAACTATGTTTTAAAATTATCATTTACTACTCAAAACCTTGTATTTAGATACATCCACAGGAGAAAAACGTTTCGAAATCTGTCCTAGTGAATTTGCATTAAAAAAATTACACTTTGTAACCAATTTTGCAGCAAGCTCGTATATTAATTTTACCGTTGTGTAAACATGTCAGTTGGATTGTACCATTATTCAATTCTCCTTCTTAAATCTAAATAGATTTTTTGAAAATTTCCTTGTTTATCCAAAGATTTTCCTTGTATATCTGAAGATTTTAGATTGATAAAATCAGATTTTTATAATATTAATCAAGTGAGCAATTCTCTTAGATTCCATCCCTTTTTTGCAATTTTTAGTCTGGTTTGAATATGTTTTGGTGCCTTTTGTATGTCTATAGAAGCCATGATGGCAACTGTTCATACAATAATGATATACGGGAATTTTAAAATCTGTATCTCTTAATAGTAGTTTATGCAACAAGTTGCAAAAAGAGGATTTTTTCAGCACGAGTCGTACATTTATCCAACGAGGTTCACCGAGTTGGATAAATACGAAGAGTGCTGAAAAAAACAAGTTTTGCAACGAGTTCCATACAACATTTTTTGCAATTCCGAAAAACACCCATTGAGTGAAATTTTAAGTTAAATTTTCATGTATTTTGTCAATAAATCGTTTTAATCAAAAAAATGTTGAAAAGTGTTACTTTTCGAAACAAGTGCTGAAAAGTTCAACTTTTCAGCACCCATTTCAGTGCTGAAAAGTAGAACTTTTCAGCATTTATTTTGAAAAGTGTTGCTATTCGATTCTGTTATTTTTGGTACAGAAAAGTAGGCTATTTCGTCGTTCAAGAATGACAGGAAAAGTAAGTAGTTTCACGACGGAATTGCAAAAAGACATTTTTCGATCGAGTCTTCTGCAAAGCTTTAGGTATGGATGATAACTGTACCGAACAAAGTTGAAACATGGAAAATATTTGTTATGATGATTTTTAAAATAACTTTTTGTTGCCAAAAATATATTTTCATAAAAACACATTTAATTTTTTTTTCTTTTTGTTTTAGAGGAAAAATTCCATCTTTTCAAAATAAAATCAAGAAAGTGGAAAAAACATCTCTGGCCAAGCTACTTTATGGTAGAAGCCTTTTTCAAAAAGATCTTTAAAAATATTAATACAGCCATTTTTAGGTAACTTTTTCGAAAGTTTTTTTAAATTTTTAATAAAAGTGCTCAAGGTTGCCCGTGTGTTTTCGAAAAGCTGAGAAAAGTCCCTACAATTTATTTTTTTTTGTTTTTTTTGGTTGCTAAGGCCATGCCATGCAAACAGGAAAAATAGATTCTAAAAGTACTTATGGTCCGATTTTCAGTGTTTAAAAATTTTGTGAAATTTTCTGCTTATTTTAATAATTTATATTATATTTTTATATTTAAAAATTCAGCCCAACATTTGAAAATGACATAAATATTTGTTATTAGTTTTTTGAAACAGTTATTTTAAAGTAAAATTTGAAAACAGGCTTATTTCGTAAGTAATTGTTAAATTATATAAGTTTGAATTCGACCCGAGCTCTTTATAATCGTTGATTTTACTTTTTTCTTTACTTTTAATAGAGGAATAATATGTGTTATATCTGAAATTTTTTGAAGTGTTCTGTTTGATTTTATTTAAATTTATTAACATTTAAATTTATAAGTCCTTAAAAATGTCAAAAAATAACCCAATTTACGGATAAACTATCAATTATTTTTATTGTTAAAAGGGTTCACAAGGATTATAGATTTTGTCTTAAAAAATGTGTAATATTACATCAAGAACTGGCGAATTTTTATCGTTTTGTGAAAAAATTTCATCATGTTAACATTAAAAAAAAAATGTAAATTAATAGAAATGAGGTAATATTTGAACAACCAAATTTTCAACCTTTAAAAAGTTCTTTTTTTCTGTGTTGCATGATAAAATATTTTGTGACCGGTATTTTTAGATTTTTAAATTAAATAAAAACAAATTTTAGTAACAGTATTGTTGCCCATTGGTTTTCGAAAAATGTTTAAATGAGTGAAGAGACAATTTCATTTATTTATTTAAATTTATACAGAAAATTGATATGGATAACCATAACCAATTTTTTTTGTGTATATGGAGACGTAAATTTTGAGTTTTGATTTTCAGATATTAAATGTGGTTAAAATATAATTAAAAAAAAAAAACAAAATCTTTTCTATTGGAGTGCTTGTAGTTTTCTTAGAAAATTATAATTTGTAATCCATTTTTTTATGGATAAATATTTCGTCATCTTTTATAAAATGAATTTATTATTTATCACACAAACCTATTGATTATATATTTAAAAACAAAGTGGTGTTGTTATATGCTTATACAGCATTATAATTACAGGTTATTTTTTTTACAAATTATATGCGAATGTATTGTTTGTCAAGTTTTTTGAAGTCTGTTTTCGTACTATGCATTTATTTATTTTTATACATTTTTAACGTCAGTATCCATTTTTGTTTCTTTATGGATTTGTGATATTGTTTTATTGCTTTCGCATTTTTACGGATTTTTGTTTAAGGAAGGTGAAATATAAACTTAACAGAATATTTATCCTGAATTACCTGTTAATTAAAATAATTTAAACGATGAAAAAAAACAGGCCTTTAGAACAATGTCATATCGCCTCTTTCAAATGTTGCTTCAGAACTAAACTAAAGGAATTTAAAATTTTACTATTAATTAACCTCAGAAAAACATTAAGTAAGCGCGTTTACTATCACGTTTACTATTTTGCCCCTTTAAAATGTTGCTCAAGTAAAAAAAAAATCAAAATTCCAATCTCAGACTCAACCCTTTCTGATTGTTACTCTCCTCCCTTCATGTCAACGAGACTGGCAGCAGTGTTTGAAGGGCAACAACCGGAGAAAAAATCTCCAGCCACACCGTGATAAGAGGATGGCTTCAGATTCCCTTTTGGGCCATCGGATTTGCGGTGTTCCGAGAATGAGAAACCAAGATTTGCTGGGGTCCTTGAATCGATGTTCGGCCTGAAAAGAGTGTGTATTGTTGCATTGTTGCGCCCATCTACAGGATGGTTTATTGAAGGGTTCCCAGCTAGGTTCGGGATGCTTTTGTGGATGCCTGATGGAAGGAGAAAAATTAGATTATTCTCTTTCTTCTCTGGACTCGGTTTTTCAAGAGGGGACACATTAACTTCTTCTGGGCGATGGCCTTTGTGCGGAATTCAAGGTTCAATGGAAATGGGTTCTACCTTGAAAAGGGACTCCGGGTGACATTGTTTGGAGTAATTGGACGAGAGTTTGGTTGAGGGTTTCATGTGTATGCTGTTGCATACATTTTGTAATATGTATTGCTTTGAATTTTTTTAGCAGAGGTTGAAAATTTGTCATTCACTAATTTACTTTATTTTTTTTCTCTTTTTAGGTAAATTTCAACAAGTACAAGCCAAACAATGCAATTTTAAACAGTTAAGAGGTAAATTGCAAACATTTCAAATAAGTCACGTTTACAGCGTCTAGCCTAAAATCCTGAAACCCTTTCAAAACCCTGTTCAAACCGTATTGAAACGTGCCAGATCCGAGGTGCAAACAAGCCTCAATCCTGTGACGATTCATAAAACCTTTTCGTGTTGGGCGTGTTGCATTCAAGTGGGGGGAAGTGCTGCTCACCATCATTGCGGGCAAAACGATTTGTTTGCTTCCAATCAACGTGCAAGCGCGCCTGAAAGTATACGCGCAATTTTGCGTGATGTTCTAGACAGCAGCAGCAGCTATTTAAGGGGAGAAGCGAAATAGTACACAAATACTTGTTTTTTCCTTTCCCGGGACGTTGATGAGGATGATGATGATGGTTTGGATAGATCTGGGTAAATATAAATATTCATGTTTGTTTTCGAAATTAAGGTGTTCTACTTTGGTGGAGGCTTGCTTTCTGGAGCAGCAGCAGCGCGAGGGTAATTGCATAACTTTAGGCGCATGAGCCAGGGTTCGGTACGATTTGCATAGCGTTTTGCGTGTATTTAGGGGCGGCTGTGTGTTTTTCGGGGGGTGGGCGCTTTATTTATTCATAACTTGGTTTATGCTGATAATACGACGGCGAAGAACGGATCAACGCAATTTTAATGCTTGCTTAACCTCGTGGTAGATTGGCGGGGGAGAAATTTTAAGTGAGGGGGAGTACTGTACGTACCCCAAATGGCACTATGCGGAATTGGAATAATTTATCAAAATGCTTGATGGCGTCTTGCGGATTTCGGGGACGTGAGCAGAATTTCGGAGGATTACATTATTCTAATTGCAGTGTGCGGTGGCAAGTCCGGGAAATTTAACATATCGTGGAATTAGTGCTACGTGTCAAAAGCCGAAGCAAAGATAAGCCCATAAAAGCAAGCTAATTTTAAAGGCAAATTTCGGCAATAATTTGTGCCTGTCAGTTCGCAGCCAGGTGTGAAAGATAAACACCTCTTGCCCTTTTTTCCCTCTACGATTAAGGCACCGCCACTTCTCTCTCACAGGAAGAAATGTAACACCTTTTCTACAAAAAAAAAAAAAAAAAACGAATGAAGCAAAGGATTCAGGTCCAGGTGTCGGCTTGAACCCGCCGTGAGCACACTGATTAAAGGATTTACTCTAATTGCTAAAATATACAAAACAACCGGCAGCGAACGCGTCGGGTCGGCTTAATTAAAATTAGTCCAAATTATATCGCTTCCAGGAAGACCTCACTCGATGATGTCGTTGGCGAGAGGTTGTTGGGGCAGGGCGCTGAAGCTGGAAAGATTGATGAGATGGACCTGAGGGTTGGTGAGAGGTTGAGAAAGTTTGTTCATGTAATAATAATAATTAAAAACAACATAATATCATTTTCGCAGCAGTATAAACCTGATAAAAATCATGATAAACGTATTACAATGACTGACCAATATTTAGAAATGCCGATAAACTTAAAAAACATGTTCAACTCAAAATTATTTGCAAATTGAAGTGTATATTTTGAAATGAGGGTACTTTTTCTAATAAAGTCATTTTAGAGTGATAGATACAGAATTGATATTGCTTTTATAAGCCTTTAATAACTTAATATCATTACCAAAATTTTCTCTATCTCCTCAAAAATCCGAAGCATAAAAAACATGAGCAATCCAAACAATTTTATGCACCATTTTTCAACAAATTAGGCAAAAAAAAAGCAAGCAAAGTAATCACCTTTAACGACCACCGGGTCTTTTGTGGTCTCTGTTGCAAGTTTCTGCTCATTTCTAGGCGTCCGAAGGTTATGTGTGGTGAGTCACCCAAAGCCTCTTTTACGCAAATGGACCGACGTTTTACTTCCCCATCCGATAGAAGGCGTGGTCAGGCAAATCTCGTCTCGAAAAATGCCACCGGGTCCGTCTGGGATTGAACCCAGGCCATAATGGGGTTTAGAGGCTACCACGCTATTAATTAACTATTTCGACTTTTCTTTGTTTCCATACAATTTTACGGGCTGCTCATACAAAATAGATACATAGATATACGATAATTAGGCTTAGTGATTTTTCACGCTAAAAAAATGCAATTTTTACGAGGACTACTATCCGAGAAATTTCAGGGAAATTGCACGAAGTGTGAAAAATGCTAAATTAAGCTTAATTATATACTAATTATTTAAGCTAAAAGATGTTTCAATCTGAAAATTTCCAGTTTTCACGGGGACGATCGATTAAAATCATCAAATTTCGTGGGAGCTATGAAAAAATCTAACACATTCAAGAAAAGGCTGATTTTTGAGATAAAATAAAATATGTTATGGCCCAAATCATTTAAGCTTTAATAAACCGACTTTGATTCTTCAATTTTCAATTGGAATACTACCTTTACAATGAAATACTAGTGTAATGCTATTACACGAAATTTATGTAGCAAGTTAAACACTATCATTAGTTTCAAAAATGGTTTTCACGAAAACAAATGGCAATGAAAACTTTTTGCCAAACTGTACATGGAAATTATACAAATATTCAAAACTATTTTAAACGAGCCCAATCGTGGCAAAAAGTGATAACAAATGCAGTAGTGCGTCCATCCCGGGAATTCCCGGGATTTTTCCAAACCCGGGAATTCCCGAATCCCGGGATTTTTTTATAATTTGTCCCGGGAATTCCCGAAATTGAAAAAAAAATCAAACATTGTTATGGATATTCAGATTTAGTTGTGTAAATAGATGAACAGTCGAACACTTAGCAATTGAGCAATCATGACTTTAAATTTGAAAAAAAGTCATATTAAATTATTTTTAATCAAACATCGGCAATTGGGGCATATCAGAACAAATGTAACGAATTAAGAAAGCTATTTAAGCAAAAACTTTTGCATAATTTTTTAAAATGACTTCGGTTAAAACAGAAACATAACAAAACAATTAGTACACCGATTTCCAAATGTATCACTCTAATATCTCTTTACCTATTCAGACTGTAGTCCCGATAAAAGATAATTTGTAAAATATGTTTCATATAAAACAGGGAATTCCAAAGAAATTGTTCAAGCTATTCTATTCATGTTATTAAATAAACAAGAAATATACCTATTTATGAAAGATTTATTTAATTTGAATCACATTGGAATCAGAAATTGTAGTTAATTTACATCCAAAGCATAACAAAGAACAAAAAAATCAGCGTTAAATTTCTTTTAAACTATTTAAAAACTATCGTTCTTGTTTAGATTGAAAATTAGATTATCACTAATTAATATTATTGAGCTAATTCTATGATTTAAGGCTTGAAAAACGTAACAAATATAATGAAAACATTAATTTTATGACTGATTCAAAAATTTCCCGGGATTCCAAAAATATTTTTCCTGTTTCCCGGTAAATTCGAAACCCGGGGAAATTGGACGCCCTAAAATGCAGGAAAATGCAATTTCAAAAATGCAATCAATGTTTGCACTTCTCATTCCATTAAACAATTCTAAGCATTTTGAAAAAAAAAAAAAAAAAATGTTGTAGCAATAAGAGTCCCTTTTGCTTTATACATTTTTTCAGTAACATACTTATGGGTAAAAACAAAATATCATTAAATACTTTTAAAACTCCGGAGTGCTTCAATCTGTAGTTCAAAATCTCAAAATTTGGAAAAAGCTTGAAATTACTAAATTTAATTTTAAACGCTAAAATAAACAAAATTAAATGTTAAAAATCAAGTGCACTATTTCTGTTAATGAATATTTAAATTTATAGCAATCTTATTGTATGAGAGAGGAGACAAAACATTAAATAGTTCTTTGGTCTTTCTCTTTGGTATCATTTCATGATTAAGAAAATAAAATAAGTTTTTAATTTATTTGAATCAATTTCTTACTTCCATTAGGTATTCATAGTACATTTCATATTTAATGTTGTAACAATTCTATTTCAATGTTTGTGTTTCTTTCAAATATAAGAGTCCAATTCAATAGTTCAAAAAGTAAATATCACGATCACGATCTTGAATTTTATGGGACTTCACGGAAATTGTCCGCGAAATCGTGAAAATTCTCTAACCCTAACAATAATGTGTCATCGGCAAAGTTGAAGATCATAATCCGGACTCTTATAATAATTACATTCTTTAAAAAATGCCAATTTCTTTACCTGATTTTTTTTTCACTAAAAGATTCCCTAAATACGTGTTTTCCATTTTTTTAAGACATCTTTTGAGAGATAGTGCATGATGGTAAAAAATCTGGTTTCAGAGACGAGAATTCTTGAAAGGAAACAATATTTTAAAAGCAGTAAAAAAAATATTATGACTAAAATCTAAATCAAACTTGCAATCGAATAGTGCTTTACCGAATTTTTGATAAAGTGCACCGTGCTGGAATAATAGTTACTTTTAGGTTATTATTTTTGGCAATTTTTATCAATTTTAGTATTTAAATTATGAATAGCTGAGAAAGATTTGCCCAATTCGTTTCTGCAATTGTCTATGCTCCATCAAAATACGATTTCTTTCTGAATAGTGAACTTTTGTTCCTATAAATTTCAAAGTTGTCCATCTTCAAGGTATTTTTTCCTAAAGTCCAAGCATCTCGTACCTGCTCCAAACCTGTCCCGAACAGTTAGATTCCCCTGTGACATACGCACGACTCTTCCAGCTTCTTATTCACGCACATCACGCACACTGTTGTGATCCCGTACTGTCAAGCGACCAGGAATCGATTTCAGCCATCAGTGTCATGAACCTGGTAGTCCCACCGGAGGACGATGTACCGCATGCAAGCAAGAAGTTGTGTGCGGAAGATTTTCCTTTCGATTTGCTAATTGATATCGACAGGAGCTCCACTCCGGATCCGGTTTGTGGGCGGGAAGGTATCGACGACACACACGATTGAAGTTGATTGGTTTTCCCAAGGGTAGAATGACATCCACATTTTCCAAAGGGTGAGCTGTGTGTACAAAAGAGAGTAATGTCAACGACGCTGAAAGGACATTCTACGAAATATGGGAAAAAGTTAATCGGAGATGATATGATATCTACCAGCATTCACAGATGGCTTGTGGATCTTTACAATTTTCCTTTTTATCGAATCCACACGGAAAAGTATTTTTTCAGGTGAAAAATCATATTTTGAAAATCAACGTTTAGCGTTTAAATTTCAATTTGATATCAAACATGAACATCTGTAGCAGTCGCAACAGCAGACTGTCTGCCTTGTCAAAGTCGGTAAATAAAGACTAAACTTGAATGGGAAATGAGTTTTGCCAGCACCTATCTCATACACCGCGTCTGAGACACCTCCGCCGCCAGTCTAATCCAAAGTTACATCATATCGGGGGCAATTGAAGGGCTCTCCACGATTCTCCGTTCTCGGGTTGAGTTGGGCTCGTCGAACACGTCTGAGGAAACCTAAATTATGTTCGAGGGAAGCCAGCTGGAAGCACACTAACCATTACTTCGAACGTCTGAGCCTGAGTTAGGTCCGATAGCTGCTATATTGTTTGAAAGTGGGAAAAAGTGACTTTGAAAATTCCAGCTCTTGAAATTAATACATGTTATTTGAAATCGAGTTTTGAGTAAACATCGAAATAACTAATTAAATCGATATTTTCTAGAAGAAAAGTTCACTTTAACCTAACTCCCCCTATTTCAACAAGAAACAACTTTTCCTCTCGACTGGATTTCCCGCGTGTTCTGCCCGTTCAAACGGAAGCAGTCTGTGTGCGTGGAAGATTTTCCCGTCTATCACATCTGGTGCTGCTGCTACCCGTAGATGGAAAAATCACTTTTCCTGAACAACGGAGAGAAAAAAGTGCCTACGTGAGGATGTTTTCACGGAGAAAATTTTCCTCTCAATGGGCATACTCAACGGCGGTGTGAATTGTTAGTAGACGGCTTCTTGTACCAACGGAGAGACACGTGTGGAATGAAGTGTGTGAGTGTAAGTTTTCAAGGATAATCGCTTAAGGTGTCGCTTGGAGTGCTGCAAGTAGACATGGTGTAAGATGGGAACATTGGTTGGTGAAGTGGATAATTCAACTTTTATTTATAAATTAAGGGCCTTTATGTCTGAATGATTGAAAACTATTACTTTTAGATAAATTCCTCATTTCAAAGTAATACTATTCGTCTCTGTTATTTTAGACAGACAAAAATTGACCGTTGCGTCGTTCGAGAATAACAGAAAAAGTAAGCAGTTTCACGACAGAATTGCAAAAACACTTTTATTATTCTGATTAAAATAACCGAGCAAAAATTTAAAATCATCACAAGCCAGCAACTCCTTACCATAATTCAAATTTCAAACGCCACTCACGCGATTGAACTTCCACCCCCAACTGCCGGCACATTTCACAACAAATTGAGTTGGAACTAGTCTCGTTTAAAGCCGTCACGGGGCGCCCCGTCACGAACCGTGCACTGGCCCTGCTTATCAACTCGACTTGGCTTGGCATGACTTGGCACTCTAATCACGTAGACCCCGACTTCCCCTGCGCTCGAACTCCGCTGCAGACACACGCTGATGAATCCCGGAACCTCCGTCGCCCTTTTCTGATTTAAAAGTTATTCCCCAACCACCCCCGTTCCTACTATCAGAAATAAAGTGAGGTTATGACTGGGTGAAGTTCCCCTCATTGCAATAGAAACCACTTTTCACAGAAAACTTCAATTGCATGCCGGAACCTCGTCGAAGGGAGGGAGGCAAAATTCGTTTCGCACTTTGGCGTTGAAGAGTTGAAGCTACGCCAACCCCTTGGACGTCGCGCTTTAAGATTGACATTTTTCCAAATGCATCGTGAAATAAAGCCGGCAGAAACATGTGTTCTGCCAAGAGGGCAAGAGGGCAACGCGGGTTCGCCGACGATGATGATTGGATCGACCAGGGAGGGGGCACTTGAGCACAGTTTTTTTTCTTCCAATTTTAGAAAAGCCCACCACCCCTGACTTTAGACATTTTCCGTGTTTGAACACGAATGTGGGAGGGAGTTTCTTATGTTTTTCATTGAAAACAGGAGTGAGAAGGGACGTATTTGGTGTTTTCGAATCACACATACACAATTGCAATTCCAATTCAATTTCCAATTTCCAATTTCCAATTTCCAATTTCCAATTTCCAATTTCCAATTTCCAATTTCCAATTTCCAATTTCCAATTTCCAATTTCCAATTTCCAATTTCCAATTTCCAATTTCCAATTTCCAATTTCCAATTTCCAATTTCCAATTTCCAATTTCCAATTTCCAATTTCCAATTTCCAATTTCCAATTTCCAATTTCCAATTTCCAATTTCCAATTTCCAATTTCCAATTTCCAATTTCAAATTTCCAATTTCCAATTTCCAATTTCCAATTTCCAATTTCCAATTTCCAATTTCCAATTTCCAATTTCCAATTTCCAATTTCCAATTTCCGATTTCCAATTTCCAATTTCCAATTTCCAATTTCCAATTTCCAAATTCCAATTTCCAATTTCCAATTTCCAATTTCCAATTTCCAATTTCCAATTTCCAATTTCCAATTTCCAATTTCCAATTTCCAATTTCCAATTTCCAATTTCCAATTTCCAATTTCCAATTTCCAATTTCCAATTTCCAATTTCCAATTTCCAATTTCCAATTTCCAATTTCCAATTTCCAATTTCCAATTTCCAATTTCCAATTTCCAATTTCCAATTTCCAATTTCCAATTTCCCATTTCCAATTTCCAATTTCCAATTTCCAATTTCCAATTTCCAATTTCCAATTTCCAATTTCCAATTTCCAATTTCCAATTTCCAATTTCCAATTTCCAATTTCCAATTTTCAATTTACAATTTCCAATTTACAACTTCCAATTTCCAATTTCCAATTTCCAATTTCCATTTCCATTTCCATTTCCATTTCCATTTCCATTTCCATTTCCATTTCCATTTCCATTTCCATTTCCAATTTCAAAACCAAAACCAAAACGCGTTTAGGCCTTTCGAGACTGATGCTATATGTCTCAAAGATTAAGATTTCCTTTACTTTCCTATATTCGTCATTGTTATTTTAGTAGATCTTACTTGGATCTTACGACGAAATTTTCTTAAAAGCAATTTACGATATCGATACTTTTTGATTGAAAATGAAAAAAAAAAGATTGGAAATAATTGTTATTAGTCAAAAAAATCGAATGAGAATGTTTGTTTCAAAAAAGCGTTGAAATCACTGCGGAAATGTCAGCACCACAAATTAAGTGATAAACACTAAACTTTACGGTGGAACCTTCTGCTAACAGAAAGTTTACATTAATTTACAGCAATATTTGCCATCCTTGAATCCGGTACAAGTTTGAAACTTAATTTTTTCCACTCATTACATTCCTGCCCTTGTAACAATACCACCCTCTCCCTCTTCAGAAAACCCCCAAAATACACCACCCCCTACATTAACTCTCCCCAACCAGTCTGGGCGAATGAACAAATTGAACCCGCTATTAGCAGCAAATACCGAACGCAAATATATGCTATTTTCCACCCACCTCAAAACCACCCCCAATTTAACCCACCCACCACCAACCGTGGGGGGTTTTGCTTGCTATGTTGTGTCGTGTTTTCATGAAATGAAAATTTGTTCGAATATGCTGCTGCTGTTCCTCCTTCCTCCCACCTATACGTCAGACCATCGTTCGGGAAACAACAACCCGAAAAAGTGTGGTGGGTGCTGGTGTTGGTATTGGTGGGTAATATTGAGTAGGTGGAATTATGCTGTGCGGGAGCTAATTTTAAATACTTTGCATTTTTGCGAAGGGGGTGGCGGTTGGAATTTTGGGACCACGTGCTTCCTTTTGGTTTTATTGGGGTTTTTGCTCCTTGAAATGGGGTAATTGTTTTGAAGAAAAATCCTGAGAAAGCGATTTAGAAATTTGTCAAAAAAGCTGAATTTACTGTTCTATTTTAGAAGTATTGTCATTAAACATTTTGAAGTAAATAAAAAAAAAGTCGTCTAAAATTTAATCCAAGTTGAAACGTACCCTATCGAAAAAAAAACAGCTACTCTCCCCTAAAAGAGATCCCTTCTTCCGATTTTGAAGCTCACTGCTCTACGCCATAACATGAATCCCACCCCCCACCATCTTACAGCATGACATGGTCGGAAAACTCGTGTGTGCGATCACGTGCTCACAGCATTTGTTTTTCCTCCCCGACGACGACGAGACTCGAAAATGGGGAAATATCGGAAAAATATTGCCTCAAGAGGGTGGAATGCAAATTGCAACGAGGGAGCAAAAGGCCACGTGGCCCAGACTTGGCAGACTTGCATGGTTGCATGCATCTGGGTGCACTTCTCCAGGTGCCCAGGTTGTTGAACGTCTGATGGAGACTATTAAAGGGGGGGATGCGATTTGTTTCCACTTTGACAGGCAAACAGAGGATTGATTGCATTAGTCGAAGCAGGCACGGGCAGGGCGCTGAACCTGTGCGCGTGTACGTGTCAGCCGGTAATTGGTGGGCTATTTATGGTGTCGTTTGAAGATTTATTTCGTGTTATTTATGTGATTTGGATGGGAAAATATAGAACTTAATTCTTCCAAATCTTTATTTAAAAAAAAATCTTATGGTCAAAGATTTTTTCAAAGATTATCTTTTTTTTAAGCGTTGAGAATTTTCTATCACAAAACAAGCACATGCCATTGCGCTGTTTGATTTCTGCTAGTTTTGAAAAACTATTTTGCAGTTTTATACATTTTTTTGAAAACGTTAAATTTGACTGGGTTGACTAAATTTTTTCTGCTTTACCGGCGGTTGCAGGATGAGAAAATAGAAGGTTTACAAAATCTCTACTCTTCTTTGGTGAAATTAGGACTACAGTCTAAATCTTAAGTACACAAATTCTTTAAATTAAGAAATAGATAGGCAAACTTTGGTGCTGCTAATCAAAATTATTCAGAAAATTGAAATTGAAAATATTGATCAAAATATTTGATAACACAAAAAAAAACATTAACAAAATCACATGAAGTTGATAAAATCACTAGATACTAATTATTTTGAAAATTTAACAATATTGCACTCCATGCTTTTCAAAAACAATTTATTTTAAAATCGGTTTGAAATCATTCAACAATAGACCAATTCTTAGCACTTGTTTACCAAGCAGTCATTTTTTCAAGTTGAACTTTGGATGGTTCTGATAATTTTCCATGTTTTCCAACTATTTGAACGACACAAAAAACATATTTCCACACCAAAGTTCTTATTCTAAACATATCTGTGAGCAGAAGTTGTAAAATGTATAAACGCTGAAAATTTTTAATTTTCCCAACTTTTTTAAATAATTGCTCAAATCAATCGATGGAATGCAGATATTTAATCATTCTAAACGGAATTTTATAGTAAAATGACTCTTTTATAAGCCCTCTTATTGACAAAAGCAGATTCTGTAGGTATAAAATTATACAGGACATTTAAAAAGGGGGTATATAGAAGCGTTGTCCCGTCACGAAAAATGACAATTGTTTAATTTGCAATCGTTCTTGAAATCGGATTTGCATCATATTTTGGATTCTCTTCGTACTCGAAAAACCCTTTAAAATGCTTATTAGAAATCGAAAATTGGTCAAAAGGAACCAGAGTTACGACTGACGCAAGTTTGCGTTGTCCCGTCACGCCAATTTTTTGGTCAAGGCACGAATTCAAAAAAAGATGCTCATTTGTCGTGTCTAGAAGCAAATCGTGTAACAGGCCAGTTTTTGATCGATCTAGACTAAATCGACCCTCCTGAATCCAAATTTGCCTGTTGATTTTCCTGAGTCTCAAAGGGAAGCGAGATATTCAAGATGGCGTCTAATATGGCGGCTGAATGGAAAAACCACCATAAAAGGATTTTTAAGTTCAATCAACTAGTCAAATTTAACTAATTTGGGGTCGCTGAACTCGAATATGAGCCATATAATACTCCAAAGTACTCAGGGAATGTACAATCCAAGATGGCGAACCTAGAATATTGGAAATTTTTATACAGAAATGTAACAGGCAGTCAACAGGTCAAATTTAATTAATTTGGGGATGCTGAACTCGAATATAATCCTTAGAATATTCTAAAGTCCTTGGAACAGTCTGTGCGGCATAATGCCAAATACGGTGACAAATAAATAAATAAGTACTCAGGGAATGCAATTCAATTTTCTAGCTTCGCCATATTGGCCGCCATCTTGGATTGCACATTCCCTGAGTACTTTGGAGTATTATATGGCTCATATTCGAGTTCAGCGACCCCAAATTAGTTAAATTTGACTAGTTGATTGCCTGTTACAACCCTGAAAAAAAATCAAATTTTCTAGCTTCGCCATATTGGCCGCCATGTTGGATTGCACATTACCTTAATACTTTGTAGTATTATATGGCTCATATTAAAGTTCAGCGATCCCAAATTAGTTAAATTTGATCCGTGATTGCCTGTTACATATCTGAAAAAAATATATCTTTTTTTAGCTTCGCCATATTGGCCGCCATCTTGGATTGCACATTCCCTGAGTACTTTGGAGTATTCTATGGCACATATTCAAGTTCAGCGACCCCAAATTAGTTGAATTTGAACCGTTGATTGCCTGTTACACATCTGAAAAAAAATCAAATTTTCTAGCTTCGCCATATTGGCCGCCATCTTGGATTGCACATTCCCTGAGTATTTTGGAATATTCTAGGGCTCATATTCGAGTTCAGCAACCCTTTGTTGAATTTGACCTGCTCATTGCCGGTAACATTTCTTTATAAAATATCGAATATTCTAGCACCGCCATATTGGCCGCCATCTTGGATTGCACATTCCCTGAATACTTTGGAGTATTCTAGGAGTCATATTCGAGCTCAGCGACCCTAAATTAGTTAAAGTTGACTAGTCAGTAGAGATTTTCACAATTGCTTCATTTCGTGACGGGACAACGCGAGCAAAACCCTCTTTTGCAAAATATCTGCGTTGTCCCGTCACGAAAAGAAGTACCTGTCAAATCAACAAAATTTGACGAAATTGGGTGGTCCAGGAAGCAAAATCTTCGTTTTTCAATTTAGAAACAACTGTAGAAAAAGGTTTTTTCAAACACTTACTAGGAGAGCAGAGTTCTTCACTTTTGTGTATAAAAATCAAAATGATCCAATTGTACGATGTTGTCCCGTCACGCTACATTTGTATCTCACTTGACTCAAACTTTGTGTTTTTAAATATTTGCTGGAGTGAATCTTATTGGAAATTTAATGTACTTTCCAAATTTGTATAAATATTGGTACCTTTTCCCACAGATTTTAAAGTTAACAGCAAAAAACTGAAAACATATGCGTACAAACGTTGTCCCGTCACGAAAGAATCGGTCAATAAATGATGACATAGTTTTTTTAAGTTAGACATTTAAAAATCTGTTTTAGACTTTTTAAGCTTCTTAAAATTTTAATTATAGCCAATAATTAAGGAGATTTTTTACAGTTTTTTGTTGCACACATAATTATTATACTAAAATTGCTTTGAAAATATTTTTTACAGTACAGATTTAATATTTTAAACTCTATTTATCTATGTAAATGCATTTTAAAACACTAATTTGACAAAAAATATGAGAATACTTGGGTGGATGTGAGGATTTCTTTAAATGTTTTATAAATAAATCAGAAAGAATCAGTGTGTTATAATTATAAAAAATGTATGAAAATGTCTAAAATTAATTGTTTCAGTTAATGTTGTGCTGGAAAACATTTAAAAAAAAGTTTGAAATAAATGACTAACTATGAGGATTAAAGATTTTTTTCATGTAAAAGTTTCTAGGAAATTTGTTAACTTTACAGAAAAAAAGGAACAAATATTAAAAATCCGAACATGTCTGAAGATAAGACCTAGACTCAAAAAAAAAAAAATGTCATCTTCTTACTTTTAACATCAAATTCGAATTCTGCGACCCTTTTTAGTTAATTTGAATGACTGATTGCATGAAAATCTAAATGCATTTTTTTCTATTTTTCATTTTTTACAAAATTCTAAACCACTTGGGGAGCGTTCTTTTATTACGTAACGCAGTTAGGTGGAGAGGGTCGTAGTCAGTGTTACGTTCCATATAATTTAAAAAAAAAATATGGAAATTTTGTTACGAGGTAGGAGGGGCTCCAAAAGCCCTAATTTTTGCGTTACGCAATAAAAGAACGCTCATCTTAGAGTTGGGGTCATACTAAAGCTCTACAATAAAAATAAGGTACGAAAATTTTTTTTTCGTTATTCCATTATGCGAAATGCAAATTTTGCTAGGCCCTTGGATAATCGAGTCTAGACTGTATAAAGTTTTCATTCTTAATTTTATTGTAAAATTATTATTGTAACATTTTAGTTAAACAGTTCTTGCTTTGTAAAGCAAAATGATTTTAAAAATTTCAATAAACAATCTTTACCAGACGAAATAAGTGTAATAATTAACCTTCCAAATAATTGATAATAAGGGAAGAATTCAATTTATGTTTTCTTTCATAATTTTACTGTAAAATAATAATTGTTTCCCTTATTTTATTTATTTATTTCTTGCTTTGTAGAGAAAAATGATTTTAAACAAATTTTTTAAACTTTTGTTAATTATGACTGAGTTTAACCAATGGTTGTGTACGGTAACTACATTAAAAATCTTAAATCTTTGTAACTATAATCTTGGTGCACCAGGCTCTGGTTGATCATCACTGTTAAAAGAATAAGCATAGACTTAAGGTGAAGCCGTTGATCATTTTCGAATAAAATTGATCATCACTCTAAAATGCTCTGTATTAATTCAATTTAACGAATTTCTGCACCAAAATGAATCAGTATGTGCCGGTTGTTGCCTTCTTGAAGCCAATGAAAGAATTTTTGGTCTAAATCAAATTTGTTTCAAAATTTATATCTTGACTTTTTTTTGATAAGGTCCTATAAACAAATGTAAACATTGAGTGTATCCCGCTTACTCCGATGGACTTTGACATAAGGTGTGAAAGGGATACACTCAATGTTTACATTTGTTTATAGGACGTTATCAAAAAAAAGTCAAGATATAATTTTGTGGTACAATCATTGAGGTCCTAGTTGGTTATCATTGATTAATGATGATTTCCATAACTTTGCAAGGAATGGGATAATCGTTACCAAAAGGAATCAGCATGTGTAGGGCACTATTCTAAACAATGTCGAGAAATTTTGTCAAAATATTGATAGCGACGCAAAACTTATATCTTTGAACGAAAAATCATGGCAATGATGGAAGTCTTCACGTTAAGAAAATAAAATGTTCCTTCAATTCAACTTACTCGACAAAATCAATTGATCGATTGAAAAATACTTTACAAAAGCGCTCCCCAAATTCCATCCAATTGCACTTCAAAACTCTTCCCTACGCTGTCAACTGAAATTCCCAAGACCGTCAGATTCAAGCTCAAACTTCCAGCACAATTTAAAAGAATTTCATCTATTCAACATTTCTCACTCCCACTTCCAGCAAACCACTCTAATCTGTCCCAAGCAAAAATTTCCTTCCAAGAACAGCAGCAGCAACAGCTGCTGCCGCCGGGAAAAACTTTGTCCCAGGACTCTCTTCCACACTCACACTTGCAAGCCACGTGTGTGTCGCATTCTATCATATCAAAATTCAATTTTCCAGCTTCTTTTATTTCTCGGAAAAGCGTGTTCGACGAGTTCCTCTTTTCGCCCGGCCGGTTGGCTGCCGGGTAGACACCCTTTTGCGATTTCAAACTTTGGCATGTTTTCAGCAGCTGGGAGGGTAAATTCTTGTCTAACCTGCAGCAAACAACACCCACCATTACCATGTGCGAACTCATACACACACTCCCACACTTATGGTTGCTTAAAGACACGGGAATACGATTAACTTTTCCCCCATAAGCTAGAGTTTACTTAAAGTTGGGGCACTCTCAAGTCTCGTAGGGTTTTCTTTGTTTGTGCAAGCATTCCTGGTTTTCTTCAGGGCAAAATTGAACCAACTTACCTGGAAATGTCGCCTTCCTCCAACCGAACCACCCCAAGCAGCCCGTAGGAAGAGTACAACTTTTCCAATAATTCCTTTATTTACTCTTCCTGACATGCCAAAGTGGAGATGATAAAGTTAAGCCATTTAATTCGAACGAAAAACGCTTTCCAACTCCATCGAGCTCGAACGGTATTGGTGGTGGTAGAAGCCACTTGGTCTACTGGTGAAGTTCTGAATATGAGGGGTGAAATGGGCCATAAATATCTAATTTAAAAAAAAATTGTTTCAACTGTGTAATAACAACATATTTGGTGAAATGTTACACAAACCACACTGTAAAAAAATCACGGTAATTTTACATCTGGGAATGAGTATATTTTTATGTCAAAAAAAAGTATGTAATTTTACCGCTGAAATTGGGTAAATTCACCACTTTTTCGAAGAAATGCAATTTTTCCAGTCGAAGTTGTGCTAATATTGCATCATAAAACAGATTATATTAAACCTTCTAAATTTTCGTAATATTTTGCTCTACATGCACAACATGTAGATTTGACAAAAAAATATCTAACTGTCACAAAACTCGCTTTTAAACAAATTTGTGAAAATTTACTTGGGTGAAAACATTAAACAGCCTCTAAAAGAATAGTTAAATTTTTCTTACGTGTTGTTTCCTAACAAATTAGACCTATTTTCAATTACAAAAATAAAACCTTCGCGAATTTGTTAAGAATTCACTTCAACATGTTTTCATATGGAAATGCCATATGAATGTAAAAAGAGCTATTATTTTTAGAATCTTTTTGTGAAATTGCATTTTTTTTTTATCAAGATACACAATAAAGAATTAATTTTGGAGGATTTCATGAATAAAGATTACCTCTTTTTTACGTAATTTTTTTCTCAATTTTTGTAGAAGAAATGTGAGATTACTTATAAAAGTATGTAAATTTACACTATAACATTTTTTGTACAAAATCAGCCAACAATCCGTGATGTAATATTATCAAGTATTTTACTGTGTAAAGTGGCTAAGACATGACAACACAATTTTTTATTTTGCACACAGTAAAAATAGTTGAATTTTGAAGGTTGAAAATTTACATTTTTTTTTAGCCTGAAAAATTTGTAAAAATGGGAAATTTCTATCACAAAATTACATACTTTTTAAACACAAATTATGTCACAATTTTGGAATTTGGAATTTGTATATTGCTGTGCACTGTGACAGCAATGATATAATAATATTACTCAGTATAAAAAAGTAAATTTATTAGAAAAAAATGGAAGTTGTAATATTGCTCTTTTATTATGTTATAAACCTTAATTATAGGTAAACATTTTTTTTACAGATTGTAAGATGTAAAGATAAATACTCTAGGAAAAAGAAACTTTTACCTGTTAATGGGAACATTTTTCTAAAACAAATGTTCAAGAAAGATGTACCCATTCCCAGTCGTTTACATTACATAATTGTAAAATTACACATTTTTGTGTATGATAAGATTACTTTTCAGGTTAATTTATTTTTTTCATATTAATTGAGGTATTTTTTCTTCACAAAGGAACTAGTAAAGTAGAATAACATTTTACATATTCCATATTTATAATTATTTTGCGTAGGTACCTCTTTTTGATATGTTTTACTTCAATTTATGTGGCACAAGGAAACTTACACATGAAATGATCCATTTATTATTATATGTCTGGAATAATTTTTCGCTTAGGCTGATGCAAATATTTTTCAAAGTTTTTGTCCCTCGGCTCTGGCCGGGGTCGAGGGGGGGTAAAAAAATAAAAAATATTAATATTGAAATAACAAGCCATAGTTTCAACATTTGCATGGAAAAGTGTTTTAAAATGCATTTTACACTAGTACAGTTGTTTTGCAATCATTAGTTTTCAAAAAATGTAAGATTTGACGAAAACAAAAATTTAAGCGAAAAAAAAAAACATTTTGCAATAATAAACATCGACAATTTTTGAAAATTCCAAAGATGTTTAAATCAACCCAAACATGCTAAAAATGATTAAAAACGCAGGAGAATGCATTTTAAATTGATTTCAGCTGATTGCACTTAAATTCCCATTGAAATTTTGAAGTTTTTTGAAAAAAATATTTTTTTGCCCCCTGATTTTTCGGGCCAACATTGAAGGGGGGAGACAAAAATTAAAAAAAATGTACCAGTCTTATTTGATTTTGTTAAACTAATCATGATGATTGTAGTTTTACCTTTCAGAAATATGTGTTTTTTAAACCAATATTCTTGTGAAAATAGAGGAGTGTTCTTATGTTTACCCCAACTGTCCCATTTAAACAAGAAAATGTAATACGCAATCTTAGACGACAAAAAAGAGGTTGAGGAAAATATTCAAGAGAGAGAGGCGGAACTTCCAAGACTTACATTGCTCTGAATATCTCCCTTCGACGACGAGTACACGACAAAGAAGAGGAAAAACATCCAGAAAGCCGGAAAAAGCTCACTTTAATCAATGTCTCATTGGGCTTAAATTGAGTTTGATAAGAGTGGAAAAGCTTTTGCTTTTGTTCTGGTTTAAGAGGGGGTGTGTTCTACAATATTACGACACACACACGTTCATGCAGCACTCGCACACACTGAATGAGCTGTTCAAGTGAATTTATATTAAATTCTTTTCCACTTCTTGGGTTCATGGAATTTGGATTTGAGCTGGGCTAGAAACATACGCAGGGCAACGATCCTTTTTCTCTGCTGAGATTGTGAGCAGTAGAAAGTTATGGCAGTTCGGAATTCAAGCGAAACCCCGTTGGAATCAGATCACAGAATGTCTTGTGAGTGGCTTGTTATTTTATGAAGAGTTGAGTGAACTTTAAGAGAGTGCGGATAGTTTTGGTATTTCATTATAATCCAAATTAAGGATTAATTTTTTTGAAGAGTGTATCAACCGATAAAAATATTTTTGTTCGTGAAGAGAATGAAAATCTGCTGAAAAAATCAGAGTACGAACGTCCACACAAAGCAGAATCGAAAAGAGAGCTCATTTTCTCTCTCTCACCGTTCACGGACGTTCGCACAAAAGAGAATTGAAAAATACAGAGTAAAACGGACTGAATTTTGTTTCAGAGCATAATGTTACTCGCGAGAGGACCGTTTTCTAGTGCGTTCATTTGAACAACAAGTACAATATATGACAACATGAAATTTTTCCCGCTTGGCGTAAACAACAATTTAGCGGAAACAATCTCAATTAGATGCCATCGCATAATTGCAAAACTTGTACAAAGTGACGTGACAGCGAAATCGTAGCTAAAATGGCATTTCTGAAAACTAAAATTCCACCAAATTGCCCTCGGGTAATTGCCATTTCAACACGGTTGTTTTCCACCGAACTCCCTAATTGCCACCCCCTCCCTATTTTTAAATTGCTTGCCGGTTTCAAATTCTCCATCAAAACGACTCCACTTTGCCGAGTCCCTTCTTAAATCTGACATCGCGAGCATGCCAATTGTTCCCCCTTCCCTCAAACCCCAAATTTGGGACTCATTTATTTATGTACTTTTGGCGCTATAGTTCGACTTTGGCGCCCTCAAGTGCTTTTCACACCAAATTTGCGCCAAATAAAATATAATACATAAAATTTACCCGGAACCACATCAAGAGCAAGCCGAGACAGACAGACAGCTCTAGACGCGGGCGCAATTGCTGCAGCAAAAGTGTACAACGTGCTCGCGGCTAATTGCATTATCGAGTTGAGCAATTTCGACTGAGGGGGTCGAGAAAAGTTTTGGAAATTCCCCCTCCCACCTCCCTCGCAGGAGTTGTTTGATTTTGAAGGAAAAAGGGGAAATTTGGATTTGGGGTGGTTCTACGGGATAATTTTCTACAAGAGGTGTTTTTTCGATCCTCTGATGAATTTTATAAGAAATTTGAAGTAATTTTGAAGATTTGATATCTTGTGTAAGGTAAAAGCATTGACAAACAGACATAAATCTCTTATCAAATCGATCAATCAGCAATCTAACCGTCATTTCGATTAATCGGAAACTCACCACGGCCATTTCAAACTCACCACCGCTCATAACAGTCGAACAATTCGAGCAAAACGAACGTTCACAATTACGTCATTGTCGTGCTATCTTGTCACACGTCAATTTTGGGCCAAATTGAGTTGAGAACGTAATTTTGTGCAGCTGTCAATGCCTCACCTTTTGGCCTGCGCAGATCCCCAAAATTCGATAACAATCCTGAGATATTCAACAAAAACCGAAAGAACTCCGTGCATTTTTTTCACTCTAAATATGCGACAACTGGCCAAAGGGAATTCAGGTCAGAACGCGTTTGACTCACGTACACGTCCGACTACCGTAAACATTTTTGATTATAACTTGGGACTTCGGAAATCAAATTATACCAAAATTCGGGACAATGCACAGAATGGTCAGCCAAACGAAACGTGTTTGTTATTGTTTACATTGCGTGCTCTCGTTTTTGTTTATTGAAACGCGTTTGCACGAAATTTAAAAAAAAAGCGACGTACGACAAGATAGCACGACAGCGTCGAACTATCAAACGTGTGTAAATGAGCCGTGGTGAATATTAAATCACCGTGGTGAGTTTTTGAACATAACAACTAAATTGAAGAATTCGACGACGTTTTTTCCGCTAGGTTCGCTGTTGTTCCAGCGGTGTTCGGAATGACAGCCCCCATACAGTTTGAGCAGTTTTTAGGGAAAAATCGCGTTTATGATGAAAAATCAAGCATTTTCAGAAAAGTGGGGTATTGCAAAGTGTGGCAATTTCGCTAACGATCATAATGCGTGGTGATTTGTAGTGATTAATTGTGACTGGTATTTTATTTAAACGATTTTTCTAAAAAGATGATCGATATTTTGGATAACTTGAGTTAAATGTTGCAAAAGTTAAAAGTAATGATGAAATGTTATGTAAAAGTGTTTAAACTTTACTTTTCTTCCCCTTTGACCAAAATATTGACCTTAAAATGCATTTTGGTGATTTTTTTGGATTTTTTTGGAAAAATTCGAATAACTGGCAATTTTTTGAGAAAATTATTGTAATTATGCTGTAATATAACTCTAATAGTTTGTTCTATCAATAATACACACATAAGGAGCATTATCAATCAAATAAATCATATTTAAATCAATTTTTCTAAAGATCGTTTTGGTAAATTTGAGGAAAAAACATGAAAAATTAACTCAGCCCCTATGATTTATACATCATTCGATTCGTTTATGCGATTGCCACACTTTACAATAACTTTCATCGACGTTAAAAAATATTTGAAGGAAATAAAAATCAAAAACTGCAAAAAAAAATAATATTTCCAAGCACGCTGTCATTCCGAACATCGTTGCGTAGTGCTTCTACTCGCCACCAGGATGCGTGCACGTTTCTGTCGAATCTCTCAATTTTCGATCGCTTGATTTCAAGAACCACCCCAGCATTACTAGTTTCGAGGGAGCCTTCAAAGAACCTGCAGGACTGAGTTGGGGCGAGGTTCCGTTCGTGAGCAAATAAACATAAATTAAATTTTCCGAAAAACCTTCTGATCCTCGTGGAACGTCGGCGGGGAACATGGATAGACAGTAGCGCTACTGAGTGGGGGCCTGTTTGCTGCCACTAAATAGCTATCCTGTTGGACGGTTTAAGGCTTCGGGGCTAGAAGGTGGAGTAGCGATATCACGCGAACGTCGAATTGGAAAAGAAGGGGAGTTACGCTTTTTTCAGCTGGTTCAAAAAGGGGGATTTTGACAAGGGTTTTAGAAGGTGGAAATTGACGGGGTTGCCACATATTTAGTGCTAGTTGGACAATAGACAGGGGGTCGATCGGAATGGAAGTGCAATGGGAAGTTTGTTGCAATTTATGGACTCGAGCAGTATCCCTACTAAAAACAGAAGTTATGAACTATTTTCGATCAAGAGAGCTACCTAGGACATTCTCGAATGGGAAGAAAATAAAAGTCAAAGTAGTTATGTCACAGACATAACCGGAATGGCGTAGACTACGTAAAGTTTAGATGTGTGCGTTTGGTGAGAATCAAATCGGGTAAATTGTTTAACTTTCGACACTTTCGAAAAAATGAAATTCTGTGAAATTTTCAATTAGATTAAAAAGATTAATAAACTTTTAGCATTTCTAGGCATGAATCAATACATAATTATTGATTTTGAAGATAAACGAAAGCATTCGATGAATTTTGACAAGAATGCTAAGAGCAGAATGGGGGGAGGGCAGAGAGGTTGGGGGCGAGAGCAGCCTCAGAAAGCTGTGCATTCCGTCGCCCCCGAAGACCAAAATTTGTTCCTGAAATTTAAATTGAAATTATTGCAGCTCGCTGCCTCGTCCCGGGTGGGACGAGGGATGAGGGCAACTCTTTCAACAGTTTGGAATTGGATACGACGTAACTCTTTCAGAAGCGCTCGCCGCGAATGCGACGAGCTAGTTGGATGTCCTGATTGTTTCACAACCACGGCTTGACCCACGAGAGGCTTTTCGGCGGAAGGCAGCAGGCGCGCGCCTCATCTTGTTGATGCCTCGTCCCGGGTGGGACGAGGGACGGGGAGTGAGGCAACTCCGAAGAGTTGGGAAGTCTTCACCCCCTACCACGAAAGATCCTAACGGTCCGGCCATCGGGAGGCAACTGGCTGACGGTGATGACGAGAAGGCGATGCGCGCTTCTTTTCCAGTTCTGGTCCCTCTCTCTCCTGCTGCTGCTGCTCTGGGCTGAGCTTTCCTGCTGCTGCTGCTGCCGGTCCGACGTCTGAGACGTGAATGATGGAATGGGATCTGGCGCGCGTTCTTATAAATGATTTCGGCCCGCTACTTCTCCTCCTTTTTCGCGACCGACATTCGGTCGCGTTGCTCGGATGATTTTCCCTTCAAAATAGGTACTTGACATTCCCGTCCGTGAGTGGGAAGCGCTCATTTTGCTTGCAAAATCTCTGCATTTTGAAAACATTTTAAAACATTCAATTGTTTCAATAGTTAAACTATTTTGCCAACAATGAAAGTTTTATAGCAAATTGCTGAATAATTTTCGAATCGAATGGAACCAAAATCGTGCCGATTCGATTTGAGGGAAGGAAGATATAAGCGATTGACGGATGACGCAATATTCCAGGGCCTTCGGCCCGGGTTTTTTGGAATGACACCCCAGTACCTTCGACAAAGACGTAAGTCTACGTCAAAAAGGACCAAATTTCTGAAAGAAAAGTTGAAGATTATTGAATTTCTGAAAAGAAGATTAAGTTATGAATGGTTATAAAGTTCTACGCCCTGGCATCCCAAGAAAACAAACGCCTTGGACGACTTACAACACTGGAGGAAACCATTTATAGACAACTTACAAACCCAAGGCGACACAATCCTTAGACAACTTGCAACCCGGGAGGAAACCATTTATAGACAACTTACAATCCCAAGTTGACAACATCCTTAGACCACTTTCAACCCACCCAAACGTTTATGGACGACTAATCTACCAACTTACTTTTGAATTTGCGCTTTTGGACGACCCTTCAAGACGCACAACCGAATTTCAAACGCTGAGGGAGCTGAACCCCCGAACACAACAGACTGGCGAACGCTGAGGGAGCTAAGCCTAAGAGCAAGAGATCTTCCCAGATTTGTTACTCTTGCAAAATTGCTGGTTTTAAATCTGGGTTGAACTCTTGCTCTTAGAGCCTAACTCCCCAACCCAACAGAACTTACACACCCTTAGTATCAAGATCCGTGCCGACCCCTAATTGGACGGAACACCCATTCGAACGGCAAAGAGAGAAAAGAAAGAGACGAAGGAATTTTAGCGAGCCGAATGGGGGGAGGGGTTGGGGGCGAGAGCAGCCTCAGAAAGCTGTGCATTCCGTCGCCCCCCCAGACCAAAATTTGTTCCTGAAATTTAAATTCAAATTAGCTCGCTGCCTCGTCCCGGGTGGAACGAGGGATGAGGGCAACTCTTTCAACAGTTTGGAATTGGACACGACGCAATTCTTTCAGAAACGCTCGCCGCGAATGCGACGAGCTAGTTGTTGTTTCACAACCACGGCTTGACCCACGAGAGGCTCTTCAGCGGAAGGCAGCAGGCACGCGCCTCATCTCGTTGATGCCTCGTCCCGGGTGGGACGAGGGACGGGGAGTGAGGCAACTCCGAACCACGGCAACCACGAAAGATCCAAACGGTCCGGCCATCGAGAGGCAACTGGCTGACGGTGACGTCGAGAAGGCGATGCGCGCTTCTTTTCCAGTTCTGGTCCCTCTCTCCTGCTGCTGCTGCTCTGGTCTCTCCTGCTGCTGCTGCTCTGGGCTGAGCTTTCCTGCTGCTGCTGCTCCTGCTGCTGCTGCTGCCGGTCCGACGTCTGAGACGTGAATGATAGAATGGGCTCTGGCGCGCGTTCTTATATAGCCTTTCGGCCCGCTACTTCCCCTCCTTTTTCGCGACCGACACTCGGTCGCGTTGCTCGGATGATTTTCCCCTCAAAATAGGTACTTGACATTCCCGTCCGTGAGTGGGAAGCGCTCATTTTGCTTGCAAAATCTCTGCATTTTGAAAACATTTTAAAACATTCAATTGTTTCAATAGTTAAACTATTATGCCAACAATGAAAGTTTTATAGCAAATTGCTGAATAATTTTCGAATCGAATGGCACATAAATCGTGTCGATTCGATTTGAGGGAAGGAAGATATAAGCGTTTGACGGATGACGCAGTAATCCAGGGCCTTCGGCCCGGGTTTTTTGGAATGACACCCCAGTACCTTCGACAAAGACGTAAGTCTACGTCAATTGAAGAATTCGACGACGTTTTTTCCGCTAGGTTCGCTGTTGTTCCAGCGGTGTTTGGAATGACAGCCCCCCTACAGTTTGAACAGTTTTTAGGGAAAAATCGCGTTTATGATGAAAAATCAAGCATTTTCAGAAAAGTGGGGTATTGCAAAGTGTGGCAATTTCGCTAACGATCATAATGCGTGGTGATTTTTAATGATTAATTGTGACTGGTATTTTATTTAAACGATTTTTCTAGAAAGATGATCGATATTTTGGATAACTTGAGTTAAATGTGGCAAAAGTTAAAAGTAATGATGAAGTGTTATGTAAAAGTGTTTAAACTTTACTTTTCTTCCCCTTTGACCAAAATATTGACCTTAAAAATGCATTTTGGTGATTTTTTTGAATTTTTTGGAAAAATTCGAATAACTGGCAATTTTTTGAGAAAATTATTGTAATTATGCTGTAATATGACTCTAATAGTTAGTTCTATCAATAATACACACATAAGGAGCATTATCAATCAAATAAATCATATTTAAATCAATTTTTCAAAAGATCTTTTTGGTAAATTTGAGGAAAAAACATGAAAAATTAACTCAGCCCCTATGATTTATACATCATTTGATTCGTTTATGCGATTGCCACACTTTACAATAACTTTCATCGACGTTAAAAAATATTTGAAGGAAATAAAAATCAAAAACTAAAAAAAAAAAAATATTTCCAAGCACGCTGTCATTCCGAACATCGTTGCGTAGTGCTTCTACTCGCCACCAGGATGCGTGCACGTTTCTGTCGAATCTCTCAATATTGGAAGCACGATCAAGCAACTGTCAAACGCATGCCGTGGTGAATAAAATCTGCCGTGGTGAGTTTCAGCTCTTTCAAATTGGCATTCAAATTGCGAAAAATGTGAATGCACGTACGGATACGTGCGACAAGATAGCACGACAACGACGAAATATCGAAGATTAGATCTTTTCAAACTCACCTAACAATCAACTCTCTCTCTCCCCTTCCAGCAATGACGCTCATCCTGTCCTGGCTGTTCATCCTGGCGCTGATCGTGCCGGATCTGTCCTCGAGCCTACTCCACTGCCCATCCCGGTGTCACTGCGACGACGAAAAGCTGGACGTCAACTGCGAGGAGGGCCACCTGGACGTGGTCCCGATCGCGCTGAACCCCTCAATCCAGCGGCTCGTCATCCGGAACAACAAGATCCGGATCATCGACTCGTCGGTGCAGTTCTACTCGGAGCTGACGCTGCTGGATCTGAGCTACAACTACCTGTTCAACATCCCGGACCGGACGTTCGCCCGGCAGAGCAAGCTGCAGCAGTTGCATCTGAACCACAACAAGATCAGCGCGGTGTCGAACCGGACGTTCGTGGGGCTGGGCGAGCTGTTGGTGCTGAATCTGCGCGGGAACCTGATCGATCAGATCGAACCGTTGACGTTTGCGCCGCTGCCGAAGCTGGAGGAGCTGAATCTGGGGCAGAATCGGATCAGCAGCGTCGGGATGGCGGTGACGGGATTGGTTGGGTTGGGGGATTTGAAGATCCTGTTTTTGGACGATAATCGGTTTGAGGTGGTTCCGGTGGAGGAGACGTTCCGGCCGGTGGAGAAGCTGGCGGAGCTGTACATCGGGACGAACTCGTTTGGGTCGGTGAAGGACGGAGCGTTTGCGGTGCTGTCGGAGTTGACGCTGCTGGATTTGAAGAGCTGCTTGCTGAGCAATATTAGTACGGATACGTTTGCGGGGATCGAGAACATCAAGAGTTTGAACCTGGCGGATAATCGGTTTACGAGGATTCCCTCGCAAGCGTTGGGGATTTTGAGGAGGTTGGAGGAGCTATCGATCGGTCAGAACTACTTTGAAGCGTTGGGAGGGAACGCATTCCGTGGGCTTTCGAATTTGAAGCGTTTCGAGCTGCGAGGATCGCTGTATCTGAAGAGGATCGAACGGGCAGCGTTCCAGACGAACACCAACCTGGAGAGCATCGCGATCGAGTCGAACAAGGCGCTTAGCGAGCTGGAGGAGGAGACCTTCGCCGGACTGTTGTTCTTGAAGCACTTGAGCTTAAGGAACAACGGGTTTACCCAACTCGATGAAGGGATGTTTTCGTGGAACAGCTTGCGCTCGCTGGACATCTCCGACAACCCGATCAACTGCGACTGCTACTACTCCCGGTTGCTGCACCGACTGCAGACCGCCAACCGAATCATGTACAACGCCACCGGCTGTCCGCACTACCTGCCCGACCAGTTCGAGTGTGAGTACGCACTGCAGAAGAACAAGAACTTCATCTCCGTCTTAGTGCTGGCGGTAGCCCTCATGACGGCGATCGTGATCTGCCTGTACAAGTTCCGCGACCTGCTGCGAACCTACGTCCACAACGGGTGCAAGAACAAACCCGCTTCGGCGGGCAGTACCGCCGGTTCGCTGGACGTCGTAGACTACGAGAAGGCGTTCACCGGCGACGATCGCCACAACAACCTGTACAGCAACCACCAGGTGCAGCCGATCCTGACCGGGTACCCGACGGCGGCCGCCGCCTACATGCAGGCCACGTCCGCCGGGTACAACCCGTACTACAATGCCAAGCCGCTGCCGATTACGGAGTTATAGTATTGAAAGCTGGTCGACGAGTGCGGCGATGCCAGCGTGTAAATTAATTTGCGGGTGAATCCTTGCCGGAAGCTCTCTCTCGGTTGGTTTTTTGGTCCTTCATCCTGCAGGGTGGGAAAGTTTCGCCGAGCAAACGATGCCGGTCAGGCTTTGCGATAATAGCTGTTGAGTAATCCTCTTTCAAACAGCAAAAAAGTTGGGAGGGAATCAAAAGTTGGTCCTGTCCTGAGGTGCAGCAACGCCAATCGCTGTGTGTGATTCAATTTTCTAGGGATCAACTTTTCAGTTACACCTGTTTGGAGCGCTGTTTGGTATGCAGAACTCGGTAGCAGATTCCGGACCAGGTGCTATCATGGCCAAAAACAGAGAAAAGTGAGGGAAATTATAGCAATACCCATTTAAAGTTGGCGTAATTGTTGAAGGTTAGTGTGAGCACGTGAGAGGAGCCGGGAATTTGGCTGGAGTTTTAAGCTCTGGGAAATTTTTGGGACGTGTGTGGTTTACATTTTTTTGGGAGCGGGAGAACCCGTTTGCGGTCAGACGCGGAGACAAAATGGGAAGGTTCAGTTATGGTGGGAAAAAGGGTTGACCTTTGGAAAATATGGTGGATGGAGGTGATGGGTGGGATGTTCAAAAATCACAAAAAATCAAGCCGAAATTTGTTTTGAAAATATGGTGTTTGTACTAGCAATCCGATATCTTTAGGCCGGCTACAAAGTTATTGAAAATTATAACCTATGCCAGACTTGGTTTAAGGTCATTCCTAGTTTCATTACCACTTCTTTCAAACATTCCATCCACTACAAAATTTGCAAATTTAGTAGGCTGGCTACGAAATTATGGGAAAGTATAATCTGTATCGGACTTGTTTAAAATTCATTCCCTTCTACTATATATTTTTGGCACTGATTGCAACCATTTTAGCCATTACAAGCCATTAAATTTTTGAAATTTACTTTATTCTTCAAAAATAATGATCCGGCTACGAAATTATTAGAAAGTTTAATCCCAGACATTTTACGTAGTTTGCGCTGCTTCCAACCATTTCTACCGCCAGATAATTTTAAAATTTGAAGATTTTCTAAAAAAGTGTTATGTAGGCCGGCTATGAAATTATGGGAAAGTTTAATCTGTATCAGACCTGGTTGAAGTTCAGTCCCGGATAATATGAGTTGTTAGCACTGCTTCCAACCAATTCAACCATTAAAATTTTGAAAATTTAAAGATTTTTCTTACAAAGCGGTATATAGGCCGGCTACGAAGTTATGAAAAGGTTAATCTGAATCAGACATGGTTAAAATTCAGTCCCATTCATTCGGGTTTTGTCCGCATTGCTTGCAACCATTTTAGCCCCTCTAAATGTTGTAATTTAAATTATTTTTCCAAAGTGGATTTTTGGCGGGTTACGAAATTATGGGAAATTTTAATCTGTATCAGACATAGTTAATACTTAGTCCCAGATTTCATCTGCTGCTTCTAACCAGTAAACATTTTGAAAATTGAAATATTTTCTTTAAAGTGTTCCGTAGACCGGCTACGAAGTTATGGGAAAGTATAATCTGAATCAAACATGGTTAAAGTTCAGTCCCAGACATTATATGTTGCTTGCAATGCTTCCAACTATTTCAATTACAAATTTAAAAATATTGTCTTCAAAGTGTTCCGTAGACCGGCTATGAAGTTATGGGAAAGTATAATCTGAGTTAGACAAGGTTAAAGGCTAGTCCCGGACATATCATGTTGTTTGCACAGCTTTCAACCATATGAACCATTACACATTTCGAAACATTAAATAATTTCTTGAAAAGTATTTCGTAGGCTGGCTACGAAGTTAAGGGAAAGTATATTCTTAACCAGTCATAGTAAAAATTTAGTTCCAGGCATGTTATGTTGTATGCACTGCTTTCCACCATATCAACCATCACAAATTTCGGAAATTAAAAAGTTTTCTTGACAAGTTTTTCGTAGGCCGGCTACGAAGTTATTGGAAAGTACAATTTGAATCAGAAATGTTTAAAGTTCAGTCTCGGACAAAACATATTGTTTGCACTGCCGCAAACAATTTCAACCGGATTTTTTTTGGAAATTCAAAAAAATCCTTTAAATATGTTTCGTAGTCTGGCTACGAAGTTATAAGAAAGTATAATTTGAACCAGAGATGGTCAAAGTTCAGTCCCAGACATTATATGTAGTTTGCACTTTTTCGTACCATTTCAACCATTACATTTTTTTGAAATTCATAGATTTTCTTTTATAGTGTTTCGAAGGCTGGCTACGAAATTGTGGGAAAGTGTAATCGGTATCTGACTTGGTTAAAATTCAGTACACTGAATATTTTTCGCACTGCTTGCAACCATATCAGCCATTACAAGTTTTGGATTTTTTTTCCAAATTGGATCTTTGGCCGGCTTCGAAATTATGGGAAAGTATAATCTTCATCAGACATGGATAAAGTTTTGTCCTGGGTATAATATGCTGTTTGCATTGCTTCCAACCATTTCAACCATTATATTTTTTTAATCTGAAGGAAAGTCCAAAGCTGTCCGTTGGCCGCCAACGAAGTTATGAGACACTATAATCGGCCTTACTAAACTTCAGTCCTGAATATTGTTTGTTTTTCCACTGCCTTTACACCGTTTCAGTCAGTATAGAATGTTGGAAATTATAATATTTTTATTTCAATGTAGTCCGCTGGCCGGCTACGAAATTATGGAAAATTATGATTTGTATCAGAATTTATTCAGGCTCACTTCAGGACATATATTTTTCCCCAAGAGAGTGCTGTGTCTTACCCCTCGTTTGGTCCAGACCAAAATTCATGATAGAGCTGTCAGACCAAAACTGTCAGACCAACATTGTCAGACCAAAGAGTAAAAAGTAAACAATATTGGTTACAATGCTAAACAAAATTTTATTTTTTCATTTCTTTAACTGGTATTGAGTTGCAAAAATAATGTGTAGGCCAGAACATGATCAAATAATGCAGCGTCCTGTACACAAACAGTTAAATAAGTAGTTAAGAACCAGTACAATTTTTTGAAATTTTAAGATTTTAAGGCCGGATACGAAGTTATGGAAAAGTATAATATTTACCAGAATTGGTTCAGTCCCACTTCCGGACCTATTTTTTCTCGATTGATACTTTTCGCATTTTCACGATTCCCAACTTGACCACCCCTACCGGCGACGGTCCCTGCTGGAACCCCCCCGGCGGTGTTGTACACCCTTTCACGCGGTCAAATCCGCATTTTCGTTACCAAAAGCAAACAAAACACAACACGTAACACTTTGTTCAGCCGGGACTTTTTCCGGTCCGGTCCGACTGGACCTGCACGGATTCTTTTTTTTTGTTTTGTTGGCATCCCTTGCTGTTCGCAGCAGCAGCTTTGTCCTTTTTCCGTACCACCCCCACCTGAGGGGCCAGTTGCGGCCAGTTGGAGTCTGTAAACAAATATTTGTATGGCAACTTGCGTGTGTGTGTAATAATTGTACAGGCATTCCGGAGGTCTCCGGTCCAGGTTTGGCCTGCTATCTCCAAAAAGCTGCTCTTTTATTTAAGCGCCAAACAACAACAAACAAAACACGCCAGGTTTGGGTCCTAGGTTGGGTTTGGGGGAGGGTCCGGAACGTGGCCAACACTTTTCGGTTGCTACATGAATGTGTAATTACATATTTGCACCACCTGCGGGAATACCTGGGCCGGGACCCGGACCCGGATCGGTTTGTGAGAACTTTTTCGGAATATGGTTGAGGAAGGGGGGTGATGTGGGGTAAAGCAGCCCAACTGGAAGAATCAACATTAACAGTACATTAAGCAGAGGTGAAAGCATCATCACTGTGCGGACTGTTTTGCAGAAGCATCAGCATCAGCATCAGCAGCCAAGTACTTGGCTGAATTTTTAAAGGCAATTATGAGTGTGGCGTGGGATGATGGTTCAAGGTGCAGCCGGGTGTTGATGGGATTTTTCGGTGCAGTCGAGAGAGCGTTGCAGATGAGATGTATATCGATGGCCAAGTTGTAAAACATTCAACAGTTAAGTGGGATGATGGAGTAAAGTATTCATGGTGGTAAATCAGGCATATTCGTTGCAGCAGGTTAATTCTACTAGAGTGCCTTTCACAAATGACGTAGCATTTTATTAAATTTTATTATTGTTTTATGATAAAGCTTACCATTTTCAATAAAAGTGCTCTGAATTCCATTAAAATTTAAATGAATTTGTACTTAAATTGATCAAAAAGTGTCAGATAAATGCTACATCAATGCTCTGAAGCAGTTTAACAACCTTTATTTTTTTCCAAACCAACTTGAGAGATGTCCCACAAAAGTGTTATAAAAAAAATCCAAAGTCTGTAACTTGTAGAACTGATCGATTTAGTGTGTTCTGCAATGTTGATTTTGACAAATGTTGTCCTCTTCAGTTTGTTTATTCTAATGTTATGTTGCCGGTTTAAAATTCCAACCTTCGAGTTATTGAAGAAATAGACATTGATTAAAAAATTGTACCGTTTTCAAATTGTACATAGCGGTTTAAAAAAAATCCATTTATTTTCATTATTATTCAAATTATGTAAAATTTTATAAAATTTTTACTAAGAATATTTTTTTAAATAATATAATAGGTTTCCAAGTGTAAAAAAAACCCCAAAAATAAAGAAAATGCCGTTTTTTAATTCGAAAATACAAAATTTTACTTATTGAGCAACTCGGGTATCAAATTATGAAAATTTGAGTATTTTCGATTCTTTTGATACCCATATCTCAAATTATGAAAATTGTAATATTTTCGTAAACATGCGATATTTTGTTAAAATTTAAGTATTTTATAAAAAGCTCTAGTAAAGTGAAAATGCATAGAAAATTTTGCTTTGTTTAATATCCATGTTGCCAATTAAAAATCTTGAGTATTTTCGAAAAAAAACCGTATTTAGTAAATATTTTATAAATATACAAAAAAAAAAAAAATTATAAAGTGAAATTGCATTCAAAATTTTGATATCCATACTGCAAATTATGAAAATTTGAGTATTTTCAAAGACATACGGTATATTGTGAAAATTTTAGTAATTTAAAAATAATAATAATAAAGTGCAAATGTATACCAAATACCAAAATCTTGAGTATTTTCGAAAAATCGGTATTTTCGAACACGCTAGTATTTTACAACAAAAATTTAATAAAGTGAAAATTCATGCGAAATTTATTTTGATGTTCAAATTGTAAGTCGAAATTTGAGTATTTTTTGAAAAAATACGATATTTTGTTCTATATTTTGAGATTTTTTACAAAGAAATTTACTACATAAGTAAAAAATAAATTCTTAGTGAATGCTCGAAATTTACCATGATTCAAATCCATTAAAAACCATAACCAATTTCTGTAATTTCGGGAAATTTAAAGTTTACATTGAAAATTTCCGCTTAACAATACAGAAATTTTTGTAATTCGTGCTTGGCTGATTGTAAAATATGCCCTTGAATAACTCAACGATATTTTCAAAACTTTTTAAAATTTCATGAAGAATAACAAATATAAAATTTATTATCGTATTTTTAATTTACCGAAATTTTCGAATAACGCCGATTACGATTAAAGCCATGGTGGTTTGAAAACGCAGTTCCAGTGTTTTTTTCTATTCTTATAGTACTTGTTTGATTTATTTATTAATTTGATTATTTTTTGTTGATGAAGTGGGCCGTTTTGATATTAACAATGCTATCGTTACACAGTAAAATGAATCATGATAATATTACATCTGGGAAGGGGTACATCTTTTATGTCAGAAAAAATGTGAAATTTTACCTCTGAAAATGTGTAATTTTACCACTTTTCTGGTGTAATGTCACTTTTTTAGTCTAAATTGAGGTAAAATTACAACATAAAAGAGGTAATATTCAACCTTCCAAAATACATTTTTTAACTGTGTAGATTAAAAAAAATCGCTTTTTACAGTGAACAAAAAGTTATGTTTAGGAAGGTTGAAAAATATGATGGTTTAATATTACCTCATTTTAGATGTTATTTTACCTCAATTAACGTAGAATGCATTTTGATTCATACATTTTTTTGGAGGTTTTATATTACCTTTTTTTGCTAAACAAATTTGGTTAATATTTCTAGATCTGATATGACTGTATTTTTTTTGTTTTTAAATATAAAAAAATCTGAAATCTTCGACAATTTGTTGATTGTTAAGAAGAATTATTATATCTTCGTAAAGATCAAATGTAAAGAAAATAAAGATTTCTTGTTATTTATTTTTTAATTTTATTTACGTATAAACTGGTGTAAAAATATTTAAAAAATAATAATCACTCACTACCAAATTTAACACCTTCTACATATTTTTTTTTTTATTTTTGCGTAAAATCGTAATATCTCTCTAATAAATCTCAATTTTTGCAATTCCATCGTGAAACTACTCACTTTGGCTGTCATTTTCGAATAACAAAATGGTCTATTTTTCTCTATTGAAAATTTAAGAGATTAATATTGTTTTGATTTCAACGGTGAACTGACTAAACCCAAGGAGATATGATGTAAAATTCCAATCAAAGGATGATTCATAGAGTGGCAAAATATCTTGTATAAACCTCGTTGCAAACCTTGATTTTCACCACATGTATGATACATATATCCAAAGAGGTTTGCAACTTTTTGCATAAACTACTAATTTGTTATTGCCGATTCAACAACTTTTCAAAACAAAACATTGCCTACAATGTTTACAAAAATGAGATATTTGATTTTTTATAGAATTGATATCAGCCTGGGTAAGAGTATAATTCGATAGGAATATGAAATTTACTTTAAACTTTCCTTTTGATTTTTTTAAAATCTCAAATTGCAGCGACATTCATTTATATGCAAATTTTATCGGATTGCAAGTCACAAAATGTTTAAAAACAATTCATCCCGGAGTTTGAAATTAGGGACTAATTTAATCCAACGTAAAAGTTTACCGTAACTAGATTTCGTATTAGTAGATAAATTTGGTCTAATATCCTTAATTTTAAGATATGTTTCATGGCATTTTTTAACTAGAATTTATTGAAAGATTCAAGCATGTTGGAAAATTCATACCATGGGTAAAATATGAAATTAAATGAACAGATCTTAAAGAAATTCTGTTTAATCGAAAAAAATATAAAGCTTCTCATTGTTTCTTTTATGTTACTAAATTGTTTGGATTTTATCTAATCCTTCAAAAAGCATTATAGAGTTCTTAAAGACCTCAAACACCTCTCACCAATGTTTGCACTTCCAAAGAAAAACACTTTCCTCCTCCCTTAAACCGTAACCCCTCCATCTTAATGAGGTTTACCTTAACTCTTAAGCCCAAAACCCAAGTAGCGCAAACTTACTCCTTCGCTCAGTCCCAAAACCATAACTTTTCCATCATCGACATCCATCGCAGCCGCGGGCCGTCAAGAAGCTCGGTTGTCAATTTCTTGGAAGCGAGAGAGCGAGTTCAACCAAGGGGACGTCCATCATAAAGGTAAACAAATTTGCAAATTTCTTCTGATTAGATTAGCCTGACGATGGCTTAGCCTTTGCAGGGGGAGGGAGCGGACTTTCCTTAATGGTGGTATTTCTTGGAAAAGGACAATGAATGGGTTAAAGTTTGGTCTGATGGTTTTGGAAGGGAAAGGGGTTTGTTGTATACCTTGGGGGTTCTAATTTTAGAATTATTAGCAACGGTTGGTTGGGGAAGTCATGTTTTGAAATTTGATGTGCAGTGTTGGAAGATTGATGTTTTTGGTGAGTTTAAATATTTTTATTATAGTTTTTTTTGTAATAAAACAAACCAAAATATTTCTGATAATTTGAATTATTTATTATTATTCTAATCCAATCTAATCTAATCGAACACAAGCGCAGCCAGTCCGAAGAAAGCATCCTGGAAGAACTTGTGGTTAGATTACGCCCCAAGTTCTTTCTTGTCAATAGTAATAATTGCAGTACATCCGAGTTACCCCGAAAATGTATTGCAAAAATTAAAGCGGCCAGGCCTACTGCGTTGCATTAACCGCAGAGACAGATTCTGTGAACGGACCACATTTCACAGAATCAACAGGGGAGGAAGGATGCGTGGACATACCGTACCAAACGCTCCGAATAAGTTGGGTGTGGTGTGTTAGTGTAAATTGGCAATTATTTATATTTTTAGGGGGGAAGTGGAAATGGGAAAATTGGGGTTGGGGAAATTGGGATTGGGGAATGGGAAAATGAGAAAGGGGTAGGAGGGTTATTGAATTTATAATATTATATTATAATAAAGGGGAATATAGTCAAATAGCAAATAATGATGGAAAGCTCTCACCAAGGAACAGCAAATCTTCAAAAGACACAGCCAGGTGGCTGGGGTCCCGATCGTCAGATCCCAAATTCTTGATAAAAAACAGGCCGATCGGATGAAGTGGAAGTGTTCCTTAGCTCCGAATATCTCTACTCCAACAACGGCTGCAGCTAGGGGGGCCCGGACCGCAGACCTCATCTGGCCAAAACTGCCATTTCATCCGACGACGACACTTGAGGAATTGATGAGAGCTGGTCCAGATAATCGCGAAAGCCCCGCTTCCAAAACTTCCACTGGTCATCATCAGAAATTTTGCGTTGATCTTCATAATGTTAAAATACTTTTTTCACAAAAAAATGGGTGAAAAAACGACAGCTAAAAATTTTCGCTTCCGACTTCGCGCACGGTTGCTGCGATCCCTTGAATTATTTATAATTATTCAAATGAAAATAGTAGAATATTTGGCAACACTGCATCGACTTCTTAACCTTATAAAGGAAGCAGACTCCAGAATAACTTTACCTGGCCCCATTCAAGGTTTGGGTCTGGAGTCCTGTCTGAGGTTGGTCCTGTCAGTCAGTATATTTGGACATGCCGCGTTTCGTTGTTTGCGGTTTTTCGAAAGGCAAACTTTTCCGTTTGCCGGGGGTTTTCCCCGCGCGAAAAGATAACAAACGGGCAGATTATATTTGCATACACACAACGTGGGCGTCCTCTTTCCCGGACCGGATATCGCAGACCGGAAAAGGTACAAATGATTAGCACCAGGAAAAGGCAGAGTTTGCGTCGGGGAAACTTTTTGAAAGAGTGGCACGGGGAAAAGGTGTAAATTTTTCAAAGAAATATTAAGGATTATTAGGGGAGCTACTTACGAAAAGGACAAAGGAACAAAAAAGAGCGAGAGAGAGGGAACCCCAACGACAAGAAAGAAGATAAAAATTCAAACGTAATAGAATAATCCAAAAAGAAGGCTGTTTCTCACTTTTGAGTTTTTTATGTACAAGTATTTAGGGTAAATTATGTAAATAGAAATACAAATTCTCAACTTAAGTTATTATTTTATTGCTTTAATCTACCTGCTCGGTTGAGCAAGTCTTTGTCTCCGCAACTTGAAGGATAGTCAAGTCAAGGAAGAGTGATTGGCCCCGTTGGAAGAGTGAGCCCGGAAGTGAGTGATGAATAATTTATAACTTCTTTGAATTTTCCTTAGCTAGTGAAGAGACAAAAGAAATGCTGAGAAGGAACGTCACGCAACATTCCAACGTTACTTAAGAAGAAGAAAAGATAAAACTTATCGCAAATCAAGCAAAATGATACACCCTAGTAAAAAGGGGATTAACTTAGCGAATGAAGATAAAAAACTCAACACACAAAAAAGCAAATATCAAACGTTAGTCTTAAAAAAAGTAAGCACTTGTTACATTCCATTTCCGGCGTATGTAAGTGTACATAGAACTAAACAATAAAAAAATCAAGTATTATAGCAATGAGACTAATTTTACAACTCTTGAAAAGCACTAAAGCATTACTACGTAACTGTAACATAGCAACTCTGTTTGAAATAAAGGTTGTTTCTGATTGTTTGTGCCGTTTGTGATTTAATTTTAACTTATACTATACTTATCGTGTAACTGCACTAAGCAAAGCTAGTTTAGCCCAGTAACTGTAGCCAGTTTAGGAAAACAAACAAATCTACTGTGTACAAACCGAATACTCTTAGATTAAAATAAATTTGACAAAATAAACATGTTTTACTGAGAAGAATAAAACAAAAGTGTGAAGTTTTAAACTTAGTCATAACCACATATATATACTTTATACAGAAGCATTAAACTTGATGAGAAGAAAGGAAGCGCTGTAAGGGTGAAGAAAACACATTGTATATCAAAGAAATTTTTAATAAAACATCAATATGAACATTTTATTTGAAAAATAATTTGTTTGCCTTTGTGTTGTGTTACAAAACTATCCGAAATTCCTCGCTTTTAAAAAAGGTGATCGTTTAAAATTATTCTTTTAGCTATGTTTAAGTAACACATATTTTATTGTTATTTCCTTTTGATTTTTGATAAGATTACTTTTTAATGGTAAAAGATTTATGCATGGGCTTTTCTAGATTTTATCGTGTTTCTGAATTATATTTTTTTAATTGAACGATACTTTATTTGCAAATCCAACGTTATTCAAGAATCAAATCTTCAAGAAAGTCTCTATTTATATTTAGGGCATAGGCCCTACCAAAAGTGCTTTGAAAATTTTCGAATAATCATTTTTTTTCTGGTGCCAACACAAACCCACACAACACATTTACCTAATTTTGACATCTTTTAAAGTAAATTTGCAGTCAAAAACACTCCAGAGCAATTCTTCGCCAAAACCGGAAATTGATTTTTATTTATATATTTTTTATTAGTTCAACCTTTAAGGGATCTTTCCTATGACCAAAGAAGCCATTTTGTGTCATTGGTTTACCCATACAAGGCTCCATACAATTTCGGCAGCTGTCCATTAGGGTGCCCAGAATATGGGACTTTTTTTCAAAACCTCGCTCCACAAGCTGAATATTGTTTCTTGACCTATTTTAGGACTCTGGGCCAAATATGAGCAAAATCGGTAATCATTTACCCATTGATACTCGGAGGTGAAGTTTGTATGGGAAAAATCGAAAAAATGTATGGAAAACCCAAGATTCTTACAGTTTGGTCTGCACGGTGCGCTACTTCCATCCAAATATTCCCAAAAGTTTGATTCTTATTGAAAATTTAATGCTTTACAACTTTGTTGAACACACCAAAGCTGTAAAAATCGATCCTGAAAAGTTATTAGCGATTTAAAAAAGTCATTTTTGTATGAAAAACATTTTTTTTCGCCAACTTTAGGCTCGGGTATCAATGGGTTAATCTCATCCAATTTCGCTCAAAATTTACACAGATGCTTAAAATAACCCAAAAAACCGTTTTTCGCTTGTGGAGCAGAGGGTCATTTTTTCTGGGCACCCTACTGTCCATACAAAAATGAAATGTAAATACAGTCGACTCTCTGGCTGTCGATCTTCTCGATATCAATAATGCTCCATGTACCGATGAATTCTTCAGTCCCTTCAAACTGCATACTTCGATTGTCTTTATTCCTCGATATTTTCTCTTGCTTGAAGGATCTCTTCCTCGACGGTCCCTTGGATTCTATTTGCTTTAAATATCTATTCCGGTTGTCAATAATTTCACTTTCTCATGGCTTGCATAGACACTTTTCTTTTAAAAACGAAGCTTTGAAGGGTGTTTGACATTTATTTGTTTTTGTTTGATGGACGTTGCCATGATTCTCTCCCATAGCTGGGTATCAAGAAAAAAATATTTTCAATCGAGTCTTCATTTTGCATCGTTCTGTAAACTGATGATTCTCTTCCTCGACGGTCCCTTGGATATTGACAACCAGAGAGTCGACTGTATTAGAAAATCTAAAAAATTTGATGGAATTTTCTGATCGATTTGGAGTCTTCGGCAAAGTTGTAGGTTTTGCTAAATACTATTCAGAATAAAAGTGCACGGAAAAATTTTAATCGACTCATAAATTACCTTTTTACAAAAAAAAAAAAAATGATTTCCCAAAACCATTGAGCCATAGATAAGTATGGAGAAAAAAATTGGGGATAGGTTATGATTTTTTGAAAAAAAAAAAAATGTGAAAATAAGAAAAAATAGAAATTTTAGTCAACTTTTTTTTTGTAAAATTTTCCCGTAAAATTGCACCGTTTTCAAAATAAAGCTTTAAGTTTAACGGTAACTTAAAAATTTCCGTTTTTCGATTTTTTATGAAAATTGTGTCCATGATTGTCCACTCCATTTTTTTGTGAAGAGCTCAAAAAATATCCAGTAAAATAACCTAAGAAAAATTGAAGATTGGACCTCTGGTTGATGAAATACAGCAAATAAGCAAATAATCCCACATTTTATAATGCCAATATTTCAGCAAATAATGGTTCAATTATAAAATTATAAAATTTTATGATCTTCTCGTTTTTTTTTTTGAAAATTTTTGAATCAACAGCAACATTTCAAATGGCCCCAATGAAAAGTTAGTCTTGATTCCAACATTTTCAATTTTTTTTTCCAAAAGAAACTTAAATAAAACTTAAAACAAAGCTGAAAATGATTCAATAAATAAATTGAAACATCTGATAAAGTACACAAAATAAGTGTTTGAGCTGATATCAACGACTGCAATCCGAAAATCCATAAAAAAAAACTTGAGGCAAACTAACTTTTCATGATCTTTGTTATATTTCAGCAGTTAAAGCTCGTATCCAGATGGCAAAAAATAGGGAAAATTGAATGTTCTGAAATATTGTGCAGTTTTGGAGCCTTTTTTTGCCGACAACCTAATTTACCTATCGAATAAAACTAATTAATAAAAGCATAGCATAAAACGTCCATTATGAAAGGGTGGTTTCTCTTGATTTATTACTCCAAAGTGTTGAGTTTGACGGTCCAAAACGTTCTGATTTTATTGTGATCGAAAAGTCCCCCAGAGCCTCACACACGAGGTACTGAGGTTTTGCTTACAGAGCATTAATCGAGCTACTTGCTTTAATCGCGGCGAGGTTAACGAAGTTTAGCTTTGTTCGCAGTTTGGGTTACTGTTGTCGGCTGTGCTGACGATGTTGGTGGCGTCGATCAATTATGCGGAAAGCAATTTCCGTAACTCATAGTATAGCATTGGTGTCTACCCGTAGTTGCTACTCTGTTATTGACCAGGACCTCCAAGAATTGCTCCGTGGACCACAGATGAAGAGTAGGAACCAATCATCACCACTTCGCAACTTTCAAATGTCCCTATCATGCTAGCCAATCACAGCGCCGGCCACGACCAGTGGTAAGACACGGGGGAAGTGGATAGGAATTTTAGTCCGATACTTGAGTGATGAAGACCGCTAAATCAGCTGCGTCTTCGACAAAGTATCACGTGAGGTTTGAGGGTGTTAGTAAGATGGGTGTGAAGCCAGGATTCACCGTGGTAAGTGATGCGGCCGGTCAAATCTATTTATAGTTCTTAATTCTTCGTATGTTCTTGGATTCATTTTTGGAAGCTTTCCAATTCGGTTCACCAAGCTTTTTGTGGTGAATTCTGGTCGTGTTGAAAGTTCAATATTCGCCTAACAATTATGCAACCAGTGTCCTTGAATTCAACTTGCATTCAATATTGCATTTTCCTGTTCTTAGGTTCACACAGATTCCAATCAAGTTTCTTGGATTCATATAGCATTCTTAATCCTTCTAGACAACTAAGCCTCGATGGTCTGGTGATTAGCATTTTTGTCTGCTGACCCAAAGGACGGGGGATCGAACCCCGCCGCGAGCTAATGAATTTTTCGTTCATATTCAAGTGTTCAGAATTCCTTCTTTCCATAATTTCTCGATAGGAGCAGATGGGAATCGAACCCAGAACCTTCCGCTTACAAAGCGAACAGCGTAACCATTCAGCCACGCCTCCTACCCCAATAAAACTAATTAAACAAAAGCCTTGACAAATTGTATTGAACATCTTTTATGTCAGCAAAAAATGATTAATTTTTCTTCTAAATTTTTCTTCTAAAATTTTTCCTCTAATTATTTGTCACTTTTCATTCTAAATTGAGGTTAGTATTAAAGAAGTATTATTATCTTTTTAAATTTTAACACCTTCCATATTTACAATTTTTTTGCTCTGCAAACGCTTAACAAATCTCTTGAATCTTTATTTTCAAAACCAAACTGTTTAAAATTGAGATTTGTCCAACTTTCTGTTATTTAATCTAATTATAAATCTAAATCTGGATGGTCAAAGTATTGAATTTTAGCATTTTTTAGAAATTATTTTTATGTTATATAACAGCTACACATATTTTTCAAAGTTTGTGTCGCCCCTTCGACATTGGCTCAAAAAATCAAAGGGCAAAAACATTTTTTTTCAAAAACTTTCAAAATTTCATTTAAATTAAACGTGCAATCGACTGAAAACAATCTAAAATGCATTCTCCCCAGTGGAAATTCTGAATATTTTTGAAGGGCTGTTTCTCGGCCATGGTTTGGTTTAGTTTGAGATATGCATTGATTTGTATGTAAAATTGTCCGGTAAACACGATGGTGATCAAATAAAAAATAATTATGGAATGGATGAAAATTACCTTTTAAACAATAATCTGCAAAGATATTATATTGGAAGCATTTAAGAGTTGATATTTTATTTTTAATGAATTCCTTCGACAATTTCCTATAAAATGCAACCAGAACAACGTCTTTTGGTCTAATAGTTGTTTTTTTTTTAAAGGTCCAATTAACCAAATTTTCAGTTTTTGCTTTTTGGGTGTTTTTTTAAATCCCCTGAATCAAGGCGGTTTCAAAAACACCCAAAAAGCAAAAAACTGGAAATTTGGTTTATTGGACTTTTTCAAAAAGAAAAAAAACTCCAGAAATGTTTTTTAGAAAATCGTAAAAAAAGAGGCCGGTGCCAATGAAAAAGGGATGGTCCAATCGGCACCAAACTTGGGATTTCTGTTGACTATCGATAAATGAACGTTCCCTCCAAATTTGGTCCAAATCGGTGAAGGTCCAGTCCAAAAGTGATCCCAGATCCTGGAATGACTCAAAAGGTTAAATAAGAATGTATTTAACTTGCTCCTGTAATTTTTTCGAACGACACCCAATTGTTTTGAAAGCATTCTTCAAGAAACAGATTTTTTGTATGATTTTTATTATATTTTTATTTGGACAGTTTTACGATTTGTGTGAAGGTTGTTATGGTGGAAACAATATTTTTTGACATGATGAAAAGATGGTTAAAAATATATCAAAACTTATGAACTAAATTAAAAATAGCAAAAAATGTAAGAGGCTTTACAATTTCTCGTTTTTTGAATCCGTTAAATCTCATCCGAAATATCCTAACGATCAATTTTTTCACAGTTTTTCCACCCTTCCAGACATTTTAACGCGCTCCGGAAAACGGAAAATCGCATGACATTGATTAATTTTCGCACACCGAGTGAATTTCTTTGTTTTCATTTTTCTACCCTTCACCCCCACTGCTCTACCCTGCCTCCTTGAGTTTCCTTTGTCTCAGTGCAAAACCACCCCCCTTCATCAATGGTTTGCAGGGCGGCCGTTTAAATTTTATTGGCTTTTGAAATGAACTCATTTTGGAGGAGGAAAACGGTTGAGCTCGGACGGGCGGAGTCTTGGGGATGGTCTGGGATCGCAACATCAGCAGGTCGTGAGCTTCATTTTTCTTCCGTGGGGGGAGTCGCCTTTTTTCACTGTGAGAAATTTTGGTTTGTTTTTCATAGTTGAGCAATTCTCTACGAAATCGGTCTTTTTTCTTCAATTTTAATTTTTGTATTTTTTAATCCGGCTGAAACTTTTTTGGTGCCATCGGTATGCCCAAAGAAGCCATTTTGCATCATTAGTTTGTCCGTATAATTTTCCATACAAATTTAGCAGCTGTCCATACAAAAATGATGTATGAAAATTCAAAAATCTGTATCTTTTGAAGGAATTTTTTGATCGATTTGGTGTCTTCGGCAAAGTTGTAGGTATGGATACGGACTACACTGGAAAAAAATGATACACGGTAAAAAAAATTTGGTGATTTTTTTATTTAACTTTTTATCACTAAAACTTGATTTGCAAAAAAAACACTATTTTTAATTTTTTTTATTTTTTGATATGTTTTAGAGGACATAAAATGCCAACTTTTCAGAAATTTCCAGGTTGTGCAAAAAATCATTGACCGAGTTATGAATTTTTGAATCAATACTGATTTTTTCAAAAAATCGAAATATTGGTCGCAAAAATTTTTCAACTTCATTTTTCGATGTATAATCAAATTTGCAATCAAAAAGTACTTTAGTGAAATTTTGATAAAGTGCACCGTTTTCAAGTTAAATCCATTTATAGGTGACTTTTATGAAAATAGTCGCAGTTTTTTATTTTTTTTTTTAAATTAGTGCACATGTTTGCCCACCTTTGAAAAAAATATTTTTGAAATGCTGAGAAAATTCTCTATATTTTGCTTTTTTGAACTTTGTTGATACGACCCTTAGTTGCTGAGATATTGCAATGCAAAGGTTTAAAAGAAGGAAAATTGATGTTTTCTAAGTCTAACCCAAACAGCCCACCATTTTTCAATATCGATATCTCAGCAACTAATGGTTCGATTTTCAATGTTAAAATATGAAACATTTGTGAAATTTTCTGATCTTTTCGAAAACAATATTTTCAAAATTTTCAAATCAAGACTAACATTTCAAAAAGGCTAAACATTCAATATTACTCCCTTTTAAAATGTTAGTCTTGATTTGAAAATTTTGAAAATATTGTTTTCGAAAAGATCGGAAAATTTTACAAATGTTTCATATATTAACATTGAAAATCGGACCATTATTTGCTGAGATATCGACATTGAAAAATGGTGGGCTGTTTGGGTTAGACTTAGAAAACATCAATTTTCCTGTTTTAAAACCTTTGCATGGCAATATCTCAGCAACTAAAGGTCGTATCAACAAAGTCTGAAGAAGCAAAATATAGAGAATTTTCTCAGCTTTTCAAAAATATTTTTTTCAAAAGTGGGCAAACATGTGCACTAATTTAAAAAAATGAAAAACTGCGACTATTTTCAAAAAAGTCATCTAAAAATGGATTTAACATGAAAACGGTGCACTTTATCGAAATTTCACTAAAGTAATTTTTGATTGCAAATTTGATTTTACATCGAAAAATGAAGTTGAACAATTTTTGCGACCAATATTTCGATTTTTTGAAAAAATCAGTATTGATTCAAAAATTCATAACTCGCTCAATGATTTTTTGCACAACCTGGAAATTTCTGAAAAGTTGGCATTTTATGTCCTCTAAAACATATCAAAAAATAAAAAAAAATAAAAATAGTGTTTTTTTGCAAATCAAGTTTTAGTGATAAAAAGTTAAATAAAAAAATCACCAAATTTTTTTTACCGTGTATCATTTTTTTCCAGTGTAGTCCGTATCCATACCTACAACTTTGCCGAAGACACCAAATCGATCAAAAAATTCCTTCAAAAGATACAGATTTTTGAATTTTCATACATCATTTTTGTATGGACAGCTGCCAAATTTGTATGGAAAATTATATGGACAAACTAATGATGCAAAATGGCTTCTTTGGGCATACCGAAGGCACCAAAAAAGTTTCAGCCGGATTAAAAAATACAAAAAAAATCGAATGACCGAAATACTAGAGAACTGCTCAGTTAGCAAATTTAGTTTTTTTTTTGAATATTTTTTAAGGTTTAATTAATAATAACATTAATTTATTGAATAGCAAAACATTTTTTTTCTAAGGAAAATTTTCAATTCCTTGCTTAGAATTTTTCAAGGACAAGTTCAACGTGGGATGAACGCGCAAGTACTGTTCAACATTTCTTACTGGTTGGCGATTGCCTTTGCTTGATATCGAGAAAAATCGTGAAAGCAGCTTCGATTTTAGCTTCATCCCAAGGTTGGGTGTTGCCAACAGTTGGTAAAATGCGCCCGGTAGTGAATGAGATGTTTCAAAAACAATAGCATTTGGATAAAAGCTCATTATCCGCGCGGGGGAGGATTTGGGGAGCTTATGCTGTTTGGTTTGTTGTTCTGCCGGGAAGAAGGAAGTTGGGCGAGTGCGTACTTAACTGTATAATGAAGGTTGTGCCATTTGTAGGGATTGAGCGTACTGAGAACTTAAGAGGAATTTACGGGAAGGATTTCGGTGTATCGGAAAGCGTAATTCGATTAGTTGTAAATTGCATTTCGTTAGAAAAGAATAATGTTTTTTTCATTTCTTTACAGTTTGCACGTTTTGATAAATTTGTTGTTGTTGAAAATTTTGCTTACCTGATTTGGTGAAACTACCTTTTTCAAATTAGACTATAAAAATATCTCAATTTAGCCCAAATTTGTTGAAAAAAAAAAATGAAATCTGATGAAAGAATAAATTTTAGTTTGAACTAAGGATAATTGAAAGGTAATTATTATTAAAAAAAACTGGTTTGTAGTAGCATCAAATGTTAGTTAATTTAAAACTTAAAATCAGAATCAAGATTTTCTAAGATTTTATTTAATAAAAAAATATCAAATTTTAGAAAGCAATTTTGTAAAACATATACCAAAAGAAGAAAATTTGTTTTTTTTTCTCAACTGTTAAATTGTAGTATTCTATTAGCTTAAATTTTTAGAATACTTAGAAACATTGTTTTCCTACACCTATAAGCAATAACTGTTCTTTACTTGTTTGGAATCAGAAAGAAAAATTATCGTAAAATCAAATCGCCAATAAACAAAGACCGTTGTTCCAGTTAACGTTCACTAGTTTTCATTTTCCACCTACTTTAGGAAAACTCATCCTCTCCTGCTGCAGAGTTTTCCACAGATTGACAAGATGATGGCGAGTTCAAATTTTTGGAATTATTTTTTGATGAAATTGTATTCTGTTTCATTTTTTTTTAAATTAAATTTCAACTATTCACAAAACAAAATCAAAAAAAAAAAAGTTCAATCTGTTTGTCTATGCCTCCGCGCTCTTGCACACAGATTGTTCAGTTTAGACAGCTAATGAAAACTTTAACGGGGCAACTTTTCCAATAATCGGTGAAAAACAAAGGAACAGTTGTTCAATGAAGCGCTTGCTGGCTCTGGCTGGGAAAAAGCACTCTCTCTCTATCTCCACCTCTCAAAAGGTGGGAAAAAGCGTTGACTTGGCTTGGCTTGGACTGTGAGTGGTGCGATAAGATGAAAAGTTGGCCTGCTGTGTGCGTTCAATGGAAAGCTCTCGGAAAGTCTTGGGTCTGGTCGTCTTGAGCGCTTCCTCCCCCGCACACCGCGGCATCACTTTATACACACACAAAAACCTGCCGATAGAATGTTAAATAATCGAAAAGTTGTAACTCATCTGGGCTGAAGAATTGCCGCAGTGTTTGCCACGAGGGTGGGGGTGCGAGATGATGGTGGTGGTCAGGGTTTGGTTGAGGTGGGTGAAATGGGAAACTTTAAGCTAATAATAGGTGGAATTATTTCTGGGCTTTTCGGAAAAAGCCATGGGCGGTTTTGATGAAGTTGAGCACATCGAGAATTGAAAAAAAAATTACTTTTATTTATTGCCGGAAAAAAAACTGATGGTTTTTTATAATTTCTCTTATTGAGTTGTGTATTGATTTGTAATATTTTTTTAAATATTTTGTTTCAGAAGCATCGATTGATGATTCAATATTTAATCAATTTCTTACATTTAGTACAGAATAAGAAAATCTGTATCGTAAACTGCTTTAAGATTTTCATTTGCTATTCTTTTTTTAAAAAAACCTACTTTACCAGTCATTCCATTGTTTCGAAACAGCTTACAATCTTCATCACAAAAAAAGCAGTGGATTATAGCATTTATTGCAGTGCTGGAAATTCTTTTTTAAGCCCTTGAATCGAAAAGTAATCTTTAAAGTTTATTTTATACTGATTTTGTGATCTTTTTGAAAATTGTGTTGAAAAGATTGACGGATGTCCATAACATTATTTTTAAAAATTTGAAGTTCATTTTTACTGAAAAAAAAAGTTATCTTGATCAGGGATTTTTAAATTGAAAATTCTTTACCAAAAACGCAACTCATGTTAAATTTTCAATGCTTTTACTAAGAATATATTTTTTGAAAATGTTCTTAGTTTCAAAGTATAAATACACAAAAATGTTCACAAAATATCGTAGATTTTCAAAAGTACTAAAATGTTTATTATTTGCAACATTGATATCAAACGAAGTGAAATTTCGTATGCTTTTTTCACTTCTTTATAGTTTTTTTTAAAGTACTTAACATGTTCACAACATACTGTATTTTTTCGAAAATACTGAAATTTTCAAAATTTGCAATATTGATATAAAATGAAGCTAATTTTTTTATGATTTTTCAATCTATTTGAGTTATTTTCAAAATACTAAAATTTCACAAAATACCGTATTTTTCGAAAATACCAAAATTTTCAAAAACGAAACGAAGTTTTGCCTGTTTGAAACGTGCATTCAAGTTGTGAATGCTTTATACAAAAAAAAAAAAACATATTTTGCAATATGGTTATCAAACATATTGTAAATTATGGAAATTTTGGAATTTAAAAAAAATATGATGCTTTGTGAAAATTTTAGTGAAGTACAAAACAATGTGAGTATTTTCGAAAAAAAAAATATTTTGTAAAAAATTGAGAAATTCAGCAAAAACATTGAAAAAGAGATAATGCATACCAAACTCTGCTTCGTTTGATACGCATATCGCAAATTAAAAAAAATTGAGTACTTACGTAAAAATATGGAATTTTGTGAAAATTTTAGTTTTTTTTCCAAAATACTCTAATACATAACGAATTTTGAAAATTATGGAAATTTTGGTATTTTCAAAAGAATATGATATTTTGTGAAAATTTTAGCGATTTGCAAAAAAATGTGAGTATTTTCGAAAAAAACTTTATTTTGTAAAAATTTGAGAATTTCAGCAAAAAATAAAAAGGAAAAAAAAACTAATAAAGTAAAAAGGCATACCAAATATCGCTTCGTTTGATATGCATATTGCAAATTATAAAAATTTGAGTACTTTCGAAAAAATAGGGTATTTTGTGAAAATTTTATTTTTTTCCCAAAATACTCTTAAAATGTTAAAGTACAAAATTAATTTCGCAAATTATGGAAATTGTGGTGTTTATAAAACATATGATATTTTGTGAACATTTTAGCGATTTACAAAAAAGTAAGTATTTTCGAAAAAAATGAGAATTTCAGCAAAAAATAAAAAGGAAAAAACTAATAAAGTAAAAATGCATACAAAATTTAGCTTCGTTTGATACGCATTTTCCAAATTATAAAATCTTTAGCATTTTCTAAAAAAAATCGGTATTTTGTTAAAAAATAGTTTTTTAACAACAAAAACCAAAGTTTGTTGAAAATGCATACATAATTACGCTTCGTTTAGTATATTCGAAAAATACATTTTTTTTTGTAGAAATTGTAAAAACAAAAATTAATAAAGTAAAAACGCATACAAAATTTCGCTTCGTTTGAAATCGTTATTGAAAATTCGTCATTGAAATTTTGGTATATTTTTCAACGGCTACACAGAAAAAAAATGATGGTAATATTCATCAGGAAATGGTGACAGATTTTGTGTCAAAAAAAAAAAGATTAATTTTACCCCAGAAAATGATGAATTTTCATCAGTTTTTGATGAATATTCATCAGGTTAACATTTTTACACATTTTTTATGTAATATTACTCAAAAAAAGAGGTAATATTAAACCTACCAAATTTTTCAACATTCCAAAATTCAACTTTTTTTTCTGTGTAAGTCGGCTCCCCCCCACCCTTTCAAAATCGGCCTGAACAATCTGGAAGCAATTGTTTTTAAAAAAAACTTCAAAATTTTAATCGAAAAAGAGTTCTAATTTATTGTAAACGATTTAAAAAGCATTTTCCGTGTTTAAAATTTTTAAAATTAAAAATATTTTGAATTTTTGTGAAATTCCTTTGTACAATACGGCAAAAAGCGTATATTGCGAAATAATAATTCTTCGGTACTTACACACTTTGAAAACGAATGATTGCAAAACAACTGGGCAGGTGTAAAATGCATTTAAAAACAGTTTATCCATTGAAATGTTAATAACATGGCTTGTTACTCAAATTTTATATTTTTTAGTGTTTTTTAGCATCAAATGTTTATAAAATAAATTTTCGTAAAATGAGTTTATAGTTGATATAGCTCGCAATATAGCTCGTTAATCCAAAATTTCTAATGGTAATTTTAAACCCCGTCACTGCTTACTCATTTTCCATTCTCACGTGGATTCCACGCAAAACTTGTTATCGGTGATATTCCACTGAAGTCGATTCACCGGACTACACAAAGCGGGAAGAAGCAACTCATCTAAAAGTTTTTCCTTTATTTCCAGCGTTGCACGGCTCGACTCCGTAGCTGTTATCGCAACTCCGAGGGGTTGTTACAATTTTGCCAATGTGACAAAGTTAAAACCGGCTAATATTGTCCTTGTATATGCTGCACTTTTCCTATCAACCGGTTGGCCGTCACTGGTCCATAAAAGCGCCAGACTCTAGGAAGCCCTCTCGGTCAACTCCCTCGGAGCTCGCAATAATGGAAGCCCGGCCATAAAGTTATGCAGATATCAATTAATATTAATGAACTCGAAAACGCTTTAATGGGATCCGATATTCGATTACAACGTCGAGAACACCAACGAGGACGGGGGCGAGGCTTTTCCAACTTTTCCCAGGCAGTGGTGCCAGTTGACGGCGAGATATGACGAACGGAGGCCAAAAGCGAAAGCTAAATGTGCAATCAGCCCTTGCCTGGCCCGTTCCGTTGGATGCGCCTGCAGTGCTGCAATTTCACTGTCACCAGCCTCTGTGACCTGCTGTCGGAGTGTCGGGATTGGAAGAGTGAAGGGGAAATCATGAAGCTACCGAGGCAGTAACTAGCGGGTTGATAGTGGAACATGAAGAAATAAACATTGCCAATACATGTGGTGCTCAAGTAAGAGATTTGATATTTTTCATCATAAAAATGAACAAATTACATGAATTTTGTTTTGAATTTTCAATAGACATATTTTGTTCGTACAAATTTAGCTACAAAAAATTGTAACTCGCCAATTTTTTTAAAATTCTAATATAAACTGTTTTTTCGAGCACGCCGTGACTCACTAGTTTCCACATCACAAACTGACCCCGTTACAGCCAGCAACAACGAGTGAGCATGTGGTAACTTCGTGTAATGCAAGCAATTTTGATTTAGCCCGATAAACATTTTATGCTTTGAAACCGACAGTGTGTCCAGCAACAGCAGCAGGGCCCGCCCAACTAGCTACAACACTATACTGTGTGTCCATCTTGTACCATCATGTCCGTCCACCATTTTACACGACACATTCACACTGCCGCGATGTGGGGCCCTCTGCACGTGTGAGACCCGTGGAAGATGCTGTCACACAGATTAGTTGGACATGGCCGACCCCCACCGCCCCCCCTCTCGAGAACCGACAGGACGACGCAAGAACAAAGCTATTTTGCATTGACACCGATGAACAGGACTTCGCACGGCCGGCGTGTGGCCTGCGACCGGAGCGCGGGATTCCCGGAACAGAACGACCGGAAACAACCGGGTGAATTATGAATATGTGGTGCTGCTTACTGCTGCTTCTGCGACAGTTGCTGAGACTGCTGGAAAGGACTCGGCTAGGGGCAATTGGGGTGAGATTTGATAATATTGAATTTGTTAGAATACTCAAAATATCTTTAGTAGGAAAGGAACCCTATATAAAAATAAGGGAAAAAAATACTACACAGAAAAAAAAAGTTGAAAGTTATTTAAAATTTGGTAGGTTGAATATTACCTCTTTTTTTGAATAATATTACATAAAAAATGTGTAAAAACGTGAACCTGATGAATATTCATCAAAAACTGATGAAAATTCATCATTTTCTTTTTTTTTAACCATTTATTTTGCCACAAAATCTGTCACCATTTCCTGATGAATATTACCCTCATTTTTTTCTGTGTAATTTATGAATTGTGTTACCATAAACTACGTGAACAAATTCAGAAATGTATTGAAAACGTTATTATTTTAGTTCAGAACTGATTGTGCACCTATTTTTTTTCGAAATTTTGTCAAAACAGTGATTATTATTTCCAATCATATCTTTCTTATGAACCTCATAGCTTTATGCCTTCCTTACAAAAGAAAGATATTGGATTTGAATTGAAATTTGAAACATTGGAAAAAATAAATAATCTACTTAAAGTTTCCAAGACATTTATTCTCGTGCTAAAAAATGCCTGCGAGCGTGTGTTTTTTTGAGTAAGAGTTTTATTAAATTTGGTTAAATTGTAATTGATATTGCAATTATTCAAGCAAAAAGAAGCAGTCAAGAATTAGTTATACAATTTTCAATTTGTTTAAGAGAATCCATTGTTGATTATTAATTCATGAGTTCTGCTGCTACAAACATGAATTAAAAAGAATTAACAGTTCATCATTTAGTGATCATAGATGGACAATTAATGGTTAAAAATCTTGATGTGACTAAGAAAAAAACTACTACGATCATACTCAGTTTCTCATTTAAAGTATTTTGAAAAGCTTCCGATAGAAAAAGAAAACAAAATAAGAAATTTCACAAAATTATTAATATAATACTTTACTAAACAAGATTGTCGCTTTCGTTGATTAGCAGAATAATTCAAGAAATGCGCACATTTTGTGCAATTTCTAATTTTGTTTTCTTTTTTTATAGGAAGCCTTTCAAAATACTATATATGAGAAACTGAGTATGATCGTAGTAGCTGTTTATAACAGAAATGAGTTAAATAACAAAACATTTTGAAAATTGGCAGAAAAATTCCCACTAAAATAGACATCATATTATTAAAAATGGATCAAAAATCATACTTTTTTCTGCAAAATTATTCTTCATATTGTTTGTCACAACATAAGTTTTTTGCATTCAGACATGACAGTTTATCTACCAGAGATTTTTTTTTAAAGAAATTATACTATTTTACACACCCTGATGACTCTGGGACTCAAGTTATGGATCGATTTAAGGTGTGCTGTGTCAGGAATATATTTTGGGAACTTAAAATTGATATGTTGATGAAAATTAACATCTTTGTTAGGCCCGTAGCCAGGGAAGTGGGCATGTGGGAGAGAGGGAGTAAGAAAAAAAGAAGAAAATTTCTTCTTCCAGCCCCCCCGAACCAAAATTCTTACTACACTCCTGATTTTTGTCCAGAGTTAGACAGAGATTTTAGACGTATTTTAGAGGTTTTAGGAGATATATTATGTTTTTAACTTCAAATCGAGATAAAATCAGTTTTCACTGACAGAATATTTTGGGAATCGATTTTTCTGACCTCAGAATAGTCCCCCTAACAACCTTCAGGGGGAATTTCATAGGTGCATGCAAGTCGCATAATAATCCCCTTTTACCCACCGAGCTTGACAACATTTAGTTTTTAAATTTTTCAATCCGTTGCAAAAAATAGTTCATAAAATGCCAAAAAATAAAAAGGCATCTGATACACCTCTTTAAGTAAAACAAATGAAAAGAAATTGGATTGGATTGAAATTTTGTGATGTTAGAATACCAATTACTGAACATTAAAAAAATCATAACTTGTGTTAAATTTGAGATAACTTCGACTCCGACCTCGGGTTATCTGATATTTCCGACTCCGAATCCAGCTTTGAAAGTTTAGACGACTCTGACTCCGACTCCGGCTATTCCAATTTTGACGACTCCGACACCAGGTCCCAGGTTCGTGATTTTTCTTCAAATTACCCTGAAAATATGAAGTTGTATCATAATTTTGCAAACCAGGCTTACAAATAGACATTTTGCCTAAATATAATAATAACGAATAAAAAATAATTAAAAAATGTTATTGTTTCAGTTATTGTTAAATTTTTTCCACTCAAATTATCAAAATTAACGAAAATCATGTAAATTCACTAGCATAAACAATTAGCGAACATTAGACTTTTTGTTCAAAAATACTTAAATAAGTTGAATCTATTGATTTTTTATTATTATTCTAACTTATGATTGAAATTTATGTATTTGCAACAAAAAAAATCTGATGTTGTGAAATTAATTGGAAATGTGGCCCAATTTTCTAAAATATATTTTTTCAGTGTTAAACATTAGATTTGTTTTGTTCAAAATATTAATTTCGCATAATTCCGTAGTATTTTTAAATTCTTTAATTTTAACAATTGTCACTTTCACAAACACCTTACAAAAAACATTCTAAAACAGAACGTAAAATTTTAATCGGAAAAATTTGAAACTTTTGTTTTCAAAATTTATTTTAAATTTGAACAATTTTCTAAATTTATGAAGAATCTGATTGGAAATTTTTTGGTCTATATTTGATAAACTTATTGAACCACATATTTTGAAAATTTTGGAATCTACACTGAAATTTCCTATGGGCGTGAATCTCAGTCTTGATTCCAAAATTTTCAAAATATTTTTTTCGATTGGATTTCACAAATGTATTTTTTAACATTGAACATTGACTATTAGTTGCTGAGATATTGGCATTAGAAAATGTGGGAATTTTTAGACTTAAAAAGCTTAAAAAACTTCAATATTATTTTTTCTATTTCTTTTATTCGCTGTAGTTTGAGCAATCAGAGATCCAATCTTCAATGTTTCGCAGACATTTTATTGGACATCTTATGAACTTTTGGAAATACATATTTTCAAGAATGAACTACTTTGGATAATATTTAAAAAGAAAACATAAAACGGAAATTTTTCAGTATGAATTGAACTTTAAATAGCTATATTTTGAAAATGTAAGCTTAAAATAAATCGTGATTCGACTGTCCGAAATTTCGATTATCCGAAGTGAAATTTTTTCGAGGCCTTCGGATAATCGAGTCTGGACTGTATCTGTTACTTTTCGATTGTAAATTTTATTCTGCATTAAAAAAATTGACGAAAATTTCTATTTTTTTTCAAAATACATTTTTTAAATCATAACTCAACGGCATTTTTTTTGTCCACACTTCTCTATGGCTCAAGAGTTGCGGTTGCCTTTTATAAATAAAAATGAGGATGTTGAGAAATTTATTTTATGTGGAAAAAAGTTAATTTAAAAATCGGTAAAAAATATGTGTATGTATATGTTTATGTGTTTTTTTTCTGAATAGTCCTCATCAATACCAACAATTTTGCTGAAGACACCAAATCGATCAGAAAATTCCTTTAAAAGTTACAGATGTTCGAATATTTACGTATCATTTATGCATGAACAGCTGCCAAAATTGTATGGTAAATTAATGACACAAAATGGTTTCTTTGGTCACAGGGAAGGATCCTACAAAGTTTGGTAGAGAATCGCTCATAACTATAATTGTTCTGCAAATCATCTGTGCAATTTTTACAGAGGAAATTATGCTTTCTAGAGTGGTACTTATTAAAAGCATCAAATTTGCAAAAACATTTCAAAGTTTAATTTAATTGAAACAAAATGTTTTCTTTAGATTATGATTTTCCTATAATTACCATATAATTTGTCAAGAAAAAAAATGCAATTCACAGCAAAACAAGTTGAATTTCGAAATAATGAAAAGTTGGTTGGTTGAATATTACCTCTATTTTGTGTAAAAAAAAATCTGAAAATTACCATGATTTTTTTCTGTGTGTAATACAATTGAAAAAAAGAATTCTAATTCGAATTATAAAATCAGTTTGAAAAATTGTACGTAAAAATGAGTCTTAAGTTTTTGATAAAAAGAAGAAATTAGTTTCAGATCGTGTCCAATTTTTTTGCTTATTGAAGTGGCCTAACATTGTTGTGAAGATCTTCTTTCGAGAAATTATTTTAAAATAGTGGTATATTTTGTTTGTTTGGCAGGTAAAGGATTCGGTTCAGTTTGGCGATTCTCACTTTGTAAACAACTTATTTTGCAAACTTATATGGTTTATTGATTATAGTTTAAAAGAAAAGCAAATTGCTCTGAAATATGACTCTATAAATTGCTTTTTATGAACATTTTGTTTGGAGAACAAGTGAAATTACTTCTTTTGGAGGTTCAAGATAACAAAAAAGACCACTCAACCCATCAACTCCCTCCCAACTGCAACGTTGAATGTTGGGCAAAACTGCTACTGCTGCTAGTGGCCAAACGAGGTCAATGGAACTCTCCATTCCCAACGAAGTTGGTTTGCTATCGCCTGATCCCGATCCCGATCATTATCATCATCGCGCCATGCTCCATCAGGATCAGGATAGATGGATTTCAGCGATACTACACGCTCTACTTGCCACTTGGTGGGTTTGTCTTGAACTACCACTGGGAGAATGGAATTATTCACTCACAATGCGGAATTATGTGATATGAAACAACGAGCTCGCCATTCGCAAGTGCAATTAATTATACGAAGCTTATCAACTCTTGCTTGCAAGACTTATGGGCATGAGCCGAGTTTCGTACAAAAGGACCGTGAATATTTCATCAGCTAGAAATTGAACTACGCACCAGCATTCAGCGCGACTTCCTTTTGAAGTTCTATTTTCACTTTCAGCTTCAGAGGATTCATCGATCTTGGACGGCGCGGCGAGAGCTTTCAACTTTGAAACAATCCAATCCATCTCGGTTGCTGAAAGGGCATTCCGCGAGTCCTTCCAGGAATTCGCTTCTTGAAACGAGAAGGCAAATGGATTTGTCCGGAGCGGTGATTAAATATTCCGGGTGGGAGGAAAACACGCGGGAGGGCCATTTCCGGTGTGAAACCTTCTTTCTTAGACATCCGGTGTAGAAGAAAACAGACCCGTGGATTGGCAAGTGTCAGTTTTGCCTAAAACATTTCGGCTAGCCGATTAGGGCAAACGAGAGTGCCATTAGCCACGGGATGGAGATATTTGTTTGATTTCCGTGAAATTTAACTTTAAAGTATGATGCTTGAATTTTCCTCAAGCAATCTGCGATTCAAAATGAAACAAAAAAGTCACGGTCCAGTCCTGAACTTCTTCCCATAAGAATCGCTCAACAGAACCATTTGATTCCCATTTCTTTGACCCATATCTGTCAAAGCAAGATGGTCAAGATTTATTCCTTCTTCGATCTGTTTCCAAAGTGTGAAAAAAGCTCTCTGCGAACACTTCCGGTTGCAGAAGTAAAGCAATTAATTAGCCTCAAGAGTGGATGATGCTGAATTTAACCTCAATTTCGCACCTTTTTTCCAGCTCAAAGTTTACCACAAGAAAGTGGCGCCCAATTCTTGCAGCTTTCCACGCCACGTGCACGTTTTGTAAGTGTCGAAATAAATCAATAAACCCATTGGCCAGCGGTGTGTTCGTGTCACATAATATGTTTTGGGCTGCCCCCCGGCGGACGGACGGTATGTGTGTTTATAATTACATTCCTGGCCTAGTTTCCGCAGCGGCCGTGTGTGAAGTGGCAACGGTGCCACATCAGAACCAACTTGCAGCAACTCCTTTGAAGAGTCGTTGAACACGAAACAAAGACCCTCTTCGGGATCTGTGTCATTTGGGCGGCGTCCGTCGTCGTCGGATGATGGAGAGAATTCTGGGGGGCCACTTCGGTCGTTGTCCTTCCTGGCCAAGTTTTGCCGACCGGAATGAAGATAGATGAGAATGTGAGTCCAGATAGAGTTGAGTTACTCGGTTTTGTGGCACCGGCTCGTACCTTTTCCCGGGGTCTCCAGGGAACTGTGGAAGCCCCTTCTTCGCCATATTGTGTGTTGTTCGTCCGGCGTCAGTCAACCGGCAGATAACGGTCCGGTTAGCCTGGCCAGGTAAAAGGACGTCATTGGTCATCTTTCTCCTACACTCAGGTACGCACAAGATATGCATGGGGGCATGAAACATGCACGTGCCACGTTTCACTTCCTCTGTTTATTTTTGGGGGTAGTGACCAGCTCCCTCGTGGGACCAGGTGACGAGCTCAGTGAACAGTGCTGCAAAAAATGCGCAAAATTCTTGTAATCTGTATCTAAGCAAAAAAAAAAACGAACGATATTTTTAGAACATGGCCGAATTTCAATTAAAAGAAAAGTTTGCTTTACAACATTGTTACACTCTAAAAATTACTCTGCAAAGTTACAAAAAAACACGTAATTTTAAAATATTTTTTTTAAATGCAAAAATGAATCTTCTGGTTTATTGCAGATTCGAAAAGTACATTTAATTCCCCCCAATGACGTGTTTCTAGTTTTTTTTTTACAGTTGAATAATATTTTTCAAAGTTTTTGTCGCCCCCTTCCCTCCCCTTCAAAATCGGTCCGAAAAATTAAGGGGCAAAAAATATTTTTTCAAAAAACTAAAATTTTTTAATGGAAATAGGAGTCTAATCAACTGAAAACAATCTAAAATGCATTTTCCAGCGCATGTCTGCATTTCTAGCATGTCTGGGATCGATCAAAAATATTTTCAATTTTTATGGAATTCCAAAAAGTTGTTTTTCGACGAAAAAAATCTCTTACTTTGACTTACTTTGAATACTTTGATATTTTGAAAACTAATGATTGCAAAACAACTGGGCAGGTGTAAAATGCATTGTAAAACACTTTTTTCATTCTAATGTTGAAATTATGGCTTGTAATTTAAATTTTTATATTTTTTTATTAACTATATTCGACCCCGAGCAGAGTCGAGGGACATAAACTTCAAAAAATATTTGCAACGGCCTAACGAAAAATGGTAGAGTTTCTTAAAATGTTTTTTGCTTTTTTTCGATGGAAAATACGTTTTTATAAATTTATCGTCGATAATATTATCGTTATCGTTATTTCGATATTTCCATCGGCGATAATCTTATCGCCGATAATGGACGACAAATCATTTCTGAAATCTGTCTAAAATCGATTTATTCAACCATATCCTGTTAAATTTTCCATACTTTCACTAAAAATATTTTTTTAAGGTCTAGTATGTTTCGAAATACAAATATATACTCAAAATTGTTCACAAAAAAATCGTACTTTTTCGAAAATACTCCAATTTTCAAAATTTGCAATATGGGTATTGCATTCAAGCAAAATTTTGTATGTTTCTTTCACTTTATAAAAGTATTTTTGTAAAATACTAAATTTTTCACTAAATACCGTATTTTTTCGAAAATACTAAAATTTTCAAAATATGCAGCATGGGTATTAAACGAAGCGAAGATTTGCATGCTTTTTCAAATTTATTAGAGTTTTTGTTTCAAATACTAAAATTTTCACATAATATCGATTTTTTCAAAAATACTCAGTTTTTCAAAATTTGCAACATGGGTACCAAACGAATTGAAATTTTGTATGCTTCACCAATTTATTTGGGTTTATTTGAAAACACTGCAATTTTTACAAATTACCGTATTTTTCCGAAAATACTACAATTTTCACAAATTACCGTATTTTTCAAATTACTCAAATTATTAAAATATGCGATATGGGTATCAAACGAAGCGAAATTTCGTATGCTTTTTTAAATTGATTAGAGTTTTTCAAAGGAAAATACTGAAATTTTCACAAAATACCGTATTTTTTTCAAAAATACTCAAATTTTCAAAATTTGCAACATGTGTATCAAACGATTTGATTTTTTTTATGCTTTTATGCAAATTACCGTATTTTTCGAAAATACTAAAATTATCAAAATATGCAAAATGCATAAGCATAAGCATAGGTGCCCACCCGCAGTTGCTACTCCGTTATTGACCAGGACCTCCAGAAGTTACATCCACGAGCCGTGGAAGATGAGTGGGTGCTATCTTTCCTCGCTTCGCAACTTCTCAAAGGCCCCTATCATGCTGATCAATACCGGCGCCGGCCACGACCAGTGGTAGGGTCACGGGGAAGTGGATGGGAATGTTAGTCCGATACTTGAGTGATAGAGACCGCCCAATCGACTGCTTCTCCGACAAAGTATCACATGAGTTTTGAGGGGGTTAGTAGATGGGTATGAGGTCAGGATTCACGAGTGGCAGTGATGTGACCATGAGCATTTTGTTTATCGGTTGAAATTTTTTAAATCTTAGGCAGCCGGCTGCGGAAAGATAGATAATTGATTATTTAAAATGGTTTATTTTTATCGTACGCGTGCCAGCCGAGCAGTAGTGCTATGGGCTGGACTTATCAGTATATTTTTACTGTTTTTACCATTTAGATAACGCGAGCAAATTTCAAAAATAGTAAATAAATGACGCTTTACTCTTCATAAAATCGATAGTTTGATGAGTTAATACTAAAACTGAATGTTGGAATAAATTTTTACGATCATTTACGACGAAAATTATCGCGAGAAAACAGGACTGCGCGTCCCCAGAAGCACTGCACTTATGAAGGCATTATTCGATTATTAGGCCGATGCAAATATTTAAAAAAGTTTTTGTCCCTCGGCCCTGGCCGAGGTCAAGGGGGGGGCAAAAAAATAAAAAAATATAAAAATTTAAATAACAAGCCATAGTCTTCACATTTAAATGAAAAAAGTGTTTTAAAATGCATTTTACACTAGTTAAGTTGTTTTGCAATCATTAGTTTTCAAAAAATCTAAGATCTGACAAAAACAAAAATTTTATCGAAAAAAAAGATTTTGCATCGAAAATTTTCAAAAAACCTTAAGATTTTTTAATAAACCCAAACATGCTAAAAATGATTTTAAACGCAGGAGAATGTATTTTAATTTGATTTCAGCTGGTTGCACTTGAATTTTCATTGAAATTTTGAAGTTTATTGTAAAAATATTTTTTTTTGCCCCCTGATTTTTCGGGCCAATTTTGAAGGGGGGGGGGGGGGGGTGACAAAAACTTTTAAAAATATTTGTACCAGCCTTATGACCAATCACCCCATGCACACAAAAAGCGACACAAAAGAGACGAAAATTATCACGAGAAAACAGGACTGCGCGTCCTCAGAAGCACTTCACTTATGAAGGCATTATTGAAATTATTATGACCAATCACCCCATGCACACAAACAGCAACACAAAAGAGACGAAAATCATCGCGAGAAAACAGGACTGCGCGTCCCCAGAAGCACTTCACTTATCAAAATTATCAAAATATGCAAAATGGGTATAAAACTATGCGAAATTTTGCACGCTTCATACATACATTCAAATTGTGTATGCTTCATAACATACAAAATTTTGAGTCGTTTGATACCAATATTGCATATTTAAAAAAATTGAGTATTTTCGGAAAAATACGATAGTTTGTGAAAATTTTAGTATTTAAAAAAAACTCTATTAAATTGAAAAAGCATACGAAGTTTTTACTAGTTTGATATCCATATTGCATATTTTGGAAATTTGAGTACTTTCGAAAAAAATACGGTATTTTGTGAAATGTTTAGTATTTTCCAACAAAAAACTCTTTTAATGTGAAAAAGCGAACCAAATTTCGCTTCGTTTGATATCCATATTTTAAAAATTTGAGAATTTTCGAAAAAATACGGAAATTTGTAAAAATTTTAGTATTTGCTTTAAAAAACTTCAATAAATTGAAAAATCATAGGAAATTTCAATTCGTTTGATACCCATATTGCATATTTTAAAATTTTCAGTATTTTCAAAAAATACGGTAATTTGTGATCTTTTTAATATTTTCCAAGCAAAAACTCTAATAAATTGAAATGACATACACAATTTCTTTTCGTTTGATACCCATATTGCAAATTATTTAAATTGGAGTATTTTCGAAATACTTTTATAATGTGAAAGAAACACACAACATTTTTCTTATTTTGACAGCCATAAAGATAATTATGAAAATTTAAGTATTTGCGAAAAATTACGGTATTTTGTGAACAATTTTGAGTACATATTTGTACTTTGAACTTACCAGATTAAAAAAAAATCTTTGCAAAAATATTGAAAATTTATCATGATATGGTTGAATTAATCGATTTTAAAAAGATTAAATAAATGAGTCATCGTTCATTATTGGCGTTAAGATTATCGCCGATAGAATTATCGAAATAACGATTACGATAGTTTTCAGTTTTCAGTTTTCAGTTTCAAGTACCCAGTTTTCATTTTGAATTTTGAAACTGACAAACAAACAAGCTTGTTCTCTATGTTTTTGTGGTTTAATCAAACTAATAAAACAACTGTAAAATTCGCGACACTCGTTTTCATTATTTCAATAACATAGCAAGTTTCTTTGAGTTTCATGCAAAATTTTGAGAAAAAGGTTTTATTATAGCTTTGGAGCTTCATAAAATCTCAGACATCGTCTTCCGAAACCGGGGTTCTTCCGGAGGTCTCCGCGCGGAGAAAATGTTGGCAACCATTACGGGGCAGTGATGCGAGTTTTTTGAGGAAAATTTCCCAACAGATGCTCTGTCCATCTGTTTTTCGATGGCATCAAGCCATCGCCTTCCGATACAGATATTTTAAAGAAGATAATTTAAAATTGGCTATTTTCGTTCAATATTGTTTCCCAATTTTCTTCCCTAGCAAACCCTAACCCCCGTCTAAAGAAACAATGAATTATTCCCGACTGTTGGTGCTTAAGATTGCTGCTGCTACTCGCTCACTCTTGGCCAAAAGTGTCTGGAGCCCCTTATAGTACACCATCAAAAAAGTACAGTACCGGCAATATGGAGTACACCGCAGCACCGCATCGGCGGCCATGTATCACCGACCCAGTGACCCGCAATTGGCACAAGCTGGCTCTTATCGAACAATCGGCAGAGCAATTTAATAGCCATTCTCAGCTCGTCTTCCCGCCACCGGGGTTCTTCTCATGGAGAAAATGTTGGCAAACCATTTCCGGGCAGTGATGCGAGTTTTTTGGAGGAAAATTTCCCAACAGATGTCGCGCAACTGCTGTATAACTTTAGGCGTTTTAGCAGCCCTGATTCAGGGCAGAAAAAAACGAGACAGAACTCTTCAGGAGCAGCAGCCAAGCGCCAATCCGGTGTGGAACTATTTAGAGAAGATCTATGGCACATTATCTGTTCACAACAAAACTTAAATTGAATAATTTTCCTATACGAGAGCGAGCGTACACTCTCGGGAGGGTATTTCTTCTACGAGGTGCTTCCCGAGGAATAGTTGGAATGAAATGGTGGCGCACTGCCTCTCCGAGGCCAGAAGCGAAAGGAGCACAAGATCGATGGCAGCCCATTTCTGGAGGCCAGTGCCAGCGCCAGAGAAGAGCTTGCTTGCTGGTTCAAATCTTGACTCCCGGGGGGAAAGTGCCGGCTGGTTAAGGATCTTGGCCATCCTGGAGGTCGTACATCTTCCGAAAGGCAATAGATTTACGCTTCTTCGGTGCTATTTTTGCTGGATTGCTGGGAAGAGGGCAGAGGTTTTCAAGTACTCATAGTTTAGGCATTTTCAATGATTTTTGAAATTTAGGAAAATTTTGAATTTAAGAACAATAATTCAAATTGTTGACAGTAATTTATTCCAGTCATCGGTTGAACACCACTGACTTTCAACTTAGTTCGCACTCGTTAAACGTCTTGCTAGCTTTAGATTCTTCCCAGAATTGGTCCTCTCTGGACGATGGTTGCTCACAGAGGAAGGAGCAGATCAAACGGTGCGAATACGGTATCTATGGGAGAAGTGGAGACGGTCCAGGGTGGAGGTATTTCCGGACGATCCAGGATGCTGTTTGAACTTCGCTACGATGTGCGAGTGTTTTATTTTCCAGATTAGCAGCAGTGTGCTTAAGGATGCACTTCTTGGTTTCGAATCTCGGATACCATCATCGTCTTGTTCTTGGAAGCTGCAGCTGAGAGCAACTGAGATGCTCAGGAATCAGTCTTGGCCTAGAGTTAGACACACTATTGGGGAGTCTATATTTCTACGTATTTTATGCAACCTGGACGAGCAGCAGCTTTTTCATCTTAATGGGATAACTATTTCACTCACCTTTTCCCTAAATGCAGCAAAAGATCTAAACAGGATGATGCAGTACGAGGAGCACACTTTGGGCTGGATTGCTGGAATTAACCTCGGGTTTGGGTTTCGAGAGTTCAGGTTGATGAGTGTGGGGCGATTGCATTTTGATGAGAGTAAATTAAATTCCTGGGAATTGGAATATCTCAAGTTTGTCGGAGAACTCTCTCCAAATAGCTGAAGATTTATTTCATGGGGTCAAAGCGACACGTCTAAACTGTTTCATTCTTTAATTTACAACACACAAATGTTACTTTGAAATGGTTTCACTGAAATGCATCAAACTCAATATAAATTCTTGTTTTTGTTAGGTTAATGCAAATTTTATTGCAGTTTTATTTTCCACCTTCAAAATTCCCTCAAAAAATCATAGGGGAAAAAACTTAAAAAATCGATTGTAAACTATTTACAATACATTGTACAACGTGTATGTATGCATTTTTTTATCTACAAAAATCCATTTATTCTTTTCACAAGTTTAGAATTATGGAAACTCCTATTAGGAAAAAAGTTAAAGTTATTTTTTTGGAGTTTATGTCCCTCAACCTTGGCCAAAATAAAGGGGGGAGAGCAATAAAAGAAAAAAAAGTATAAAAATTTACATTTCAGTCCAGACCCGATTATCCGAAGGACTTGGAAAACCACATCGGATAATAGAAATAAAAACATGTTTGGCTGTTTTATATTTACTGTCGAGCGTACAAACCCAAAATTACTCTAAAGTGATTCAATGAAAAAAAAAAAAAATCAAGATGGCGGAAACCTTAGGATAACCGAAACTTCGGATATTCGAGGCTTAGGATAATCGAGTCTGGACTGTATAAGCCATGGTTTGAATGTTTGATTAAAAAAATATTTTAAAATGCATTATTCACCTGTCCAGTTGTTTTTCAATCATTAGTTGCCAACATTTCTAAGTATTGACTATTTTTGTTTTTATTTTTCCTAAAAAATGTGTGCGGGTTCATTGAAATTTCATAATAAAAAACAATATATTTTTAAACAAGTCCAAATATGCTAAATATGATCATAAATTTAGAAAAATGCATAAAAAACGTTAATTTAAATTAATTTACTAATTAAAAGAAAATAAATAAAAATAATCATTTCGGAATGGATTTTTCTATTTTATGACTTGAACTTAAGGGGTTAAATACATGTAGATATTCTCAAAATTACAGAAAAGTTATTTAATCCACTCAAAAACTGTTCAAAGTTTCATGAATAAAAAATCAAGGTTAAACTGAGTAACAGACGATTTAAAATTGGAATTTTTCCATGCGCAAAGCAATTTGTCAAACTTTGTGAGCGTTTTTCTCTAAACAACGAGTTGCTTTACGAGTGCCACGATATCTCGAGATTGGATGGACCAAATTGGCTAAAATTTGGTATGAAGACTTTCAAAACATCCCGCGTGCATGAAAAATATTTTTTTTATATCTTTTACAAAAATCAAAAACTTACGGTTTTTACATGAAAATCTTAGCCAATAAACTGTATTTTATTTAATATTTTGTTTTAGCCATTTGAAAATTAGTTTCCAGTGAAAAAATAATATTTTCAATTTAGTTGCTGAGATAGAACATTGCAAAGTATTGAAATTAAGAAATAATGAGTTTTCTAAGTTGTAGTTGTTTATTGAATTTTGGTGACTTTATCCAAAAAAAGGTCAAAGAATGGTTTTGTCAAATTATTCAATCTATCAAAAAAAAAAATATATATATATTTTGAAAACATTGAAAACAGTCTTTACATTCCAAAAGGTCCAAAATTTGTGTTGTGTTTTATGTTTTATGGCGAACTCAGCTGTTTTGCAATTTATTTGAGTGGTTTTAAACTTATTAATCTTTAATCATATTTTCAAAGGGAAAAGAGCATTGAAATCGGATCATATAGAATTAAAAAAGCTGATTTAATTATGTTCTCTTTGCTTTTCGTATCACATCTCGTGAAGGCTGACATCGGTGCCAGACCAATTTTCGAAATTCAAATATGTATGACTTTTTATGTTTTTTTTACAAACCGCAATAATGTCTGGAACTGGTTCTGGTTTTAAATTGTTCTTGGACTGGAACAAGAATCCATACTGTTGTGATTTTACATTACTGAAAAAAGCTTCTAAATTAACCTTCATGCTACAACGAAAGATCTTTAGTTACACTCAGAAGCTAATAAGCTTCAAAAAAGTCTACAAAATCTTTCGGTTAATTAGCATCCTGAATCCGATAACTTCGAAACATGTTAAACGCGATTTTTTTAATTGCTTTCTTCGGATCGGTCAAAGTGACCATTAGATTTTGTTCACTCCTTAGGAGGGTAACAATCGATTTTTAAGAGTCAGGTGATGTTCAGAATCTTTGAGTTTAAGATTAAAAAGTTTAAAATTAACATTTCAATTTTAAAATTGGCCTGACGTCTTCACACTGTTAATATTGTTCTTTCCTTTAAAGTTTTTCGTATTAACTTATACGGACCATATAGAGAATGCTAATAAACTTTCAAAAAGGTTTTCTCCACAAAACATAAACCCAGTTATTATTTCACACCCATCGGAACCCTCTTTCAAACCAACTTCCGCCCTATTACAATTTAAGAACTTGTCATAAAATCCACCTTTCGTTTCAATACACTACCGTATTCACAACCCCCACCACCATCATCACCGGAAGGGGCTTCTCCCCTTTAATAATGATCCCTTTCCAGTTCATCACCGCAGAGAGACTCCCGGTCGCGCGGCCCACGCACGCACCACCTGGAAAATTATGGCAAAGGATTTTTCACGTACTCCCAACCTCCCTACTCCAACTCCCTAAAGCCTGTTTCGGGATTTTCTCGTGCTGTGTTTTTTCCCAGTCTCAACTCGAACTGAATGGAAAATGCACGTGAGACGGCCCCACCAACCGGTGCCAACTGCTTCCTTATAAGGATCATAAAAGTAAATATCGCTTTTACAACCCGAAAATAAAAATTTAATATGTACATTTTTCTTGGTCGTGTGAGGGCCGGTGGAAAGGGGTGGGGGCGTCATTTCCAGACATTTTTTTTCCTCCGAGTAGTGGGTGAGTCAATTTTTCCTCTTTTCGCCTACAGCTATGCAGCATGGTAGACTCCGTTCGCTTCCCCCTTTCGCCTGGCTATAGGCAAGTGGGGTTATTAGGAAATTTACGTACTGAAATTAATTTTGTCATGTCACTTTGCCTACTTTTAGGCTTATCACGGAAAATGCCACCAGATGGAGCTGATTAAAATTGAAAACAATGTTCTACAATTTCCACGTTACTCTTTTTATCCTCTCCCCCTAAACATGTGAATTCTAGGAAAGAGTAGGATCTATTTCTTGGTAGAAAATTATATACACCCGGCTCCCAGTCCTAAGACTTTTCCATCAACCCCAAATTCTCTCCCCTCCAAACTGTGTGGGGGTCTTGGCAACATTTCACTCATCCCGGATCATCATCCGCCAAGGATGGGAGGAGTGAAGGGTGCAAGCTGTGGCCACGAATAAAAAAGGGATTTCGGACACCTCATAAGCTGTTTTTTTTTCGGACGGTGGAACGAGGAATGGACCATCATAGGTTATTACCTCTTTAAATGGTTTCCTTTTGGCAGTTATTTCTGGGATTTTTCTAAAATGATTATTTTACGACCTCAAAATTCTAGTTTAGTGCACGTTAGCTTTAAACTACCTTCATAATGCTTTCAATTCCTCCAAAAAAAGAAACTCAAAAAAGAGCTCCATTAATTTTTGTTTATAAAAAGGCCACGTCCCTAAGTCTGATTCCCTAGGATCCTTCCATTTCATTTTCAGACTCCCGTCCGGAAAACAGCCAGTGGCAAATTTCATTTATTATTTACACATTGTGCAATTTTTCCACAGAGTGTATTTATGGCGGAAGCATATCCAGGAGAACCACCGGGGCCGGGACGGAATAACGAAAACAAACATCCTTATCCCCGTGCCGCTGCTGCTGATGCTGCTCGCGTCCTTCTAAGCTGCCTGAGCTCAGGCATCAACGGTACGATAAGGACAGGGGAGAGAAAAAATCTCATCTCCTTCCGACTTCCGAACGGCGGCATCATCTCCCCGGCAACGGACGGAGCTTCCGCTTGGGGAAGCTTCCGCCGAAAGAGTGGCACTTGAGCGTCCATCAGAACTAATTTTGTGTAAATTTGTTTTTTTTTAATTCAGTGATATATACTTAGTGTAGATTATTTTGATAAGTTTAATTTTTCGATATTTAGGTTCAACAACGTTTCTTCACGAATATTATTTTGTGGTATAAAAAATTGTGAGAAGCACTTTTCAATTGCTTATTTGAATCAATGTAAAAAAATGGTTCCATTTTTCAATCATAATTTGAATATTAAAAAAAAAACACACAGGCGAAAAGCCTGGGCTTAATTATTTTCTAATCCTACGCAATGGTTCAAAATTGGAAAAATCCTTAAGTAAAGGAATCGGTTCTAATTTCATTAAATTCACTTCTGATTGACCTGTTTATTACTCGATTCCAAACGCATTCAAGAAGTTGTAATTGAACGTCAAAGTGCTGTGTAAGATTTCAATGTTGTTTCCAAAACACCACTTTTATAAAAAAAGTCATTACTCGGCGGCAAAACTTTTTTCCGTGCTTATTTTTACTCAAAAGGGGGTGTGGGTATTTACCCTTTAAAACAAATAAAACATAATAAAATTATGGATTTTGGGAAACTCTTTCTTATTGTGGATAAGTTAATTTTAAAAATGATTAAATAAATTTTCTTGCGTGATTTTTTCACAACATTCCTCATCAATATATTCGATTTCGTAGAAAATCGCTCATATTATGCCAACATAGAATTCGATAGAATTACAGGTTATTGAGTATTTTCACTTGAAACACACTCACTTTTTTTTTCAAAAATGGGTTCAGTTTATTGGATGTATTCTGATTAAAAAAATATTTTTAACTAATTTTTTTTATCATTTTAATTAAATTGTATACATTACTCTAAAAATACATCCTAAATTGTTTCAAGAGAATTTTTTCCGATGAATTTATTTTTAACATATTTTTGCCTTGTTTTTATAGTTTTACTCAAATTTAAGCTTCAAGTTTTCATATGTTAACATGTAATGTTAAAAAGCTCTTCTCATTTTTAAATTGATAATTTTTCGTTGTTTTTATTATCTTATCAAATCTTATTCAATATTAATATTTCGAATTTGTTACGTTATGTTATGTTTTCTTCAAGTTAGCGAAACTTTTGATCAAAACGGTCTTTGCAAAAAAGCATTTCGTTGCACTTTTTGCTTAAAAATTTTGAAAAAATAAGATTTTCTATTTTATATTTTTTATAATATTCCAGAAGAAAATATATTCACTCTTTTTATATTTTTCATGCAATGCAAATTCTGGCAAATTCTATTGAGTTTCAAATTGATAAATATAATCATGTTTAAAAAATATAAACATAGATTTTTATAGTATTTTTATTCGATTTTTTATATAACTGTGCTGTCTTTTTAAAAAAAATCAGGATCAACACTGGTCGAGTTTTTTTAACTGATATTCCCTATATTTCAAGTAAACTAAGTATGCATTATTTTTTGTAATATAAAAAAATTAAGCTTATTGATTGTGTCCTATCTTGCGACAATGACCATTTTAGTCGAAAATAAGTCAATTTTGAGTTATTTTGAGCAACTTTGGTTCTTAAAAAAACTATACTTCTCTTGTTTTATGTTTTTCTTGTTTCATTTTTAGTTTTTTAATTCGCATTTATCTTGTTTAGTTTATGTTTGTTTCTAGTAGTATTAGGCTTACTCTACTATCATTACCTTTTGTCTATCTAGTTTGTTCATGTTTTAACATTATTTTTTTTTTAATTTCTTGCTTGTTTCTCAAATTTCATACTTTAAAACGATACCATTAACATTTAAATTGTAAAAAAGCTTTGAGGCATAGTCTGGTACACTACAAAAATCACAGCATACTAAATTTCACATAATGCAGTGGAAATGTTAATAAGAAACACAGCCAAAGTTGACCCAAAAAATAACATTTTTTTAAACATTGGCAAAGTCACTTAAAACAAGTCTTACTTACGAACATCAAGTTTTCATAAAATTTAAGAGTTTGTCTATAATGCTTTTTGAAGATCAAAAATTGGTTGGGAAATGGATTTTTTGAGATTTTTTTGGTCGAAGCCCGCCTAGAGACGGGTTTGGGTTATAGAGGGTTAATATATAAATTTTTAAACCAACTTAAAACTTATTTTAGTTTGTATTAAAATTCTGTTCACACATGTTCAAAGTAGTAAATTTTTCACTTTCAAAACACACTTGTGACACATGCTTTTTTGATTTTTGAATTATAATTTGATATTTCTTTAAACTATTATTACCAAATAATTTGAAACTTGAAGCGTTTGGATAGCGATAGTATTGCTTCAAAAAGTTGCTTCAACTCCATCATTCATAGCTTTGAAAATATTTACATCAAATAAAGAAAAAAGATTTTCTCGAAAGGTACCAAATGATTGTTGTCACAAGATACCACAGCGAATTTATAAAAAATGTGAAAAAAGAAGACGGTAGAAATATAAAAACCAGCAATTGGGTAAACAAATAATGAATGTAGGTTGTAGAACTGCCCTAATATTATCGCAAACAAACAAACACTTAAAAATATAAATGCATATAAAAATTCATAAAAATCATAGAATAATAAACCATAAAACAAGAATACTAAAGTTTTCGGAAAAGTAGATGTTCAAAATGACCGGGGAACATGGGGAAAATAAAACTTTAATAATGAGATTCGGCTACAAAATAAATTACAAATACAGTATTTGTTCGATAACTGAGCTGAGAACGTAACCCATTTACCGAATGCTGCTTTCTAACTGGGCTGAACGAAACATGCGAAAGGGCCACCGATGCATATTATTTTCATGATAAAATATAAAAACAAAAACTTTAAATACTCATTTTTTTAAAGAATGTTTACTTCTCTTATGTCTTTAATTGTGACTTGAAATTTATTAGATGCTTGATTTTTTTTTATTTAAATTGATTTTTGCATCCGTCGACCCCTCGGTCATTTCGGTTTGTTTTGATTTTTTGACGTTTGTTAGCTTTTAACTGGACTACGGCTCAGTTATCGAGCGCCTAGTGAAAACGTGCCCAGTTACCAAACTAGTAGTGTATAAAAAATCGTTGCCCACTTAAGTGTCGAAAACTGCCATCCACGACGCTTTTCTTATTTTGGCCTCACCGTCCTCACGAACCGTACCCGTGGAGCGGCCCGAGAGTGTTGCATTTAAATTGTTGTCCCGCCGTTCATTTTATAACAGTGTGCACACCATCATGGCCACGGCCGCCACGTGTCCCTGTGTGTGTTCGTGCGAGTTTCATGTGGTCACAAACGCTCTTTACGACCTGTCTGATCCTTATTTTTGCCGCCCCCACCACCCACTTCCTGTACGGCAGCAGCCGCCGCGACTCCCAAGGAAATAATAAAAATATTTTCGTGTTTTACCCCTTGGAGTGGCCAACTTTTCTGGGAGGGAAATATGATGATCAATGTGTGTGTGAGATGTAAGGGGAAGAACGACGATGTAAATCTTTTTTTTTTCTCGATTTTTTGCCCGCTGATGTCCAGTGGCGAGAAAATGGGAGGAGAACTGTAGAATGTAATATTTTTAAAGTGGTCAGCGGGAGTTTCACTCAGTGGGTGGTTGTGGGCTCGTAAATTGATGGCCGTTGGCGTGTTGGTGCTTTAGCGTGGTGTCTGGAAAGTTTGACCCCCTGAACGCGAGAAATCGAAAACACTTTCATCATTTTACGGGGCAAGCGAAAAGTGGAATTTTCCACCAATGAATTTTCTGGACATGTTTTTTCAGTCTGCTTTAGTTGCTTATATTGGGCAAGGTCTTTTAATGATGGTTTTATTCTACATTTGTTTTTGAGTATTTTGGTAAAATAACTCAGCACACCATATGATATTACAAAGTTTTTTGTCCATGTTTGCAAAAAATTTTGAGTTTTGAAATCATTTTCATTCCGAATAGTTACAGTCACAGATTTTTGAGATTAAGTAAAGATTTGCATTATTTTCTTTATATGAATATAACTAACAATCTTTTAACTCGATTTTGTTTAATTTTAGTAAAATTTTTAAGTTCAAAAGTTTGCATAATTTTATTTACATTTTAAGAATTTTGAGATTTTGTAACATTAGAACTTTGAAATTTGAGAACTTAAAAATTTTAAATTGAATGTTTTGAAATTTTTGAATAAGAGAGTTAAGTTAATTTGAAAGAATTCTTAAATTGTTGGAATCCAAAATCCAAAATTTCAAAGCTCTAAAATTTAAAAAAAAATCCAGCATTTCTAAACTCCAAAACTTCAAGATTTTGAGTTATTGGAGCAATGTTGATATTTTTTAATGTTAGATCTTAGAAATTTTTAGTATTTGGAAAAAAAGAATTTTGCAATTTTAGAATTATGGAAGTTGGAAGTATTGAAATTTCTGGTTTTTTTTTGTTGCCCAATGGGCACTGGGTTTGGTTTACTGACTGCGACCACCTGATGGCTATTTCTGATCAAATAGTCTAAGACCTTTTTTATCAGAGAGTCTAGAAATTTAGAAATTCTTTATTCTGGAATTCTGGGACTTTGGGATGGTTTTTAAAATTTTGGAGTTTTAGCGTTATGGAACTTAAGGGGTTACATACACGTAAATCGGCAAAAAATTGTAAGAGCACACAATTATATTTTGTTTTGAATCTGTTAACAACTTGAATGATATCTAAAAACTGCTCAAAATTTTAATGAAGACTCCTTAAACCGGTCCCTTGTGCATAACGAAGGCTGATTTTCAAAAAGTTTATTTTTTTTAGAAAAGATAAATATTTTTTTCTGTTTTTCATATAAAAAATCGCAAGTATTTTTTTAACATATTTCAAAATTGCGCTTCGTCATGCCCACGGGATATTTCTTGAGAGTCTTATCCCAAATTTCAGCCCATTTTGTTAATTCAATCTCTAGATATCGTGGCATCCGTAAATCAATTCGATGTGTCGAGAAAACAGCTCAGATATTTTAAAGGTTCGCTTTACGCTCGGCAAAATTTTGAGCTAAAGTCGTCTGTTACTTACTTTAATCATGAAATATCTTCATGAAACTTTCAGGAGTGATTGGTCATTGTCTTTTGAGTGGATTTTATAAATTGAATGTAATATGACATTTTGAGATTTTCTACATGAATGTAGCCCCTTAAGAATTTTGGAATTTCAAATATTCGGAATTTGGTGATTTGGAGTTTTGAGATTTAGAAATCTGAGAATTTAAATGTTTGGGAGTTTTTAAGTCTTAAAGCTATTTTTTAAATAAAACGGTTAAAAAACGCCTCAAACTTATTTCTGATATTATTTTTTTAATTTCAATTCGAAAATTGAATTTTTAAAGACGACAGAACCTTGGAACGAGCTGTTAAAAAAAATGCTTTGTGTAAAGAAAGACCACGCAGTTAAGTTTTCAAAATTACCTGTCCTTGAAAATCAGCACAATACATGGCGAAATCCAGTCCAAAATTCCCATCTCCAAGCGTGCCATATATTTTTTTTTTTTCAAAATTCATTAAAAAAATAAATATTAGACCCTTTGTGGCCAAACTAAGTGTCATTGTGCTGAGAAAAATAGGAATTGTCATTGTGAACAATAATATTAGCAAAAATCAGACCCGAGGAAAATTCGAATAATGGAATTTGAGAATTGAAAGTATGGAATTATATATCTAGGAATTTTTTGAATACTATTTCTGTGTAATTTCAGCACGTTAAAATATTTTTTTTTTGTAGTTTGGAAGTTTCGAAAATAAAACTTTGTTTTTCGCTTAGTAGCTACTTTAGATTTTTTGAGTTTTCAAATTCGGATTTTAGTAACATTGAAATGTTTTAAATTTAATAATTTTATTCTTTAGTGTTGAATGTTTTAGCTACGAAGTTTTGGAACTTGGGAGTTTTAAAAGTTTGAAATTTTTGAATAAAAAACGGAATTTTGGCACATTGGAATGCTGGTATATTTTTTTGATTTGAAAACTTCGAATTGTTGCAGATAACACGTTTTGGAATATTGTAATTTGAAAGTTAAAAAATAATAGAGATTTAGTTAAGATATTTTATGGTTTTTAGTAAAATTTTGGAATTGTATAATGAACAATATTTAAAGAAAAAAAGTTAGCATGTAACACCAATATTAAAATTTTCCAAAAAACCTATTTTTATTATTCTTCAACTACAATATTCCATATTTAAAACACTGCCAAACTAAAAAAATAACCTACATTGGAGATTTGATGTGTTGGAACATTGGAAAGTAAAAATTTAGGAAAATTGGAATAGTGTAGTGCGTGAATTTTGAACAGTTAATTAATGTTGTTACTTTGAATTGTGGAATTTTCAGAATTTTTGAGTTTTTAAATTTTTAATTATAGAATATTTAAAAGTCTGAAAAAATACGAATTTTGGAATCGATTTATTTAAATAATGAAATTTGTTGTAATCTAATGTAGTAATTTGAATGTTTCGAAATTTTGGAGATTTTGAGTTTTTGAGATTCAGAATTTCAATCCAAAAGTTGCTCTTTTTCAATAGCATAGGGGAACTAGACCCTTTCTCAGCCTATTTCTATTATCGGCCTATCAGCACTTTGATCATGAATTACAGCTTTAATAAAGTGTTTTTTGATTGTTCCAAAGTAATAAATAGCTCAAACAAAAGTGAGCAAGCAACTCTCCATTGTTGGTGTGCCTGAAAATGTTGATTAAATAGCGGAAAACTGAAAAAGTGATGAGAATTGGTCGAATGGCTTAGACTGATTAAAATGGGTATATTTCCCCTAATTGCTTCCGAATAAAGTGAAAAAAAAACTTCACAATTTTTCGGAAATCTAATCTGCACTAAGTTTTGTGATAAGTGGCACTTTGAACAGGATTTTCTGGTTTTCGAATACCGCGTGATATTAAATCAATTAAATGCGGCTTATCTGAGACAATTTTTTGTTATTTCTGTCACAGACAAACATACCCTAATCATTTACAATATCCATAAAAATGCGATTGTTCACATCTAGACGGGTCTAATGAGGAGTGATTCATGTTTTTTTTTTACAAAGTTTTTCGATGATTTACGTCTGATTGGAAATGGCCTAAAGATTAATCTGATTATTACTTTAAAACTCTGGAAAATCAGCGAATCTCAACAGAATAAAGCTTAAAAAAACCTCCAAACCCCACTGCCAATAAACTTACCAATTTACTCACCAATTAAGCCATCTCATCGCATCCCAAACTTCCTGAGCTGAGCTTCTATTTTCGACTCCACCCACAGACACACAAACGGCAGCTGCGGAAAACCACCCGACAGCATCAATATCATCATCAGCGCGCTGTAGCCGGCTCGGGCTTGGCCCTGTCCCATTCACCTTCTGGTACGATTCCAAAAAGCTTTTTATTGGCCCCATCCGCAAAATCCTGCTCCTGTCATGTTCCAATTCCAAATTTAGGCGGTGAGGGGGGAAGGTCTTTTGCGGTAAAACTTCCTTCCCGCTGCCGTTTGCCCATTTCAGGTGACCACCCCCCCGAAATGCCAGTTTTTGGGGGATGATACTTCCTAAGGCATTGTAGAGAGAATAAAACAAAAAAATGGGAAAAAGTTCCAATCCCGGAATCGTTTTCGGGGATGCCACTTTTTTCCCTGCAAGAAGAAGAAGAAGGGGAGGAGGGGTGGGTGCAAAACACATATAACAAATAACGAACCCCCCTCGAGATAGATATTGTCAGTGAAAACAATTTCACCATTAAGAGAGTGAGAACGGATCATAAAAGCTTCAATTTCACTGCTAGTGAGCGACTTCTGGGGTGGGAAAATGGCGGAGGAAAAAAACTTTTGAGCAGCCAGCTCAGCTTGTGTGCAACGGTGAAAATGTGTTCTGTAAGTGGAACTGGAACTGGTGTCGGTGTCTGAAGCCTTGGGGAGCAAAAAATATTGAGAGATGGCGTTGAAGGATCAACTGGAAGCTTACTTTTGTCACAGTTATAAAGATATTTATCTTGCATTTTGTTTTATTTTTCTTAATTATCATTTTAATAGATTTTTTAAGATTGAACATAATTGCATTTATTCTGCGGTAAAAAAATTGAAAGAAAAAAAAATGAGTTCATGAAAGTATTAACTAACGTTTGTCTCAAAATTATTACATTTTTAAATTTTCAATGTCGATGGTGCAATATAAAAAAAAATCAATAATTTTCACTGCCACTCAAATCATGATTACTTTTTCACTTTTCTTTTTTTCACTAGAGGACATTGCCCAGATCTGAACCTCCAACTTTAAGACAGACACCGTCGTTGGGAGCAGTCTCCAACCCAAGTCTAGGACTGAAACTCGGGGAACCAACAACAGTGCGGGCAGAAACGAAGACAGCTAGCAAAATTAAAGATGACAGGAAATCGATAGAATAATCCGCATGTTCCAGTTCCAGAGCTGCTACTTTGGCAGTTTCTGGGTCTACAAGGTTGATGCTGGAAAAGACAGCAGCCTTCAAGGAGGATTTAAGGAGAGGGAGGTGGCGTGGGATGTTGCGTGAAATGGGTGTTGTTGTTGTTTCGGGAACAGTTTGAAGGTGGCCCCTGGGGCTTTCTCCAAGGGACAACCGCTGAGTTTCGGGTTGATCTAAGAAGCACATTAATATGTTCGGGAAGTTTACGTCACGTCACTCTAGGAAATCCTGGACAGGACGTTATGGCATTACTTTATTTTTTCGAATTCATGAAAATCTTTTTTTTTCTTGGCGATTAAAATTTGGATTTGCTAAACAACAAAGCTATTTCACAGATGTATCAAAACATCGACTAATGAAATGTTGAAAATTAGGTTCCAAAGCCATCTATTTTTAATGGTTCGTAAAATTATTGAACTTGGTGTTTTTATATTTCGAACGAAAGTGTTTAATTAACGGTGGCCAAATACTGAGAGAATATCAGGTTTCCTGGATTTATGTTCTTTGATTCAAGCAAATGACGTTTTTCTTACATTTTTGTCGGCTATCTATTGTTTTTCGAACCTCACATGAAAAAAAATATTATTATTTAAAATTAATTCAAAATGAAACATTTCGAAACTAAATAAGTGCATGCTTTGCTTAACGTCATTTTGGGCATTTTTTTTGTCAATGTTTATGTTAACTGATTTTTTTTTTCATTCAAGGTAAGGCCGATGTAAACATTTTTAAAAGTGTATGCCTTTTGCCACTGGTCAATGTCGAGGGAAACGGTGTAACAAATAAAAAAGGGAAAAAAAATGGAATTTCATATTTCAAGAAAAAAGTGTTGTAAAATGCATTATAAATGTATTACCCAATCAAAAATCTATGATCTGACGATTTTTTTAACTAACTAACTACTAACTAACATACCTATCTGTTCAAATCATTCTTAAAATTATTATCAACGCAGAAAATTCATTTTAATTTTTATCAGTGCCGATGCGCAATGCCGATGAAATATCACCTCTGAAAAAAAAATCGTTATGTTAAAAAAATCTGATACTTCCATCTAAGAAACATTGAATATTGGATTTCTGGTATCCGAGATACAGACGATAGAAAAAAATTAAAGGAAAATTTAAGTCTTCAAAGTCTCACCCGAACAGCTCCTCATTTTCTAATCGCAATATCTCCAATATGATACAATTTTTAAATGTTATAAAATTAAGCATTTGTGAAATTTTCTGATAACTTCTGAAAAAAATATTTAGAAAAAAGAATCAATACTAACATTTCAAAATGGATAATATTGAATATTCATATTATTGGATAATATTGAGTATTTATATTCATATTTTTGCCTCTGTTCTCTATGGCTCAGAAGCTGCGGTTTTTTTTATATTTTTTAAACATTTTAACTAATTTCAAAAATTAAATAATATTGATAAAAGTTAATTACATTTTTGAGAAAAATAATTGATCTAAAATCCGCAAAAAATATTTCCGTGTAACTTTTTTTCCAGAATAGTTCTCATCGATACCAACTATTTTCCGAAGAAAATTCCTTCAAAAATTACAGATTTTAGAATATTTATGTACCATTTTTCTATGGAAAGCTGCCAAAATTTTATGGGACTAGTATGTGTGAACCAATGGCACAACCATTTTTAAGCCATATGAAAAAAATAAAAATGCATTAAATCGGCGAATTTTATAAACAACTGCTCTTTTTTCAGCACATTTTAGCAAATATCTTTAAAAAGAATTTAAAATATTCTAGATTTTCAAGTTTTTCAACACTTTGATAATTTTTAATCTAAGGATACAAAACTGAACTAGTGAAAATTAATTTTATTTTTATTTTAATTTTCGCCTCCTCCCTCTTCTTTTCAGCAACTTAAATTTATTAAAAGAAAATCAACGGTCCAAGTCAAGATTATATAATAGTAGTTTATGCAACAAGTTGCAAAAAGAGGATTTTTTCAGCACGAGTCGTACGTTTATCCAACGAGGTTCCATACAACAAGTTTTGCAATTCCGAAAAACATCCATTAAGTGCAATTTTAAGTCAAATTTTCATGTATTTTGTCAATAAATCGTTTAAATCAAATAAATGCTGAAAAGTGTTACTTTTCGAAACAAGTGCTGAAAAGTTCAACTTTTCAGCACCCATTTCAGTGCTGAAAAGTAGAACTTTTCAGATTTTTTTTGAAAAGTGTTGCTATTCGATTCTGTTATTTTTGGTACAGAAAAGTAGGCTATTTCGTCGTTCAAGAATGACAGGAAAAGTAAGTAGTTTAACGACGGCATTTAAAAAAATACATTTTTGAATTACATTTCAACGGTTAATCAAAAGGTTTTTCTTTAAATCATGCAGCTTTGTCTACATTAATTGATAAATGTAAGTACGCAGTCTGCGCAGAAATTTGCAAGGGGTTTCCAGCATCAAGGATTACTGACCAGTCTAAATGGAATTACCAGGATTACTGGCAATATGTCATGAATGACTTTGATTTCCCAGAATTACTTGGGATTTCGAGAAACCACGCAGAATTGCTCAAAATTATAAAAATAGCTTGGAATGACTGCCTAGCTTCCAGCATATTGAGAATTGGATCGAATGACAGCTGTCAAATGCACAAAACCACGTGTTTGGCAATAGTACGTCCATCCCGGGAATTCCCGGCACAAAATTCCCGGGATTTTTATATGTTGTACAGGGATTTCCCGGAATTAAACAAAAATCTTAATTTGGCCTGGAAATAACATTAGTATTACAATTAATAAGTTTAAACTTTTCTAAAATTTTACATAAATTGGTACCATTTTATTTGTTGTCATTTTTGTTTTTTAAACATCTTAACATTCCAACGCCCAAGGCTCCAAAAAAGTTGGAACGGTAACTTCAACTCAATGGTTCTCGGGCATAACTCAACCAATCAAGATGATTCTTCTTTCCAGTGATTTGTTAGAATGTCTAGATAATTCTAGAACTTTGCAGAACTTAATTTGATCAAATCTGTAATTTTTGCGATCAAAAACATCGTTCCAACTTTTTTTTTGCGCGTAAAAAAAAATTCGCTGAAAATTCCGCGGAGGCAGTCTTTTTAAAAAAGGTGGAACGATGTTTTCGGTCGCAGAAATTACAGATTTGTTCAAATCAAGTTCTGCTAAATTTTAGGATCATCTTGACATTCTTACAAATCACTGGAACCAAAAATCGTCCCGATTGGTTGAGTAGTGCCCGAGAACCAGCGAGTTGAAGTTACCGTTCCACCATTTTTGGGAGGCTTGGGCGTCCGTGTAAGTTGGACATGCGTTGGGCGTTCCAGTGTTAAGCCAATTTTTAAGCTGTTTTAGGTATGTCATATAGAAATAAATAAAAAACAAATAGTTATAAGATACTTATTTAATTTGAATTAGAAATGTGGTGCATATAAAATTCAAATCACAACAGAGAACAGCAAAAATTTGTTTAAGCTATCTTAAAACTGCTGTCCTTGTTTAGATTGATATTAATAGTATTGAGCTAATTCTATAAATTTAAAGCTCGAAAAACATAACAAATATAAAGAAAACATAGATTTTATGACTATTTCAAAAACTAAAAACTTCCCGGGAATAAATAAATATTTTTCCCGTTTTCCGGGAAACTCAAAACCTGGGAAAATTAGACATCCTGCTTGGAAATCATCGAACAATTGGGTAAATATCAACATCATTTTGAAAACTGATTTTGGCGTTTGAGTGCATTTAAAATTCAAAGCACAACAAAGAACAAAAAAAAATCTTTAAAACTATCTAAAAGTGCTATCCTTGTTTAGATTGATTTTAATAGTATTGAGCTAATAGTATGATTTTAAAAACATAACGAATATAAAGAAAACATAGATTTTATGACGTTTCCAAAAATTTCCCGGGATAAAAAATATATTTTTTCCGTTTTCCGGTAAACTCAAAACCCGGGAAAATTGGAATAACTACTTGGAAATCATCGAATAATGTGGTTAACATCAACATCAGTTTGACAACTGATTTTGACGTTGGAGTGTTTTTCATCCGAATACATTTGAATTAGAGAGCATCCAAATTTGCGGACGTTCCGAATCCGCTCTGTACTTCTTACAACCATAAAAAGCATCAAGGAAAAGCAAAATGCATTTTGCTGATTTACCTTTAAAGAATTACTAGTAGTTACTTGAATTAATGGGAAATACACGAATTACTGAGTAACAATGGAATTACTCGAATTACTACGGAATTACTAGGTAATTCCAGAATTACAGGAATTACTAGGTCATTTCAGAACTACAGGAATTACTGCAGAATTGCGGAGTTATTCTGGAAATACTGAATTACTTACTTAAAAACCGTACTAGCTGTAACTTTGGTTTCTTACATGAAAATTAATAGGCAATAAATAGAATCATAAAAAGTTTATCGAAATTATCTTTTCAACAGTTATTTTTTATTATTTTATTATTTTCTGAAGTATGTTTTCACAAACAAGAATCATGGAATTACCAGGTTTACTGGGATTATTAGGAATTATCAGGATTACTCTGGAATTACTCAGTAAATCCGGAATTACATAATTACTTGCTCAAATTCCAAGTAATTCCGGATTCCGGAAACCCCTTGGAAATTTGGTTGGTCGGTGTTACACAATTTTTTTTTTCAAAATTTAAAGTACACTGCTTTTTCAGTTTTTTTTTGTATGTATGTATGTATGATCCCCATACCCGCAGGCAACTTGGTCCCGAAACACATGTGAGCGCTAGGTGAACAATTCGATCATCTTTTACTCCGTAATCTGTACACCCACGTGCATAAGTTTTTTTGCACGAATTTTAATGCTACAAATACCGGCGCATCGATCAAAATGGCTACCCTCTTCCCTCCCCAAGCGCCGGAAATTTGTAGCGGGTGTAGGGACACATCGCATAGACGCCCTTGCTCCCATCACGTCACTGAGGGTATGGAGCGACGAGAAATTAATAAGCATGCCCCCTCAGTCGAACCTTCATTAGAGAAGCAGGCAATCCACAACTCACAGCGAACGACCAAGGGAACACCCTACCGCGTATATAGTAAGATTGGCGTGGTTGGTCTTTAGTGAAATGTATGGATGTTAGAGTGGATGGAAGTGTCAATTGAAAATAAAAATGGAAAGCTCTCACCAAATACGAAGAATCTTCGAAACCAGCTCATTTCCGATCATTTCGCCACATGTCACATGAATCGTGACTTTTCTTGAATCCCTGTGTTGATCAGCAGAGTTTCCGGCAGCAGTCCTGATACCGCACGATTAACTGCAAGCGACCCACTTTAATGAGGATGGATGATGATCACCACCCACATCTGCATCGACAATTCTTGAAAAACGACGTCGCCATTCTGGAATTTATGTTGTACGAACTGGAACCACAGGAACGCTCTAGCTGATGACCACTTCGTGAAGTTAACCAGGTCCTGTTCTTCTTGTTGCTGCTGACATCTCCTCCCGGTGGAGCAACTCTGCCGAGTCGTGGAAGTCGTATTTCAAAAATTTCACCGAAAAAGTCTGCCTTTACTTCCATCACTTCAACTGCAAATGACTTGAACCGACAATTATAATGAGATCTCTGTATTTCAAGAAATTTTACACTTTTAAAGACGATTAAAAGGAAAAAAATGACAGCGCCCAAAAAACGCGTCCGACCACGGGCACAGATTGCTTCGATCTCCACTGCTTTTTCAGTTTTTTTTTCTTTCGAAACTAGATTTTTCTTTTTTAAACCAGTTTAAGCCATGTATTATTTATAATTTACACACACACACATAAAAAAAAAACCGAATGTTACATCATTCATGGTGTAACACTTATTCACGTCATTAAACATGTAAAAATTTAAATTTAAATTTGATGTAAATTTGCAACAAATTGTACGTGAAAACATGATTTTACGTGTGATTCAACCGTTTACGTCGAATCTCAAGTTTACATCATCTGAGTTTACATGTGATTCATTTTTTTATTGTGGAGTAAATTCAAATTTTTTTCTGTGTACATTACAAATAAAAATTTTAGAAAATCATTTTTTCTGTAGCTTAACTTTTTGGAGGAGACAAAATCTTCAAAAGTTGAATTGGGCTGATAAAGATCAGTTATGAAAATCAGTGAGTTGGAGCATGGGCATGCTTTCACATTTTTAAAGAGTTTTCAAACCCAAATAAATGAATTTTTAAAGTTAACAAAAATTATGCATGAAATATAAACCATTTTAAAGGAATTAAAACCAAATTTAAATTTTTGCTCGGTAAACCTTGTTGGAAAAATGTGCGACACGTGCTGATAAAGTCATCTTTTGTCAACTTGGTGCATAACCTACTATTATACAACTGAATTTAATCTTAGAAAAAAAACTGATCTTTATCGAAATGCCCTTTTCACACTTATTTTAATTACAACAAATCGGATTGAAGAAATTCTTAGAAACTGTCTTACTAAAAGATTACTTGAACTCTCCAACAACCCCACACTAAATCACCACATAAAAAGGGCCCTTTTCCATAGTTGTGATAAAAGAGCTCAAAATGCGAAACTGAAAACGACCACTCTCTCCACACCGCACTTGTGCATATGTTGAACCACCTTTTTTCCCATTATCCATTCAGCACAGCAGCACAACATAAGAGAGGGCAGGCAGGCAGTGCATAAAACTGCACCGCGCCGTTCTTCTTACGGGTTCAGGAAGACCCTCACTCAACTGTTTGCTTTTATGCTGCTCGGTACCAGGCTTGCAGACTTGTCCTCTGTATGCTTTCGAGGTTTTTCTCTTTTGGCTTGTTTTCCCCCTTTTCCCCGAGTCTCATCACCATGCTTGCTATCTGGTTGCTCTGATATGCTGCACTGCAACGAACTGCCTTGGAAGGATGATGAACTGCACTTGCAACGAGCTCGCTTCTCTCGGGTTTGAGGTTGCTTGTCGGTAAACGAAAATTGTAAATTCAAATATGATAAACGTTTCTGGGAATCACATCGAAAGGTAAACATGCCAATATGGGCAAATAGTTTTCCCCCCTGCTCAGAAAAGTATCTTCGAAGTCGAAGATGCTTTGATGTTACGATTGGAAAATTTCCAATAAATGGGAGATAAATTGTCCTCCCACAAAATGCTGCTCAAAGATTATCCTTCTATTTTCAGAAACATGCAATTGAATCAAACTTAAATTGCAAATGCCAAATTGTCCTTGCAAAATTCTTAATTAATCCTCCGAATATCCTCTTACCATAAGCATATCTTTTATGCTGCACGCAATCCTGTTGGAATCGATAAGCTGCCTGTATGGCTGCAACACGCACGACAAGTAGAAGGGATCGTTCCCTTTTGAAGACAACGCCAACGTCGAGTAATGAGCATAATCCAATTGGGAAACGTCGCTGTAAGCGCCTATCGGTAGGCAACCGAGCACTTTCCCGTTGAATTTATGCTTTGCCCTTCGTATAGGGTGCTCGATTTATGCTACAGTCTTGTTGGAAAAAAGTGAAATTTATCAAATTTAGATTTTGTTGATTGGAATTTCTCCTTGAAAATTAAAATTATAAATTTGAATCATTTTGTCACATTTTGTTCTGCTTTTTCTTCTAAGTGACGCGGAAATGGAATACATTAACCTAGTTTTGTAATAGTCGACGGTCGGCAGCCCCATTTACATTGGATAATTTATGTTTGCCGCGAATCAAGGAATGTCCGCCGTAGTATCCAACATTTGTGTGAAAATGACCATATAGATCATATTTTACTCAAAATAATTAAAGCATTGCTATAATATAGATAAATTTGGAATATTTTTCAGTCAAGAAGGAAAACATAAAGTAAAAATTTGGAAAAGAAGGAGGAGACAAGCTTGATTTCACAACAAAATTTCAATTAATTTTAGATTCTTTTTTCTTAGAGTTATATCCCGAGCAGGTTGGAATAACAAAACGGTGGTGTTCCCAAAACTTAAAATTTGAAAAAAAAAGAAATAATTTTAATGTAGTTTTTTTCAGAAAAAAAATCAAAAGTATACAATAATAAAAACAAACCGTTTTTTTGAAAATTTTTCGAAGGCTGGGGAGAAAAAAACTTGAAATAAAATTTACAATGGCCTGTAAAAACTTTTTTTTCAGAATTTACAATTTATGAGGTTGTTTCTCAGTAACCAGCATTCAGGTCTTGAATAGAAAATTGTTTAAAAAAACATTGCTTTTTGAACTTATTTTACGTTCATTTATACTTATGAATATTTTTATTCGAACATATGTCTGTTATTTTCCAAATATCATGTTTTGCTTAAATTCTTTAGGCCGTTGCAAATATTTTTCAAAATTCATCAAAACTTGGCCGAAAAATCAGGGGCAATTAATTTTTTTACAAAATACATCAAAATATTAATGAAAATAGAAGTTAAATCAACTGAAAACAATCTTAAACCATTTTTCTGCCTTGATAATCATATTTAGCATGTGTGGACTGGATTAAAAATATTTTGAATTTTTATGAAATTCCAAGGCACAGCACCGCATAAACTTAAACTAATGATTGCATTTTAAAACACTTTTTTCATTGAAATGTTGAATCCATGACTCGTCAATTAAATTTTTATTTTTTTTTATTTTTTTGCCTCCCCCCCCCCCCCTCGACTTCGGTCAGAGGCAAGGGACATAAACTTCTCCAAATAATTGCAACGGCCTTACTCGAAATAAAAATATTTTTTTTAATTTTTTTATGTTCGCTATTTAGTGATATATAAATCTTCAGAATTGTCCAGGCTTCCATGATATAGATACAGATACCAGAATTAAATAATTTTCAAAACTATTTTTAACGTGAAGACTTCCATCATTGCCATGATTTTTCGTTTAAAGATATACATTTTGAGTCGCTATAAATATTTTGACAAAATTCCTTCTACAAGTTGTTTAGAATAGTTCCCTACACATGCTGAATCCTTTTGGTAACAATTAGGGCGTCCAATTTTCCCGGGTTTTGAATTTCCCGGGAACCGGGAAAAATATTTTTGAAATCCCGGGAATTCCCGTGATCCCGGGATTTTTTTTAAACAGTCATAAAATCTAAGTTTTTATTAAATTTGTTATGTTTTTCAAGCTTACTAATATAGAATTAGCTCAATACTGTTAATTTTTGATATTCTATACTTCAATCTAGACAAGAAGAGTGATTTTTAGTTTGTTTAAAAAATATTAAAAATTGTTGGTTTTTGTTGTGTTTTGGATTTTAGATGAATCATAATTTTTAATCCAATGTGATTTAAATTATTTCTTGTTTATCATCTTAAAATCATTAAAAATTTCTCTTATTTTTCATATGAAATGACTTCTAATGCTTAAAGAAATTCATTGAAACTGCAAACAAAAACAAGAAACGAAAACAAAAAAAATGATAACATCCAATGTTAAATTTAAAAAAAATGTATATATTTTCATGTTTTACAAAAAAAAAAATATCTAAAAAATCATCTTTAATCCACTACCGCCAACTGAGGGAAATCGGGACTGCAGTCTGAATAGGTTCAGGATATTTTAGAGCAATAAATTAGAAAATCGGTGTACTAATTATTATACTAAATCAGAACATTATGCAAAAAATATTGGCCTCAACAGCTGTCTTAGTTCGTTACTATTGTCCTAATTTGCTCCAGATGCCGATGTTTGATGAAAAATTATTAAATATTTTTTTTCAAGTTTAAAACGTAAATATTTATAAAATAAATAAAATTTAATGTAAATATTTAAAGCGTGAAGCATTCTGCGAAATTTTAATAATTTTTCCTTATAAGCCAAATAAATGTTGATATGTGCCGAATACAAATTTGCAAAACTCCGTTCGATTACTAAGTATTCATTCATCTATTTCAACAACCAAATCTGATTGATTGATGATTTTTTTTTATTTCAGGAATTCCCGGGACAAAATATAAAAAAATCCCGGGATTCGGGAATTCCCGGTTTAGGGAAAATCCCGGGATTTTTGTCCCGGGAATTCCCGGTATGGACGTACTAGTAACAATTATCCCATTCCTTGCAATGTTATGGAAATCGTCATCAATCAATGGTTGCCAACTAGGATGTCAATGATTGTACCACAAAATTATATAAATTTTGAAACACATTTGATTTAGACCAAAAATTCTTTCAGTGGCTTCAAGAAGGCAACCCCGTTTGAACTCAATTTTTCAAGATGAAACAATTATCTCATTACAGATTGCAACCACCGAAACCGACCTTCCCAGAAAATAATGACCACTGGGATGCTGTGTAAATATGTACCAAACCTCGAGGAGCAACCGACCGCCACCCGTCGATAAGAGGACGAGCAGCAACCGAAAAAAATCCCCGAAAGTACGAAATGGTCCACTGCTATCTCAATTACCACCCAAAAAACCACGCACCCTCCTAAATACTCTGCCCGGGAAAAAAATCCCTTTTTTATCTCCCTCCCAAAACTACCCTTAACGCACACCACCAGCGTAAAAAAATGCGGACACACACTTGAACCATTACCATTTAATCGAGGACCGGGGGCTTCGTGCAGTTAAGGTACCATCCCGTAATTCCACCCGCGCACAACGCACTCACCTTCTGTGACCATCATGACGATCATCATCGTTATCGTTATATGAAATAATTTGGGAAATTGATATCCTCTCCCACTCCCACAGATGCGATGAGGTCGTCCTTCCGAATCGCTTCAAGTACATCTGGAGTGTCCTTGAGCATTTCTTCCAAGGGAGGAATTTGAGATTAAACAGGACGGTACCGTCCTTGAACCGTTTGGTTTAGAATTCAGGAGAGAGAGTCCTCTCAATCAGTGTAATAAATTCCTGTTTCGTTCGCAATTTTTTCTCAAGTGCCAGTGTTTGTTTTGTGGTTGAAATCGGTTGCGAATTGGTCAACTCAATTTAGATTCTAAGACTTTTGTTTCGTGAAATTTCTTGACAAAGAGTGTATTCTTTGACAGCTGGTTTTAGGGTAACATTGTTTTATCCGGGCAATGTATTTTTAATTGCCGGGACCATCATTCCTTTGTGGACCACCAACTTTTAATAAAATGTGTACCTGCCTAAATATATTTGGATAATTCTCTACCAACCCCTCTTCAATTTGCGTGAAACTTTGTCCTAAGGGGTAACTTTTGTCCCTGATCACGAATCCGAGGTCCGTTTTTTTAAATCTCGTGACGGAAGGGCGGTGCGACCCCTTCCATTTTTGAACATGCGAAAAACTGGTGTTTTTCAATAATTTGCAGCCTGAAACGGTGATGAGATAGAAATTTGGTGTCAAAGTGACTTTTATGTAAAATTAGACGCCCGATTTGATGGCGTACTCAGAATTCCAAAAAAAAACGTATTTTTCATCGTTAAAAACACTAAAGCGTTTTAAAAATTCTCCCATTTTCCGTTACTCAACTGTAAAAAAATTTTGGAACATGTTATTTTATGGGAAATTTCATGTACTTTTCGAATCTACATTTACCCAGAAGGGTCATTTTGTCATTTAGAACAAAATTTTTCATTTTAAAATTTCGTGTTTTTTCTAACTTTGCAGGGTTATTTTTTAGAGTGTAACAGCGTTCTACAAAGTTGTAGAGTAGACAATTACAAAAATTATGATATGTAGACATAAGGGGTTTCCTTGGAAACATCACGAGTTATTGCGATTGTACGAAAAAAAGTTTTGAAAAAGTTACTTTTTGCGTTTCACTTTGTTTCGTCGTCCGTGTCTGTCGCGGGTGACCATGAACGGCCATGATCGATGACGACCAACTTTTTCAAATTTTTTTTTCGTAAAATCGCGATAACTCGTGATGTTTATAAGCAAACTCCTTATGTCTATATATCAAAATTTTTGTTATTGTCTGCTCTACAACTTTGTAGAAGATTGTTACACTCTAAAAAATAACCCTGCAAAGTTAGAAAAAACACGAAATTTTAAAATGAAAATTTTTGTTCTAAATGAAAAAATGACCCTTCTGGGTCAATGTAGATTCAAAAAGTGCATTAAATTTCCCATAAAATGACATGTTCCAAAATTTTTTACAGTCGAGTAACGGAAAATGGGAGAATTTTCAAAACTTTTTTATTGTTTTTTTTCGATGAAAAGTACGTTTTTTCGGAATTCTGAGTACGCCATCAAATCGGGCGTCTAATTTTACATAAAAGTCACTTTGACACCAAATTTCTATCTCATCACCGTTTCAGGCTGCAAATTATAGAAAAACACCTCTTTTTTCGCATGTTCAAAAATGGAAGGGGTCGTACCGCCCCTCCGTCACGAGATATCAAAAAACGGACCTCGGATTCGTGATCAGGGACAAAAGTTACCACTTAGGACAAAGTTTTACGCAAATCGAAGAGGGGTCGGGGCAACTGCTGTGTGAGTTGGCGGAGAACTACCCATGTTCAAAAATGGAAGGGGTCGTACCGCCCCTCCGTCACGAGATATCAAAAAACGGTCCTCGGATTCGTGATCAGGGACAAAAGTTACCCCTTAGGACAAAGTTTCACGCAAATCGAAGAGGGGTCGGGGCAACTGCTGTGTGAGTTGGCGGAGAATTACCCATTTATAACATCACTAAAAGGATAATACTAACAAAAATTATCAGTATTGAGATTATTATTTAAAATTTTAGAATTTTAGAATAAAAAAATTAGAATGAAAAAACAACAAATATTAAAGAAATTGCGTGAATTTTTGTTCAGTTATTTTCATTAAGCTCGTCAAATATCATACAAGCAAGGGGTTTCCAGCATCGTGTCAGACTGGTCACTAATCCGGAATTACTTGGAATTTGAGCAAGTAATTCTGTAATTCCGGATTTACTGAGTAAATCCAGAGTAATCCTGGTAATTCCTAATAATCCCAGTAATCCTGGTAATTCCATGATTCTTGTTTGTGAAAACATACTTCAGTTAATAAGAAAATAACAAAAAAATAACTTTTAAAAACATAATTTCGATAAACCTATTCTTGCCTATTAATTTTCATGTATGAAACCAAAGTTACAGCTAGTACGGGATCATTCGGATTTTGAGTAAGTAATTCAGTAATTCCAGAATTACTCCGCAATTCTGCAGTAATTCCTGTAATTCTGGGATTACCTAGTAATTCCGTAGTAATTCGAGTAATTCCATAGTAACTCAGTAATTCGTGTATTTCCCATTAATTCAAGTAACTACTAGTAATTCTTTTAAGGTAAATCGGCAGAATGCATTTTGCCTTTTCTTGATGCATAAAGGTTGTAAGAAGTACAGAGTGGATTCGAAATGTCCGCCAATTTGGATGCTCTCTAATTCAAATGTATTCAGATGAAAACACTCAAACGTCAAAATCAGTTGTCAAACTGACGTTGATGTTTACCACATTATTCAATGATTTCCAAGTAGGATGTCCAATTTTCCCAGGTTTTGAGTTTACCGGAAAACGGAAAAAATATATTTTTTATCCCGGGAAATTTTTGAAAACGTCATAAATTCTATGTTTTCTTTATATTCGTTATGTTTTTTTAAAATCATACTATTAGCTCAATACTATTAAAATCAATCTAAACAGGGATAGCACTTTTAGATAGTTTTGAAGATTTTTCTTGTTTTTTGTTGTGCTTTGAATTTTAAATCCACTCAAACGCCAAAATCAGTTTTCAAAATGATGTTGATATTTACCCAATTGTTCGATGATTTCCAAGCAGGACGTCTAATTTTCCCAGGTTTTGAGTTTCCCGGAAAACGGGAAAAATATTTATTTTTTCCCGAGAAGTTTTAGTTTTTTGAAAAAGTCATAAAATCTATGTTTTCTTTATATTTGTTATGTTTTTCAAGCTTTAAATTTATTGAACTAGCTCAATACTATTAATATCAACCTAAACAAGGATATCAGTTTTTAGATAGCTTAACATTCCAACGCCCAAGGCTCTGGTTTTCGGGCATAACTCAACTAATCAAGATGGATGTCTAGATGATTCTAGTACTTTGCAGAACTTAATTTGATCAAAAGTGTAATTTTTGCGATCAAAAACATTATTCCAACTTTTTTTTCGCGTGTAAAAAAATGGCAAAAAATTGAACGATGTTTTTGATTGCAAAAAATACAGATTTGATCGAATTAAGTTCTGCACAATTTAAGGATCATCTGGACATTCTTACAAATCACTGAAAACAACAATCGTCCCGATTGGTTGAGTAATGCCCGAGAACCAGTGAGTTGAAGTTACTGTTCCACCTTTTTTGGGAGGCTTGGGCGTCCGTGTAAGTTGGACACGCGTTGGGCGTTCCAGTGTTAAACAAATTTGTGCTGTTCTCTGTTGTGCTTTGAATTTTTATACGCACCACATTTCTAATTCAAATTAAATAAGTATCTTATAAATATTTATTTTTTTATTTATTTCTATATGACATGAAAAAAACAGCTTAAAAATTAGTTTAAGATGTCTAAAAACAAAAATGACAACAAATAAAATGGTACCAATTTATGTAAAATTTTAGAAAAGTTTAAACTTATTAATTGTAATACTAATGAAATTTCCAGGCCAAATTAAGATTTTTGTTTAATTCCGGGAATTCCCCGTACAACATTTAAAAATCCCGGGAATTCCCGGGATGGACGTACTATTGCCAAGCACGTGGTTTTGTGCATTTGACAGCTGTCATTCGATCCAATTTTCAATATGCTGGAAGCTAGGCAGTAATTCCAAGTTATTTTTATAAATTTGAGCTATTCTGCGTGGTTTCTGGAAAACCCAAGTAATTCTGGGAAATCAAAGTAATTCATGACATATTGCCAGTAATTTTGGTAATTCCATTTAGACTGGTCAGTAATCCTTGATGCTGGAAACCCCTTGCATACAAGTTTGTCTTTAGCATTATTCAAATAAATCGAACAGATCGACTACTAACGCTATTCTGAAATGTTTATCTCGAGTGCTGCTGGCTCTCAAAAAAACGTGTAGAGCAGGATTTTGGAATTGAGTAAATTATGATTACTAAACAGATTTGCTTTATTTTAATACTCTCAACTTTAAAATCATAAGAAGAATAAGCCCAATGAGATCTTCTTTTTTAACACTCCAAAACCTTAAAAGATTCAAACTAACTACCAGGTGAATTACTCAAGTCCCACTACTTCCCGGAATTGATAACACCACTTAACGCACTGACAAAGAACACGGAGTGCAATAGAAACTAAACGGGAGAGAAAAAAATCGCAACAAAACACACAAATTCCCTGGCAAGCAAACCGGAACGAAACATGCGGATACTGGCCGGAACGCCTGGTCCGGACCAGGACATGACATCGGTGAACCATGAGCCACGACCAGGAAGACAGATTGTATCTATCGGGAAAGAGGGACCACAGCGTGGGATGCCACTGTGAAAATAAGTGAAAAATAATAATATTTTTTATTATCAACATTGTTTACAATAATTTTCCTAAATTTTATGACTTGAAATTTAAAAATAGTTTTATCAATGTGTAATTTGCAGTGAACTTTTCGCAATTGTGATAACACAAAGAGAGAGAGAGAAAACCCAATGGGAGGGTATCGTTTGTCGCAATCATCGAAGCGTAATTAAGTGATTGTAATACATTTTTTGCGCGTCGCAGCGTCGTCGTCCCTCCTTAAACGTTGGTTTGGTTGGTTGGTTCCCGTTAGAAAACTGCGTACGAAACTTCCTAACCAAGGGGGGTAAGTTTTTTGTACGATTCGCCATGCTATCGCCACTGTCGATGACGCGTTGATACGCGTCGTTGGCGAGCATGAAACATGACGGAGTCGTGACATCTGTCGATTTTCTTTATGTTTTCATGCTTTTGCCTTCTGGTTTGGGAGATTTTTTTGCACACACTTTTTTGCTTTGTTTTTGGAAATTGCACTTTCGTCAAATGGTGGTCGTTTGGCATTTTTGTTTTAAGATGAGATTTTTTTCTCTCGCGTTGGTTTTTCGTAAGATGTAACCGTTATAATTTCTTTCGCATTACGAGCACAAATGCAGCTGCTGTTGTCTTTAATGTTTGATGTTTGGCAGGTGAGTTGACGTTTGAGTTGAAAAAAGATTACTGCTCTTTGATGTCGAGCGATTGCAGAACGGACTGTTAACGGGTTTTTTGATGAACATCTGCGAAATGTTGATTGCATTTTATTGGCAATCGTGCTGATAATAAAAGAGTTGAACTTATTTTTTAATGATTTCATGTTGTGTTTTTGTTTTCAAGAGGTCTTTTATTAACGGTTATTTGTAATTTAATGAAATTTTATGAAAAAAGGAACAAAAAAAAAAAAACAAACTTTTAAAATCTAAGTTACTTAATCGGTTTTAACGGTACACATCAACAATAGCTTTTGCACCCCGATTTCTGTTACAGACATATTAGTATCTTCAAAACTACGGGAACTATCGATATATTTTTTTATTCATCCCCTAAATTACTATCTTCATAGTTATTTACAACAGATTCTTGCAGGATTGGGTCCGTAATTTTGGCAATTTTGGAATAAGAAGAAAATAACTTCCTTGGTTGCTGTGCATCCTTAAGCTAGAAAAAATAGTTGGTACTGTGTTATAAATGATGAGTCAAATTTTCTCTTTATTTTTTTTTAATTATTGAAGAGGCAAAATGCAAATATAAATTTCAAATAAATTTCTGAAATTGTAATTTAGAAAAAACGAAGTTGACTTTATAGCTGTCGGCCACCATTGCTAGTACCAACCACTAGTGTCTTCCTTTTATCTACAAGGACTTCGCCGCCCTGGGCTTCTAAGTGTATGAAAGTATGGCACGGAGCGACGGCGCCGAATACCCATATTTACACAAAGAATTTTAGAGCGCCCGCCGCGGGATTCGAACCGGCGACCTCTGGGTTGTGAGTCCTGCTAATTATAATTCAAGTTGTGTAGCCCCTTTTCAAAAGAATATTTTGCTTAAATTAAACCTGACATATAGATGCTATCTGAGTGAAATTGACTCGTATTAGCACAGCCTCAAATAAAAATGTGATTAGAATGGGAATATTTCCCTTATCCGAAACAAATGTCACCCAAACGGAAATGGCCATCAATCTCCTAATTTATTCTTGTACTCTCTTCTCCTTCTTATCTCTATTCTACAGGTTACTCAACTCTCAACTCTTTAAAGCAAATAGAACCCGTTCTCTGCCGCCCATGATTGACAATCGCTTTTCAAGCGCGCCCTCAGCTCATCCGGATCAATTTTTTGACAATCACCGCACGCCGTCAAACAGAGTGCGATTAGCCGAAGTAATCCTTCGTACAAATGAATGACTAAGACAAGACAAGAGATAGAAAACGACGACAATGCCTTGCCCCAACAACAAATCGCTTGGGCAAACATTGCCGAGCAGGAGAAGAGCAGGAGCATAAACATACTTAGGAAGCCACTTGAACTGTGTGATTTATGCTTTCCTCACCCAACCCGGTCTCAACAGAAAAGGCAAAGCCGCAGCGCAGAAGAGATACGGTTCATCTGCATTTACGACCTGACTGACGTCCGCTTCAAGAGCAGTAACTCTTTGGGTTTGCGTTTGTGAACCCCGGGAGTGAGAATAGGAAGAAAAAAAATGTGGTAGAAGCAGGAGGAGGACTCATTTAGAATATACCACCGTCTTTGGAAGCAATAAACGAAATAAAACAATGAAAAGATACAATGAACGAAACAACGTACCTAGCAACTGCACACGGGGATGTTGCCTTCTGGAAAGGATATCGTAGGGATGTCAACTTTGTCTAAAAATAAAATCTTGAAATAAAAGAATGCAAATGAGCAAATCTCTACCAAAACCGGAAATGGATTTTGTTTTTATTTTTTTATTTAGCTCTAACCAAAGAAGCTATTTTGTGTCATTGGTTCACCCATACAAGTATTTGAGTTTTGTGAATAAGATGTCCACATTCGATTTTTTTTTTCAAAGAATTCCACAAAATGTCTTAACATATTTCAATAATAATGCCTCACTGACTCTAAAAAATATAAGAATTTATAATTGAAACCTTTTTTAAACTGAGTTTCAAAAAAAAAAATGCAATTATATTGTTTTATGTTTATTTCCAATCTGTTCACAACAGTTTCCTAATCTGCGAAAAATAAAATTTTCGAAAAGGAAAATTGATTTGAAAAATTTCTTTGTTTCAATACATCATTCCACCTTACTGATGGAATTACTTTTATACATTTTTTCTATGATAAATTAAACATTTAAAATGAGATGATAAATCGCAAGCATAGTTGTTTTTGAAATTGTATGAAATTTATTGAAATTTTTAAATAATTTATGAATTAATGCATCTCTGTTCTTGTAGTTGGGGGTAGCATGGAAATAAAACTCATTGGCAAAATAGATCATAAATTTACCTTAAGGCTAGCGCAAATATTTTTGAAGCTTATTTATGTCCCTTGACTAGGTTCAAAGTCTATTGTTTCAATCCCGTTGGGGCTACAAGTGTTAATAAAATTATTTGGTTAAATGCATAAACTACTTCAGTTGCGTTACAATTAGGCTTAGAGGTTGGTTATTAACGCTCAAAAATAGTAAAGTTTATGTGTACTATAACTTGAAAATACCCAATTCATGGGATATGACTAGAAAATCTCATGTTATAAATACACACGGTATTTTCTTCACTTTAGATCTCCAATCAAAATTTAGTTATCCTCAAAAAATTTCACAGTTAAAACAACAATTTGTTTTTATTTTCTCTGCTTTTTTTAATCACGTAATTTTGTAAATTTTCGAATCAAATGATTTAAAATGAGTTGATCTTAGCAACCAGGATCTAAAGTAAATTTTGTACGGCTGACTTTTATCAGTAATTATTGTCCCATTTTTTTTAATTATATTTTTTATGTTTTTTAAGCTCTATGGTTTTAGAATTAGCTCAATACTGTTAGTTAAGTACAATCTACACTTCAATCTAAACATGGAAGACGGTTTTTAGATAGCTGAAAAGAATTTAAAAATGTTGTTTTTTTTCAGTGTTGTGTTTTGGATTTTAAATGTGATTCAAATTATAGAAATTTTTGTCATGTATTATTTTTATATTTTTTAAATGACTAGAAATGCTTGAGAAATTTATTTAATGTCTAAATAACAAGGAGTGACAACATTATTTGTAAAATTTCAGATAAATTTTGAATTTCATGTTTGATGTCAAACATATTTTACATATTATCTTAAGTTACTAAGGCCAACTGGCGAATATCGCTAGTACAGTCTGTATAGGTATAGGAGATATTAGAGCAATAATTTTGAACAGTAGTGTACTGATTGTTCTCTTCCTGTTTTAACCGAAGTCAATGAATTTGTTATATTTGTCCTTATCTGACCCAGATGCCCGAGTTTGATGAAAAATAATTTAAAATTATAGTTTTTTTAATTTTAAAATCATGAATATACGTAAATACAATAAACAGTCTTTTAAAAATAAATTAAATAAAATAGTAAATATTTAAAGCGTTAGGCATTTTGCGGATCATTGAACTCAAATTTAAACAATTTTCCCTAACAAGTCAAATTTATGGTGATATATGAAGAGTCCAAATTACAATGCTTTAAAACTCATATTCTTATTTTTTTCAACTCCGGAAATTCTCGGTACAACTTATAAAAATCCCGGGATTCGGGAATTCCGGTTCTGGAAAAATCCAGCGGTTTGTCCACGCTCCATACAAAAAAAAAATTTGTGTGGAAATTGTCAATAAAATGGGGGGGGGGGGGGGGGGGGCTAGAAGAGGGGGTTTATGGATGGTCCTCTATAAACAATTCAAATTGAAAAAAGGCTGCTAATTTTTTTTAGATTCATTTTCCGATGCATGTTTTTCAAAGACAATGGATTATTTTCTTTTTAATTCAAAATCCAGATTCTAGTGGCAGTGCGTTGCCGAATGGTTACGCTGTCCGCTTTGTAAGCGGATGATTCTGGGTTCGATTCCCATCTGCTGCAACCTTCGATCGGATGAGGAAGTAAAATGTCGGTCCCGGCCTTGGTTGTTAGGCCGTTAAGTCATTCCAGGTGTAGTAGTCGTCTCCATGCCATAAGTACAAACAACACACCAAATCAAGCCTACTCCGGTGGAATCGCTGGCGGCGGTTGGACTCACAATCCAAAGGTCGTCAGTTCAAACACTGGGGTGGAAGGTTCCTTGGAGTAAAAGAGGTTTGGGTGCTCTCCCCATTCAAGTCTTCGGACTCCTAGGTTCGAGCAGAAACTTGCAATAGAGACCACAAAAGACCCGGGGGTCGTTAATGTGGATGGTTTGATTTTTTTTTTGAGATTTTAGGGCTTGTCTGTGCTTTTGACGTATTCTGAAATTGATATCAAAAAACTTTTTTTTTCTGGTTCACTGACACCAAGTCTTTGGCAGATTTTGAAATTTGAAGCTATAAAAAATATATTTTATTTGCAAACTTTGAACTTAGCAAACTTTTTTAGCCATTTTTCCGTTAATTTTGAAAAAAAATAGACTTTCCCTATTGATGTCCACACTTCAAGTAAATTTTGAACATCTTTTTTTTTTGTTCTTTCGAAGCATATGCTTTCATGAAATGTCATAAAATGGTTAATTTTGTTTAGGGCTAATGCAATTCAAATTTTTATCTCCACCCCCTTAAAAAATACTCCTAAAAATACGAGAGAAAATTTGTAATTTTTTTACAATAAATTTTATGAAGCCAATTTTGTTTTTAAGAAGAAAAAAAGGTCTTTTTAAAGATCATATGTAAAAAATTAAAGAAATAAAAAAATGATGCTTTTAATGTGACTGGAAAAATTCAGGCTTTTGAATATATTTAATGCATTTTTGCCTTCCTCACTGAGGTAAGGCTATAATCCTGCTCTAAAAATGAACTTTGTATAAAATCGTCGTAGACCCACCTTCATGTATACATATCGACTCAGAATCGAAAACTGAACAAATGTCTGTGTGTATGTGTGTGTGTATGTATGTATGTGACCAACAAACTAGCTCATGTTTCTCGGCACTGGCTGAACCGATTTGACCCGAACCTGTTGCATTCGACTTGGTTTAGGGTCCCATAGATCGAGTTTTATACAGATTGAAGTTTCAATAAGTAGTTCAAAAGTTATGTATAAACATGTGTTTTCACATATATCCGGATCTCACTTAAATGTATGTAAACTATGCCCGGGTCCATCATTCGACCCATTGTTGGTTAGGTTATCAAAAGACCTTTCCAACGAGCCTAAAACATTGAAGATCTGGCAACCCTGTCTCGAGATATGCCCACTTAAGTGATATTGATGCACTTTTTTGAAGCCGGATCTAGAGCGTCCAATTTCCCGTCCCGGGAAAAAAATTCCCGGGAATTCCCGGGATTTCCCGGAAAAAAATATTTCCCGTTTCCCGGGAAATTTGTAAATTTCCCGGGAATTCCCGAAATTCAAGCGGAAGTTTACATTTTCCTAACTTCTTGGCACATTTTTTTTAATTTGCAAAAAAAATATGAAAAAACACTTAATTTTATTTTATTTTATTCAATTTCATGTTCTTATAACTTATCAGTTCGTCTGAAAATTCACGTCAAGGAATATTTCAGATAATATTAGTTTCTGACTTGTTTTCTGAAGCTTTTACAACTGGGATCTTGTTTATTCGTAAAGCAACACAAATTACGATATTTTGGAATGAAAATTAACTATTATAATTCTGGTTAGTTTTTTAAACGAAAATTGTTGTTGTATCATCTGAAAATATGGTACCTCTTTTTGCCAAGATCAAAATTAAGTTTATTTTCACGTTTATGTTTATCATGGCCAAATTGAATAAAAATTGAAAAAAATATCATTTGATGTTTCAAAGAGGGTTGTGCAAGAAGAATTTGGTTAATTTGTTTAAAAGTGTTTACAGTTTAATATAAAGAATTTACACTAACAGAGCGTAAGCGGAATTAATATGAAACTACTTTTATTGCTTTGAAAATTCTTTTAGCCGAAGTCATTTTTTAAGCTGAATCATTATAAAACTACTTCGTATTGTATAGAAGGTGTACAAAAATGCAAACATATTTAAAAATTTAGCTCCAAATATTTATAAACGTTGAGTTGTGATTTCATAAAAGAAATATTTTTAGTGAAAAGGCAGTTTTAAGGTGAATTCAATGCGTAAGATTTGTTATGGACAAAGGATTTGTTAACCAATCCATATTTTCTTCATGATTTTTTTTTCATTTCAACGTCATCTCAATATTATTCTTTATCATGTTCTCTCAAACTGTTCACAACTCCATAATTAATTGCAAATTTATGGTTTTGAAGCATGGATTGATTTCACTCGCTTTCCAAACACTGTGATTAGAAAAATAATACTAAACAAAAATACTAATGATTATTTTTTTACATCACTGTTGTACGAATTGGAAGCCTATAAATTTAGAATATGTATATATTTTCTTGAATTATGATTATTAAATTGATATTTTGTACAATTTTGTTGAAGAACAATTTTCGATAAATTTGAAATTTCCCGGGAATTCCCGGGATTTCCCGGGAAATTTGTTAAAAATTTCCCGTTTCCCGGGAATTCTGTAACCCCGGGAAATTGGACGCTCTAGCCGGATCTCACTTAAATGTATGTAAACTAGGTCCGGATCCACCATCTGACCCATCGTTGGTTAGGTTATCAAAAGATCTTTCCAATGAGTCCAAAACATTGAAGATCTGGCAACCCTGTCTCGAGATATGTACACATAAGTGATATTGATGTACTTTTTTGAAGCCGGATCTCACTTAAATGTATGTAAACTATGTCCGGATCTTCACCATCCAACCCATCGTTGGTTAATTTATTAAAAGACCTTTCCAACGAGCCTAAAACATTGAAAATCTGGCAACCCTGTCTCGAGATATGCCCACTTAAGTGACATTTATGTATTTTTTGGAAGCTGGATCTAATTCAAATGTATGTAAACTATGTCCGGATCCACCATCCGACCCATCGTTGGTTAGGTTATCAAAAGATCTTTCCAACAAGTTCAAAACATTGATGATCTGGCAACCCTGGCTCGAGGTATGGCCACTTAAGTGATATTTATGTACTTTTTTATTCCGGATCTAAAACATAGATGAAATAATTGTACAATTCCATCACATCAGCCACTGTTGGAAATAAGTGAGGAAGGCTCCAACCACGTAGGTGGATTAAGCTAGTTTATTTTTTCTTTTTATTTCCGGATCTAAAAAATAGATGAAATAATTGTACAATTCCATCACATCAGCCATTGTTGGAAATAAGTGAGGAAGGCTCCAACCACGTAGGTGGATTCAGCTAGTTTTTATTGACACACAGCTGGCAAAGCTCTATGGATGAATTAATAATGCAAAATTGCTTTTTTGGCCATACACACATAACAGAAAAAAAAGTTTAAAGAAGTTTCACAGAATTGCAAATAAATTATTTCATTAATCAAGTCAAATCAACACTCCCATTTTTTTAAATAGTTGTGGAGTTTAAAAATTGGTTGTAATTATTTTTTTGTGATTTTTTTTAAATCAAGTTGGCTTAAAACGGTTAATTTCAAATTGAATCTTATAGAAAATATAACATAAAAATACAAGCTTGGTCAAAATGAAACACCAATTTTAAACATCCCTAAATCCCTTCTCACTTTCAAGCTTCAAGAAAACATTCTCGTTTCCAACCAACCGCACTTCACTCTGCCATCCCATATGTTAGCACCACCATCGTCGTCGTCTTCGTCGCTCCTGTCACTACACCATCGCTGCCCATATTTATGTTCCAAACTAATCGTTTATGACGAAGATCTAAACCCCGCGTTGCACTGCTACCGGCCAACCCACACAACATCGCACCAGCCCTTATCCACTTATCGCCCCGGTAAGGTTCAACCTTTTTCTTCTTCGAGGCTAAGCAGTGAAACAGTAGCGCAACCAACAGAAACAAAGTAATTACAAATAACCATTTACGTTGATAATGTTGTGCAACATCTGTTACAAATATATTACTTTTCTCATATTCCCCTTTCTCGTCGGGAACTGGGTTGTAAGGGCTTGTGTTGAGATGAGATGGAACAAAAAAGGATTTTTTCGCTTAGTCCTTTCGAGTTGAGACGACGAGTCGACGTTTGAAGAATGACGTTCTGTCTGCAATGTCTTTCCAAAAAAACTTGCAAGTTTTATGTTGAATACTGGCAATTTGTTATTTCCACAGTTTTGGAAACTTCTCCTCATATTGTTGTTTCACCTAGAAAAGAGTTTTGCTCAGTTCGGCAAAACTATTCTACCGTTTACACAATTGAAAAGTACATTGCTCAACATCACGTTTATTCTTTTTTGTTGCTTTTCAAAGTGAAATTTCTGACGAATGTTGCTTCTTGTCAAACAGAATTGGTTGAGTTTGGATGGTTTGTTCATCTGATTGAAGTGGGTTTTGCATCCTACACACAAAGTCTGTCCCTCGGAAAGATGTTCCAGTTCGACCTGCTCCACAGAACATCACGTAAAAGTTAAGGTGCGTTGGTATCTGCTCAACATTTGTCGACAAAAAATTTGTGTGTTAGAATGTAGTACAAAGGAAATTATTTCGGTGAATTGGACTCCAATGTTTGGTAGCATGTTGGAATGCGATGTGAGAACATTCTGTTTTGAAATAAAGACAAGTTGAAATATCTTTTTGGCAGCTTATTTTTTTTAAATTTTGATACAAAGGTTGTCTACTTTATTTGAGCAGTTCTCTACGGAATCGGGCTTTTTTCTTTAATTTTTGTATTTTTTAATCCGGCTGAAACTTTGTTGGTGCCTTCGGTATGCTCAAAGAAGCCATTTTGCATCATTAGTTTGTCCATATAATTTTCCATACAAATTTGGCAGCTGTCCATACAAAAATGATTTGTAAAAATTCAAAAATCTGTATCTTTCGAAGGATTTTTTTTATCGATTTGGTGTCTTCAGCAAAGTTGTAGGTATGGATATGGACTACACTGAAAAAAAATGATACAATGTAAATTTTTTTGGTGATTTTTAATTTTACTTTTTGTCACTAAAACTTGATTTGCAAAAAAAAAACACTATTTTTAATTTTTTTAATTTTTTGATATGTTTTAGAGGACATCAAATGCCCACGTTTCAGAAATTTCCAGAATGGGCAAAAAATCTTTGACCGAGTTATGATTTTTTCAATCAATACATTTTTTTTTCAAAAAATGTTTCAACTTCATTTTTCGATGTAAAATTGAATTTGCAATCAAAACGTTCTTAAGTGAAATTTTGATAAAGTTCATCGTTTTCAAGTAAGAGCCATTTTTATGTAACTTTTTTTTCAAAATAGTCGCAGTTATTGATTTTTTAAAAGTAGTGCCCATGATTGCCCACTCTTGAAAAAATATTTTTGAAAAGCTGAAAAAATTCTCTATGTTTTGCTTTGTCGGACTTTGTTGATACGACCCTTAGTTGCTGAGATATTGCCATGCAAAGGTTAAAAAACAGGAAAATTGATGTTTTCTTAGGCTCACCCAAACAACCCACCATTTTCTAATGTCGATATCTCAGCAACTAATGGTCCGATTTACAATGTTAAAACATGAAACATTCGTGAAGTTTTCCGATCCTTTCGAAAAAAATATTTTCAATATTTTTGAATCAAGACTAACAATTCAAAAGGGCCAAATATTCAATATTTCAATTTTTTTTTTCAAAGGAGGGCAAACATGTGCACTAATTTAAAAAAAAATTAAAAGTGCGACTATTTTCAAAAAAGTTATCTAAAAATGGCCTTAACATGAAAACGGTATAATTTATCAAAATTTCACCAGAGTACTTTTTGATTGCAAATTTGATTTTACATCGAAAAATGAAGTTGAAAATTTTTTGCGACCAATATTTACATTTTATGAAAACATCAGTATTGATTCAAAAATTCATAACTCGGCCAAAGATTTTTTGCACAACCTGGAAGTTTCTAAAAAGTTGGCATTTGATGTCCTCTAAAACATATCAAAAAATGAAAAATAAAAAAAATAAAAGTAGAGTGCAAATCAAATTTTAGTGACAAAAAGTGAAATTAAAAATCACCAAATTTTTTTTACCTTGTATCATTTTTTTTTCAGACACCAAATCGATCAAAAAAATCCTTCAAAAGATACAGATTTTTGAATTTTCATACATCATTTTTGTATAGACAGCTGCCAAATTTGAATGAAAAATTATATGTACAAACTAAGGATGCAAAATGGCTTCTTTGGGCATTCCGAAGGCACCAAAAAAGTTTCAGTCGGATTAAAAAATACAAAAAAAAATCGAATGACCGAAAGCTCTTCAATTTTCGATGTAAAATCGAATTTGCAATCAAAAAATACTTTAGTGAATTTTTGATAAAGTGCACCGTTTTCAAGTTAAAGCCATTTTAAGGTAACTTTCTTGAAAAAAGTTGCAGTTTTTTATTTTATTTTTAAATAAGCGCCCATGTTGTTGTTAGTAAATAGTACTACAATTTTAGAAAGCTAGGACTTATACTTTCAAACTTGCAATATTATCAAACAATATGTTTTGTGTTAATGTTTTCAATGCTTGAGAGGAATATCTTTGAATATGTTCAATTTAATAAATAAATTTTAAATGAGTTAAGCCAATCACAATTTGTTCAAAAAATTTGTACCCCTCATAGTTTTCCCAAAAAAAAATCAAAGGGCAACAAAAATATTATTGCTAAAAACATAAACATTCAAGAAAAAATCTTACTTGAATCAGAAACTCATCATTATTTTTTTTACCTTCCTTGTAGGCGACTAAGCTGAAAAAAAAAACATTAGATAAAATTTGTAAAATATTTACTAAAATAAACCAATCAATTCCGTTTACTATTTTGAATGAAAATAATAAATTATTTATTTATTCAATAAATGACAAAAAATCAAATGAAGCAGATTGCAAGAAGATGTTGAACAAAAAAAATATTTTCACGACATTTTGCAGTCTGCTCATTTCTTATGAAATGATTCTTTCCCAAATTTTATTTATGTATTTTTAAACCTCGCTAAAAATTGATGAGTGTCCAAAAAAGCCATTTGCATTATCAGTTTGCCCTATCATTTTCCATTTAAATTTGGCAGCTCTCCAGTGTCTTACAAAAATGGTATGTGAAATTATAAAAATCTGTATCTTCTTAAGGAATTATTTGATCGATTAGGTGTCTTCGACTACACCGAACAAAATTGGGCAAAAATCTTTGGTCTATTCACGATTTTTAGAAAAAAAAAGTTGTTTTAAAAATAATCTAATAAATGGTTAAAAAATGTACTCAATTTTTTGTGTAAAGTCAAAATTTTAATCACGAATTACTTAAAGACCTTCCATAAGCAATGTTGATACTTTTTAATACTCAATAAAAATTCTTATGAAATTTCAAAATCTAGCTCAACAATTAAAAATGTCCAAAATAAGTGCGAAATGGTTCAGAAACTCAAAATATATAGAATTTTTGCAGCTCTTTGATACACATTTTTTCAGGGATGGGCAAACATTATCACTTAAAACAAGGTATTTTTTTTTCAAAAAAGTTATTATAAAAATGCAATAACTTCAAATCTTAACAATTTATCTAACTTTTACTGAAGTATTATGTGTTTGATTACATTATTGGTTATACATTTAAAAATCGTGTCAAAAATTACTTTTCTCAATTTTTATTTTAAGCTTTATTAAACTTATAATTTAAGTTGTGAATTACCGTGGTTTTTCAACTTAATCATTTGAAATGTTCATTTTAGTTTTTTAAATGCTTTCCGCTCGCTGTTAATACTGCATTCAATTTTGGAGCTGTTTGCAAAAATGACAAACTTTCGTAATTCGCCATGCTAAAAATATGATTGAAATTGCTCGTGATTTTGAACACCTCCCAGTTTTTGCTTCCTTTTTAATTAAAAATGTTTAGAAAGTTATTGATAAGTATTTTCAGAACAACACTAATTAAAATTCTCAATATTCCTTTGAAATAGATAAGTCAAAACGGTTTTATAAAAAACGAAACTATTGGCACTACGCCCCCCGGGGCATGGCCTTCCTCTAACGTGGGATTTCTGCTCCAGCGCCTCTGACGAGACAGGAGAAACCGGGACCGACGTTTTACTTCACCATCCGATAGAAGCTCAGCGGATAAGGCGGGAATCGAACCCGCGTCTCATAGCATCATCGGGATCGGCAGCCGAAGCCGCTACCCCTGCGCCACGAGACCCAATAAATAAAATAATCAAATCAATTCATTTTTTGTCTTTCTCTCAGACTTAGTCTACCAATTTTGAACTTATTATGAAAAAAAAAAAACAGCTTATTTGTTCTACTGCAGCCCAACTGCACCTTGAACAGTGTCTATCCACTCTGCTCAAAAGCATGAAATTACTGGTTGAAAACAAGAAAGTTAGAATCATTAACACTGCTAACCCAAGTTTTAACACACCGCACCGGTCCGAACATGAAAACACACACAAAAAATCCTGATTACAATCCAGAGCCAGCCACCAGAACCCGGTCGGCAGGTGAAAGCGACCTTCCTTTCTTCCCAACGAAGAAGATCACTTTTTTCTCTGCCCTTCACTCCAATTCCGATGCACTGGAGAGCTTGCAGGTTGACTTTTTACAGGTGTTTGGTTAGTTTAATTTTTTTTTCGCTCTCTCTCTTTTTTTGTGTGAGTTGTTCTAACTAACCGCACGAAACTGAAAAGGTGGTGAAGGTGGATTCGATTTTTTTTTGCTCTCAACTCGTTGAAGACCATCGCTGGATGAGAACAAAGAGTCCAGGGAGCCTGCGGCCAACCAGGAGTTGGTTTATGCAAATGTTGCATGCTACGGGGACGCAACACGCATCCGGTGAAATTTCCTGGGGATGTTGAAGTGGTCAGAGAACTTGAAAGTGTGAAACCGTTGTAATCTTCTCCAAATTTGCATTGACTGGCTAAATTTTTCAAATTTCAATCAGCGCCTCTAACCATCAGCAATATCACAGATTTACTAGCGAAGGATTAAATCACGCATCACCATAAATCCTGCTGCTGCCACCACTCAAATCATCATTCGTAATGAAAACTCTCACCGCTCAAATTCAGTAGCAATAAAACTGAGCGAACTTTATTGCTTCATCCTAAAACTTGCAGAATACGAGTATAAAGTTGAGAGAATGAAATAAAAATAAGACATAACCTCAATCTTGTATCGAACTGCTAAACCCTCACTCGACAGTGAAAACCGTCATTAGTGTGGGATCCACAGAACGGTTTCAGTGAGCCCTACCTCTAAACACTTCGTGGGGAGCCATTTTGGGGGTGAATCCTGCACTTTGATAGAGAGTGCTTCAAGCTGGCAAACGAAGAAATGGAGGGTAAGTTTGAATCGTAAAAGTAATTTTAAAAATGGTTCTATTACGATTTGAGATGATTTTTCCTTACATGTTTGCGGGTTCGTCTAAATATTTAATCCACTGAACTTATTATTTAAAACGTTTTGAAAACAATTCCTGGTCTCAAAAATATTTTTTTTTATTGTTAGGTTCCCTAAAACATATTTTAATGAGGTTGAATTTAAAAAAAAAATGTGATTATAATTTAACTATCCTACTGTTTATCAACTCTATTTCACGAATTAGAAATATGAAGCAAAGAAGAAAAATAAGCTCCACCCGCAAAAAGCGGCATTACGTGTTGCATACATTCAGGTGTTTCGTAGCTGAACCGCCATAAACACCTGCGAGTATGCAGCACGTTACCAAATTAAGAAGGGCGTTGTGTTGGCAAATCCGTTTACAGTTGTAAACAAATTTGTTGCAATTGTGATCGGACGACGGATCGTTAACATTGGTGAATGGATTCGCTGACAGGATTTCCGTGTACTCAATCTTTTCAGTAGGGATTTTTTTAAGGGCTGATAGCCAATTAGGTAACGATTCGCCTTGTAAACCATCGAACTAAATGAGTGAAGGAGCCAACAATAATGACAAAAGCAGAAAAAAAGAAACAGTTTATCCCTCTTTGGAAATTGCCATATCCATCGCAGGGTCCGCCCCTGATTGACGATTAATAATTTAAATTTTTGCCCCAATAGATATCGAACAAACGCTGCGCTAGGTGAAAACTGTTCGAAACCATCACGCACGACAAAAATTCACCATTTTTTTCTCGCAAACGATGCACAATTTTTATCCCGGGACCAACCAAAAAATTTACCAACCAATTTTTAGCCATATTGCCTAGCGCGCGGTATATCAGAATAACCTTTTTCCCTGACCCACCGATTCCGGCTGATCTGTTTGTGGTATGAGTGTGTGTGGGAGATAGATACAAACTCTCACACACATTTACACACAATGGTTGCATATTGTTTTAAAAAATTGCTAAATAAAATAAAGCCCAAACAGGAGTGTAAACACTGCGTGGCTTTTGCATATCCACCAGGGGACTGAAAAGGATCTGCTAAGAAGGAAATGAAAACAAGAAACAAGAAACAAGAAACAAGAAACAAGAAACAAGAAACAAGAAACAAGAAACAAGAAACAAGAAACAAGAAACAAGAAACAAGAAACAAGAAACAAGAAACAAGAAACAAGAAACAAGAAACAAGAAACAAGAAACAAGAAACAAGAAACAAGAAACAAGAAACAAGAAACAAGAAACAAGAAACAAGAAACAAGAAACAAGAAACAAGAAACAAGAAACAAGAAACAAGAAACAAGAAACAAGAAACAAGAAACAAGAAACAAGAAACAAGAAACAAGAAACAAGAAACAAGAAACAAGAAACAAGAAACAAGAAACAAGAAACAAGAAACAAGAAACAAGAAACAAGAAACAAGAAACAAGAAACAAGAAACAAGAAACAAGAAACAAGAAACAAGAAACAAGAAACAAGAAACAAGAAACAAGAAACAAGAAACAAGAAACAAGAAACAAGAAACAAGAAACAAGAAACAAGAAACAAGAAACAAGAAACAAGAAACAAGAAACAAGAAACAAGAAACAAGAAACAAGAAACAAGAAACAAGAAACAAGAAACAAGAAACAAGAAACAAGAAACAAGAAACAAGAAACAAGAAACAAGAAACAAGAAACAAGAAACAAGAAACAAGAAACAAGAAACAAGAAACAAGAAACAAGAAACAAGAAACAAGAAACAAGAAACAAGAAACAAGAAACAAGAAACAAGAAACAAGAAACAAGAAACAAGAAACAAGAAACAAGAAACAAGAAACAAGAAACAAGAAACAAGAAACAAGAAACAAGAAACAAGAAACAAGAAACAAGAAACAAGAAACAAGAAACAAGAAACAAGAAACAAGAAACAAGAAACAAGAAACAAGAAACAAGAAACAAGAAACAAGAAACAAGAAACAAGAAACAAGAAACAAGAAACAAGAAACAAGAAACAAGAAACAAGAAACAAGAAACAAGAAACAAGAAACAAGAAACAAGAAACAAGAAACAAGAAACAAGAAACAAGAAACAAGAAACAAGAAACAAGAAACAAGAAACAAGAAACAAGAAACAAGAAACAAGAAACAAGAAACAAGAAACAAGAAACAAGAAACAAGAAACAAGAAACAAGAAACAAGAAACAAGAAACAAGAAACAAGAAACAAGAAACAAGAAACAAGAAACAAGAAACAAGAAACAAGAAACAAGAAACAAGAAACAAGAAACAAGAAACAAGAAACAAGAAACAAGAAACAAGAAACAAGAAACAAGAAACAAGAAACAAGAAACAAGAAACAAGAAACAAGAAACAAGAAACAAGAAACAAGAAACAAGAAACAAGAAACAAGAAACAAGAAACAAGAAACAAGAAACAAGAAACAAGAAACAAGAAACAAGAAACAAGAAACAAGAAACAAGAAACAAGAAACAAGAAACAAGAAACAAGAAACAAGAAACAAGAAACAAGAAACAAGAAACAAGAAACAAGAAACAAGAAACAAGAAACAAGAAACAAGAAACAAGAAACAAGAAACAAGAAACAAGAAACAAGAAACAAGAAACAAGAAACAAAAAACAAGAAACAAGAAACAAGAAACAAGAAACAAGAAACAAGAAACAAGAAACAAGAAACAAGAAACAAGAAACATTAACCTCTTTGTTTCAGGCTCTTCAGTGAAAAAGTGGTTTACCCCACAGCGAAAATATTTTTAAAAAGTAAAGCAGAAAATAACCAGAGTGCATATAGTCTGACATATCTGTAATTTATGGTTGTGGTCGGCGAAAATGGTTAATTTTTTATTCACTCAATTTTTTAAACCCCAAACCCTGCTCTCATAGAAAACGCAAAAGGGGACGAAAATCATCGAGAGGAAAAAAGTGTTAGCTTAGACAAGTGGACTTAAATCTCTAAATAAAAAAACATCTATCAGCAATTTAACGGTAAATTTGAAAAATCAAAAACTAAACCCAGCTTGGAATGTTGGGAGAATTCACAACTAGATCAGCATTTTTAGTGATTTACGTCTATGAATCTGTAATTCTAGGGTGAACAATTTAACGGTAAATTTGCATTTTTGGAAACTCACCACGGTAGTTTTAAATTCACCACAGATGAAGATAAACGATTAAAAAAACAATGTTTTATCTATTTGTCTATTATTGTAGTTTTTTGTGTCACTGTGTGTGTGGCTGAAAATGGAAATGGATTTTTTTAACCCACGCTCACAATTGCACCTGTGTGCGCGAATGTTTGCGTGTGTGAGTGGGTAAAAACTATTGAAAAAATTAGCCACCGCGCTTGACAGATTGTGCCGTTTTTGAGGTTATGGAAATTGATTGCGATAAGCGCAGGGCGAGTGGTTCAGCGTCATTTTTTTTTATTCTTTTAGCAATTTTCCTGCCTGTGTCATGGAAATGGAATATCAATATTGGTTATTGGTTGGGCTTGTTTGTAGCAATTTTGCTAAAATAACCGACAATGGGAAGTGGTTTTTTTTGGATGAGAATTTTTTATAATTCAATTTTTACAAAAAAAAATTCAAATATTTTTGACCTAATGTTACACAAGATTTTAGACTTTTTACCACAAATTCAAGCAACTGTCAAACTGGTGTAGATGTACTGTGGTGAATTTAAAATAGCCGTGGTGAGTTTAAGTTGACAGACAAATTGTTGATGGATGAATTCAAAAAACTATTTTCGTTTCATGACTGTGTATTAACGGAAAATTTTAATAATTGAAAACTCACCATAGCAAGTTTGAATTCACCACAGCTTTTTCTTTTTCACATTTGACAGTTGATTGAAATATTGTGTACGTAAATTTTTATATTTTTAAGACTTTTAATCTGTGTCAAATTATACCCGATCAAATTTCCAGCCTTTGAAGATTTTTAATGATCTAAAACCTTCGATTTTTATCTTCCCTTAGAAGCCACCCCCGCAAAATCCTCTTCACCGATATTCTCCTCTAATGAGTTTGGTCTGTTTGCTCCCCCATCCCCAGGGAGGAGATGCTAATCGTCTCGCTCCGTCGATTCATTGGGAAAATTCCTGGGAAAACCGATCACGGGGACTATGTTTTCCCAGACCCAGCGCTGCGAAATGATGTTTGCATTTTCGAGCCGGGCACAGATGATGAACTTCCCACTTTGCGACTAGGGACTAAATGAGCTTTTCGCAAAAACAAGGAGGTCGTTCCAAGAATTCTAATTCTAGAGAGCTCGGAGAGGAGGGTAGATTTGAAGGTAGAAATAAAAAATGGGATTAATTTAGTGGATTTAGAGCTTTCCTAATTATTTTCAATAGATATTTTTCAAAATAAGAATGGAAAAAATTAAAGACAAAAATAAAACTTTTCTTCATCAGCACAGAAAGGCAGCAAAATTTTCCCACAATTAACATTCCAGGAAAGGAAACCAATCAATCCGGAACTGGATTCGGGTTAAGCCTTAATACCAACTACACACACATACGCACATTTCGAGAGGACAGATTAATAAAAACGGATCACTTAAGCGGATAGGCGCAAAAAAGCGATTGTGGTTTGGAAAATCAATATTTATTTTAATCTGGTGGTGAACGTTTTCCCCTTCACCAATTCATGGCAAAAAGTGGAAAAGGGTTATTGGTGATGAAATTTTCGGGGTTGGGAAATTATTCGTTGAATGAGAGTGTTTTGGTAAGATTTGTAGTGAGTTAAATAAAGTTTGGCATTTTACTTGTTTTTTTGCGAAAAGTTTTGAAAATAATGGTAAATTTTCTCTAAAATGCTTATTGCAATACATTTAACAAAGATTTTGAGAAAATAAAAACTAGAAGTACAAGATAATTGCATTTTCACCCCAAAATTTTCCAATATTGACGACCTTTTCTGTGAAATTCTCACAAGTTCAACATCAGTCTTCCCCACTCATCAACACGTCATCGTCGTCCAATTTCACTAAACTCTGCAACCAACTTCAAACCGGCAAATCTCTGACACACCTTTCCAAAACAAGAGCATCTCCCGATGAGGCTGCTGCTAATGCTTCCTGGAAAGGCCTCATTTAGGTGGGTAAACAAATCCTCACCGGGGTGGCGTTCCAGCTCTCAAATCCAGCTCCTTCCCTGCCAACGAGCTACGTTTCAGTCAGTCGTCACGTCGGCTTGTTTTGCATTAATTGAAAACGCATTCATCCAAGAAATGAGAAATTTAGCGTAACAATTGTCGACAGTTTGTTTGGGGTGGAAGGGTTTCCCTTCTTCGATACTCCTATTTCTGAAAGTGCCCTGAGTTTGGTTCCGAAAATCACTCAAATGTGACTCGAGCTGGTTGGATGAATTTCCGCGGGATTCTCCTCAAATTGACGTTTTTTGGCAGTTGAAAACAAGGTATAATTAGGGCAAATCGATCGTAAGTAATCGAATTTTGGGATTTCGGTAGGGATGGGGACGATTGGGAGTTATTTGGTTGAATGAATTAATTTTCCACTTGATATTTTTTCTAAAGAAATTTGAGGGTATTATTTCAAGGTTATGAAACTGGCTGTGAAGTTTGCTTGCAACAAATCTGTGAAATCTTTTTCATCCTTCAATGTTAACCTGAAACTCATAGAGGGAATGGATCGCCCTTAAGTTATGTAGAAAAACCTGACGCAAAGTTCTGATTGGAAAAAAGCAACCTAATATTCAGATTGTTGTTTTCTTTTTTGAATTATGTATTTTTGTATTTTTGTATTTTTGTATTTTTGTGTTTTTGTATTTTTGTATTTTTGTATTTTTGTATTTTTGTATTTTTGTATTTTTGTATTTTTGTATTTTTGTATTTTTGTATTTTTGTATTTTTGTATTTTTGTATTTTTGTATTTTTTTATTTTTGTATTTTTGTATTTTTGTATTTTTGTATTTTTGTATTTTTGTATTTTTGTATTTTTGTATTTTTGTATTTTTGTATTTTTATATTTTTGTATTTTTGTATTTTTGTATTTTTGTATTTTTGTATTTTTGTATTTTTGTATTTTTGTATTTTTGTATTTTTGTATTTTTGTATTTTTGTATTTTTGTATTTTTGTATTTTTGTATTTTTGTATTTTTGTATTTTTGTATTTTTGTATTTTTGTATTTTTGTATTTTTGTATTTTTGTATTTTTGTATTTTTGTATTTTTGTATTTTTGTATTTTTGTATTTTTGTATTTTTGTATTTTTGTATTTTTGTATTTTTGTATTTTTGTATTTTTGTATTTTTGTATTTTTGTATTTTTGTATTTTTGTATTTTTGTATTTTTGTATTTTTGTATTTTTTTTTTTTTTTTTTTTTTTTTTTTTTTTTTTTTTTTTTTTTTTTTTTTTTTTTCTCTACTAACCCCCTCAAAACTCATGTGATACTTTGTCGGAGAAGCAGTCGATTGGGCGGTCTCTATCACTCAAGTATCGGACTAACATTCCCATCCACTTCCCCGTGACCCTACCACTGGTCGTGGCCGGCGCCGGTATTGATCAGCATGATAGGGGCCTTTGAGAAGTTGCGAAGCGAGGAAAGATAGCACCCACTTATCTTCCACGGCTCGTGGATGTAACTTCTGGAGGTCCTGGTCAATAACGGAGTAGCAACTGCGGGTGGGCACCTATGCTATGCTTATTTTTGTATTTTTGTATTTTTGTATTTTTGTATTTTTGTATTTTTGTATTTTTGTATTTTTGTATTTTTGTATTTTTGTATTTTTGTATTTTTGTATTTTTGTATTTTTGTATTTTTGTATTTTTGTATTTTTGTATTTTTGTATTTTTGTATTTTTGTATTTTTGTATTTTTGTATTTTTGTATTTTTGTATTTTTGTATTTTTGTATTTTTGTATTTTTGTATTTTTGTATTTTTGTATTTTTGTATTTTTGTATTTTTGTATTTTTGTATTTTTGTATTTTTGTATTTTTGTATTTTTGTATTTTTGTATTTTTGTATTTTTGTATTTTTGTATTTTTGTATTTTTGTATTTTTGTATTTTTGTATTTTTGTATTTTTGTATTTTTGTATTTTTGTATTTTTGTATTTTTGTATTTTTGTATTTTTGTATTTTTGTATTTTTGTATTTTTGTATTTTTGTATTTTTGTATTTTTGTATTTTTGTATTTTTGTATTTTTGTATTTTTGTATTTTTGTATTTTTGTATTTTTGTATTTTTGTATTTTTGTATTTTTGTATTTTTGTATTTTTGTATTTTTGTATTTTTGTATTTTTGTATTTTTGTATTTTTGTATTTTTGTATTTTTGTATTTTTGTATTTTTGTATTTTTGTATTTTTGTATTTTTGTATTTTTGTATTTTTGTATTTTTGTATTTTTGTATTTTTGTATTTTTGTATTTTTGTATTTTTGTATTTTTGTATTTTTGTATTTTTGTATTTTTGTATTTTTGTATTTTTGTATTTTTGTATTTTTGTATTTTTGTATTTTTGTATTTTTGTATTTTTGTATTTTTGTATTTTTGTATTTTTGCATTTTTGTATTTTTGTATTTTTGTATTTTTGTATTTTTGTATTTTTGTATTTTTGTATTTTTGTATTTTTGTATTTTTGTATTTTTGTATTTTTGTATATTTGATTTTTTTTTAATTTTTGAGCAACGTGCTAGCTGTTAAATAGCCCTCAACAAAAAAAGACTTCCGACATCCAACAATTAATATCAATAAATGTCAACACAAAACCTAATATTTACTTTTCATTCCCCGCCCAAAAAACTTCTCAAAAACCGTCCCATCTTCCTTCAAGTGGTCTTACCACCCCTCGGCGGTGACGACTTGTCCCGCACTTGAAAACCACAACTGGCCGGCTAATTATTACCAGCTCTTCCTCAGCCTGGCCCTTCAGCAGAAAAGATTTGCCTTCTTGAGGACGACGACGACGAGCCCGCCGCAATAATGACAAACCACTTAAACCGTCATCACGAGCTGGGACGGTGGCGGCCCAAGCTGTGGCATCTCGTCGTGATTACTCCCCGAGGGCATTCTTGGCCAAGTTGAGGACGAAATTCCGGCCAGAGAGCATGCAATCGTGATTTTTATGTGCGGAGCGCCCTCTATCGCAACGGTGCCAGGCTGCTGGGCTTTTTGGTCCGTTTTTGAGAAGATTTTTTGGGGACAATTGGGTATTAAAGCCCTATGTCAATTTTTATGTACAACGGTAAAAAACACGATTAAAAACCATTTCTGATCACTTTTTTTCATTTTAATGCAAAAAAAAAAAAAAATTGACAAGACAACATTTTTTCGATGGATCAACTATGGTCCCCTTGGAACGAGCTGTCAAGTAGGAGCTTTTCTGTCAAGAAGGACCGCGAGGTTAATTTTTCAAAATTGATTTAAAAATCCATTTTAAACTCTTTGTGGTCGTACAAAGGGCCATTGTACTCAGAAAAATAAGCTTAATCGCTGTAAACAATAATATCAGCAATCCAAGCTTCATTTTAGGACCCAATTGGGGTCAAAATTACTAACGACTCTGACTCCGGTATAAGCTATTGGAGATTTAGTGACTATAATTCTGACTCCAACTTTCTCCAATTCCTTTGATTTTGTTGACTCCTACTCCTTCTCTGGCTGTTGAAGATTTAGTAACTTAGTCTCCATTTTATTTTTCGAATACTTTTTTAGCTCAAATTTATTTTCTAGAACAATTATTTACATAACGTTTTTTTAACCCCAGTCGTCCCAACTCGTAAAAATCATGCTAAAATTAACTTTCATTTTCGTCCATCCTTTTGCCCGGCAGAGAGAAACCGAGCCTCCGGGAGAATCTTTCTCCCGTCCGTCCAAGCGGTTCTCGGCTAATGTTATGACAGTTTGAAGAACCAGCCGCCAAGTTACCGTTTAGATTTATGCCCGGTTTCGAACGGTTTTTCGTTTTGAATTTCCAAGAATCTGCGGCAGCAAACGCAGCATAATAGCCTCAAGGGGTTTTCCTGGATGTCTGTACTGAGCAAAGTAAGAGCGCGCAGGTGAACCGCTGAAAATTACGTTTTTGAACGGATTTAATTTATGGCCGTAATGTGAAGTAGTTAAATGTTGGCGGCAATTGAAATGGTCTTTCATCTGCCGAAGGATGGCTGCATAAAATGTCTTAGACGTGATTACAGTTACGCAACTGTTTTTGGTCGAAATTTCAATTGGTTGGACATTATATCGGAATCGGTTTAAAGTTGGTTATTAAGTAGTAAGTACTGAAACACAACAAAACCACACACAACAAGGCATTACAGAAAAAGTGAGAGAATTTCTTTCAAGAGCGAACGATATTTGAAATGAAATCAACCAATCTGCTTCCAAATGTTTCAAAATGTGCATCTTTCGTGCGATAAATCCACCCTCAAGCCACATCCCGTCAAAACGCTGTGACAAATGGATCGTCCCATCTCCGTTACCGTTACCCTTTTTAATTTTGCAAACAATTTTTTTTTCAAACGCCACAATAAATTTGCCACCGTTCAATAACTCAAACAGTAATTTATCGTGTGCCCGGACAGGGAGCACATTTCGCTGCAAAATCACTGGTCAAAGTTCAGTTTTTAAAACTGCTCCCCGGTAGACGCACCAACGCAAAAACGCACTTCCCTCCCCGAGCCCACAACAAAGAAGCGTCCATAATTCAAAAAATAAATCATCCCCAATGACAGTTGACCAGACCAGGCGACGAGGATGGGTGTCGGTCACTGTCAGATCATGTTGGCCAATTTCATGTTCCGGTGGCGTGTCGAACTCGCGTCCAGTCGGGTTCGCTTTGGGCAGAGCAGTGTAAAATTAAACGTATAAACTATTGCAAATGTAAACAGAAATCTATTATTTTATGCAAATCGGACACACACACACACACACACTGGAAAGGAAGAGGTTCTCTTTGGGTTTGGGTGACGTGGTCGATCCGTGTGAGGGCTGAGAAGGTCCTATCCAGTTATTGTTGTTAGAGGATACGTCGTCGCCATCGTGCTAACTTGTCGTACGTGCATTTTGGGCCAAATTGAGTTAAGAACGCCATTTTGTGCAGCTCACAATGCCTCACCTTTTGACCTTCACAGATCCCCAAAATTCTATTTCAATCCTGAGATATTCAACAAAAACCGAAAAAGCTCCGTGCATTTTTGTCACTTTACATATGAAAGTAGTTTCAATCTTGTCGTGCTATCTTGTCACTCCATGAAAATTGATGTAAGTGCGACAAAAGGCCAAAGGGATTTCAGGCCAGGAAAGTCAGGATGCGTTTGTCGCACGTACAAGCTAGACTACCGTAAACATTTGTTATTATAACTCGGGACTCCAGCAACCAACTTCAATCAAACTTTGGGACAATGCACAGAATGGTGAGCCAAACAAAACGTGTTTGTTATTGTTTACATTGCGTGCTCTCGTTTTTGAATATTCATGGTCAAACATTAAAACGCGTTTTTCTCGGAACGTCAAAATGGCGGGTGCGACAAGATAGCACGACGACGTCGACGTGCGGACACTGTGGAAGTTCTCAGGAATGTTGGGAGAATTGATGAATCGGAACGGACCAATAGGGGATTCGATGGTGTCGTAGTTGAGCAAAAGATGTACTATGCAATGTTTTATGGAAATAAACTTTCTACATGCCAATTGTCTTACCGTTTTTTAAATCTTATTTTAAGTATTTTTTACATACTCTTATCTTATTCATTTCTTATAGATTTCCTCACTTTCATTCAATCAATATTAATCTGTGAAATTTGCCATTATCCGTGAAATTTGGTAAACATCGTGAAATGCCATGATATTTTAAAATAATTTAGTGTCCAATTGAACCTCAATATATTGAAACTTCGATTATTTTTATTTCAACAGTCCACTAGATTTTAAACTGCCATTTTCCAAGAAGTTGTAAAAAAATGCATGACAAATTCAGAACTTATTTTTGAAGATATTATTCAAGTCAAAATGGATTTGATTGGATATGATACAGAATTATTGGGTGTGAATTTTCTTTATTACACTAAATTCCGAAAAGAATGTAAAATATCGTTATTCAAGGCTTCTACCAATGAAAACGCAATGCAGTGTGAGTTATTTTGAATGTCTGTGTTTATTGATTCAAAAAAATGACTGAAAAAAAGCATTTGCAATGATTATAATTTTAACGAATTATCAAAATCAAATATTAATACCATCATTTCCAAAATGTCCCATCTTAATTTTCTTTAATTTTGTTTGAATTAATCAAAATCTTTGAAAGCACTGAACAAGTATCATTACTTCAATAATATTCTCTTCAAAAAGTTTTTTTTTAAATAGAGCAAACTATAGTTTGAAATCATTTGCTAAGTTTTACTGGTAAACATTTCCAAAAATATTATTTCTGAAATCTACTTAGTAGGGGAACGGCATCTAATTCCGGCGTGCCTCTAATGTTGGCTGGTTAGAACTTTGGCATTTGATTAAAGCTAATTAAGAGCGTTTTCAACTGAAATCGAATGATAAATAGCTCAATGAGAAGTGAGCAAGCAAGTTTCTATCAAAAGTTTTGCAAAATAAGTTGTTTAAATAGTGAAAATCAGCAAATTGGATGGAGTTAGGAGCGAGTGCTTAACCTGCCAAACATACGAGAATTTTCCCTATTCAACATTTGACATAAAGTGCATTTTAAAAAATGCAAACATTCACACAAATTAAAAAAAAACTTGCTCTCTTACAAAAACTGTTCTATAAACTACAAATTTGAAGACAAGAATCTGAAAAAAAATCTGAAAAAGTGAATTTTTAAATATTTTCAAAACAATGAATGAATGTAAAGAATAAAAATATAATATAAGGGTCATTCCACCTGAAGTGTGCAAGAAAAAATACAAATTTGAAAATTACCATCTCCGATCCTGCTCAAATTTGGCAGAGCTGTTGAGACTATCAAAACATGCAAAAATCCCGAATTTCATCCAAATCGGACCACTCCCTCGATTTTTGTACCCTCCCAAAAAATTGTTATCCCCGTTCGATTTTACATAAGAATCACTTATCGACGGAAAGGAATATGTTTCGTTCCAGAGATATCGAATTTTAAAGTTTTGAGTATTTGAGATTACCTAAATTAGCTAAGTCGTGCCGATCAATAACTGCTACCTGCTTTTATTGAAATAAGATTTCATCCCAAATAATCATTAGCAAATATTGAATGTACACCACTGTAGGAAACTGCTGTATAATCTTAAAGTAAAAAATAGTATACAGTGAATTTGTGTGCCCAAGAATGGAATTCCCGCAGAGCTAGCAGGAAATTGCAATTGATCTTGTAAGTAACACTTAAGAAAAAGTGTACGATACATTATCGTGTTAAAAATTATGAATTAACATGAATAAAACTCTCGTGAAGCATGATTAAGGAGGAGGATTTCTGGAAAGTATAAAACTGAAAAATGTAAGTAAATCACAAAGATTAATCTGATTTATTATCTGATTAAGATCAAATTCAGTTGTGTTGATTTCGACACCGTCCGAACAATAATCTTTTTTTTTGTTTGTCAATCATTTAGAAATCTTGAAAGACGATAAAGCTGCTGTCCACATGTAGCAGAATTGAAAAAAAATCATCAATTATTCAGATGAAACTGGCTCACAATATTAAAATCGGTTTAATATGATCAACCTTTCAAACCGTAAGGCAGATTTTGGGGGTTTTGCTGAATGGTACTATTTCGCTATCGCACATGGCAATAGCTCTAGACCCCATGAGAGTTATTTCATCGACCACAGCCAGCTCTACATTTGTTCTCACTTCAAATAAAAGAAATAATTTGATAAAGTGGGAAGAAATTAGGAATAAGGAAAAATATAAAAATACTAGATTTTTTTTTTGAAAATTGTATTGTAAAAACTCTGTAGCATTTGCAAATAAATATTCAAAGTTTAAATTTTACTTAATATGGTTTAATGACACTGAGATCATGAAGATCAGTGCATTGAAAATTACCCAATAAATATTCCTTAAACAAAAAATAGATTGTTCAAGGTATTGATTATCTCAAAATCGTATAAAATTATAAAAATAATTCATCTTACAGAACACCAGGTAGTAATTATTCATCAGCACGACTTAGTGCTTCTAGCAGAGGCGGCGAGTGTAGCTAATTTAGGTAATCTCAAATACTCAAAACTTTAAAATTCGATATCTCTGGAACGAAACATATTCCTTTCTGTCGATAAGTGATTCTTATGTAAAATCGGACGAGGAATACGATGGTGAGGTCAAATTTAAAAAATAAATAGGGCTGTTTTGAGATACGGCCATTTAAAGTTTTCAATTGCGCAATACAGGTAGAAAACATATTTTAATCTAAATTTTGATCACAGAAATGGATTCTACGTCCAATTTCCTTCAAAATTGAGTCTAAGACCGACCCTCTAAGATTTGTGGTTCCTGAGTAATCGCCGTTTGAAGACAGGGGTTTCGCTCAAAAATCGCCAAAAAGTCGATTTTTTGGGAGGGTACAAAAATGGGAGGGGTGGTCCGATTTGGATGAAATTCGGGATTTTTGCATGTTTTAATAGTCTCAACAGCTCTGCCAAATTTGGACAGAATCGGAGATGGTAATTTTCAAGTGCTGTTCCGCTTCAGATGGAATGACCCATAAACAAAATGTGATAATTGAAATCTGAAAAACTGCTTGTTTAAAAAATTAAATTTTAAGAGTTACCTTTACATTAAAAAAATGTTGTTAAACTCATCTGCTTCTTTTAGAATGAATTGAGATTTGGTTCTTTTTTTCTTTTAAAATTTAATTATAATTGTGTAGTTTTTAGCTTAAATAAAACATATTTTAAAGATAAAGAAATTGTTGTCAAAGAAATGATAAATTTTAAAAGAAGGCAAAATCTTTTTTTACTGCTCAAGTTTTATGAAGCCCTTAATAACTTCAGGAATCTCATTATTTTTCAAAAAATTATTAATTTTAACACATTAAATCAGATTCTTAACATTTTTAAAAGATCAGATTGTAATTGTGTTGAATTTCAAAACAATTATACAAATAAAAAAATATTGTTTTCGGTTTTTTTTTTCTAGAAATGGTGAACAATAAAAAGGGGCAAAAAATAGATATATCAAAAACAAAAACTTAATACAAAATTTTAAGTTTGAATGGTTTTTAGCAGTTGAAATTAATCTTGTTTTAATTTGTTGAACCAAAAAAAAAATGAGTTTTCGAAAAAAATAATAAGATAATTTTCTAATCAAGACAAACATTTCAATAGGACAAATATTTACAATGTTTTAATTTTTTTAAGTGATCAGAAAATGTCATAAACCTTTTGTTTTTGCAAATGTTTTTTTTTTTAACTTTTTTATGAATATCTCATCAATACCTGTAATTTTACCATATTGATCAGAAAATTTATTTAAAAATAATTGATTTTTATAAATTTTTATGCCATTTTTGTTTATATAACAGCCAACATTGACGCATTGCTCTTAAGTGAAATTATGCTGAACAGCAAACGTAAATTGTGTATTGCGAATGTTTACATATATAAAATGTAAACTTAAAAATACTAATAATGGCAAGGCAATGGATATGGAGATTTATATTAAAAGACAAAAGACTGTCTTTTTAATAATGATGGCAAGGCAATGGATGTTGAGATTTTGCTTTTTAAATTATTATTTAAATTAAAAAATGTGAATTTTGCTTCACATAAAAATTTGATTTTATTCGTTCTTTACCTTCTTCTCTAGATCATGCACTGTTTTTAGGGACTTATGAGTCATAATTATAATCATGATTATTGGCAAATTATATTATCAAGAAAATACCTAGCAGCATTTTGTTTTTTATTTATTTTTAAACCGAGCCACGTAGCCGTAACGTAGTGGTAACGCTTCCACCTCGTAAGTGGTAGATCGGGGTTCAAATCCCGGCTTGGACCCACACAACTGGTGATCTTTTCCCTTCGGGATTCGATTGCTAAGTAAAGGGAAGGGAAGAATTATGGGCTTACAGATATAAGCTAATTACATTGCTCATAATTCAAACATAACATTTTTTCAGTGTAGTAAAGTAACCTGGATAATAAATTAGCTTATATCTGTAAGCCCATACATCCAATTGAAATGTGGTCAAAGACAAACTTATGGGAAATTGGACGAGCTTTTCGGTAAACATATTTTCGAAACTGAAAAATCAAGTCCGTCATATAGAAACTGCCAAAAACCATCAAAAAACCTATTTTTTCAACATTTTTATTTTTAAAACCGCTGTTACTTCACAAGGATTGGACTTAGGACAATGGTCAATATGGAGAATTTTATGTAAAATTGTCTGGAGAATCGATTCCCGTATTCGGCTTTTGAAAATTTTGAGGTTTAGAGCACTTTTCAGAAAAACAGTTTCAGTAAATGATTTTTGTATTTTTTTAAGTGAGTTGCTCCATCTTGCATTTTTCGTGAGTCTTTTTGTAACATCTTAGGCTATTTTTACAAAAATTTTGAACGAAAAAAAATCGGGGGCTCACCTTCAAATTTGACTTTTAAACTTAAAAATCAAAAAATCTCATAAAAGTGGAGTGTTTTTTTTCTTTCAGTGTCTTTTTTTCGGAAAGCCCGTCAAATTTCCTACAAGTTTGTCTTTGACCACTTTTTGGTATGGTGCACGGCTTCGAGATACAGCAATATTTAAATTACGAAATACAAAAATATTGAAAACACGTACGCCCTTCTAAAATGTCATTATCGAGTGTTACTGGCTCTTCATATACAAACATGGCTTATATATGCCTAGGATAACATGTCAACAAAGTTTCATTGAAATCGGAGAGGGTCGGGTATAACCGATTTCCTATTTGACATGGAATTGCTCTGGAACGTTAACATTAACCTTAACATGTTAACATTAAGTTGATTAATACACTGTCACTGAATCCGCTTTGTAAATGCCGGCTCCAATACTCTTCACGGGTGTTCCCCTCAGGATCAGGGAAAGATTTACTCTTTTACTTATTTAGATTTTTGAGCTTATTTGTTTGAAAAGAATTTGAATAATAATTTTGTTCAACAAATTGGCATTTTTGAAGTGAGATCTATAGTTCGTTAGACTGTTCAGGTTAATTCAGGTTTAATTTTATCTTAAGAGTCGAAGCTAATCACAACTTTCATAATTTTATTAGGTTAAGGAACTTGTTTAAAAACTGATTTTGTGTCACAGTCCATTACGTTGGCTGACTTTTCTTCGCAAAAGCAATAAATATTAATTGGAAAGACAGTTTTCCTCTGCATCGCCAGTAATTCATTGTTACGAGTTCATTCGCTCGGTCATGTGTTAAATCGTCCCCGCGAGACTCGTTAACTAGCTTAGAAAACTTTTTACCCAAAAATTCCTTCATCCCTTTTCGCCCTACTTTCCACAAAACTTTGAACCAGCACATAATTTTACACCTCGTTTTCGGATGACCCCACTTCCTCTAAAATTGCACTTGCACATTATAATGCACTCTCTCCACCCCTCCCCCCCCCCATTCCTCCTGCCTTAATCAGATCGAACTGCAGCAGGTCGCACGCATTTTGGTGCACCAATTTGTCCATTTTGGTTACAGTCACGCCGAAATCGATGATGTGTCCCCCGCCAATTCGCCCCCCCAAGGGACATAATAAAACTTTTTATAATTATTTATAGCCATCCCTGCGACTGCGACGGGATTCGCTGCTGCGCCTGAATGTAGACAGACACGCGAATGCGAGTTACAACACCGATGGCATCGCCGAGCTGTCGCTTCCAGGCGAACCGCAGACAAATTGATACTAGTGTCACTTTGGGCAGGCAGTGCCACCACCGCCGCAGTCAACTTCCGTGGAATCGGTGATGGACGATGGCCGCCGTGTCGGCCCGGATGACGATGGGCTTGGACCTGGAAGGATTGGGCCAAGCGCGATGGATGAGTGAAATGGAAGGGAAAACGGGGTTAATTTGAACAAAAATATGATTTGAAAACATGTTGGAGATTTTACATTTTAACAATTTTAGAGTGTAGAAGCTTTTAAGCTCGTTGAAGCTTTTAGCATGGGTGACTTATTCACTCCAAAAATATAACTAATCTTTTTCATTTTTAATAAAATGGCAAAAAACTGCACAACATTTTGTTTTTAATTATTTGATTTATTTAAGAGGATATAAAAACAAATTCTGAGTCATGACCCAGCAAGGGTATAACAGGGTAGTGTTGCAATCTTTTTGAGACATCATATATATTATTTTAAACTTTGAAAAAAGCAAAATACCGAAACATGATAAAGTGCATCGTTTCCAAGATAAATACACCTAAAGATGCACTTTTTCGAAAATTTTAAATTATTTTCAATAATGCCTTAGTTTCCCAGGCCCAAACAGTTCAAAAATCGGTTCTAGAAATTACGTGGAATGAACACTCGTTTATTATATTGCCAATATCTCAGAAACTATTGAACTGATTTAAATTTCAAAATCTGGCAACACTGCAAATGTTTTTCCTTGTTGGAGTTTAAAACTTGTTCTTCTAAATCCTCCACAACATAGTTTTTTTTTGTGTTAATAAGTGAAATTTAAAAATGAATGAATTTGATTAAGAGTGTACATATTTTTCCAAACAAGTCTCAATACATAAAGTGGGCATTTGAAGAATCGAAAATTCGATTTGGTATCTTCCGCAATGTTGTAAGATTTTTCCAAAGAATATCTCGAAAAAAATATTTTGATTGTTTTTTTTCACTTGTTTTAACCAGATTTAAATTTGTCGTATTTGTAGGATCCTCACTCTTTAACTACTGGTTGATGACTGACTGGTCCAAGCTATGCTCACGCACACCAACGTCTGCCTCCACCCCGGCTGTGTATGGTAAAAGGTTAGACATATAACACTGATCTAAATCATCACGTTGGATTAAGACTCTACAGTATTTAGGTAATACTCTGCCACGAAATCGTAAACAGTTGCCCCGACGATTTGCGTGAAACTTTACCCTAAGGCAGCTATTCTCAATCTAGGCAGAATCTCTGTCCTTAGGGATAAATTTGGGTCTCTGATCACGAATCCAATGTCCATTTTTCGATATCTCGTGACGGAGGGGCGGTACGACCCGTTCTATTTTTGAGGAGATTTTTAGCCTGTTATGGTGTTAATATAGAGAATTGGTTTCTACGGGGCTTTTATGTAAATCCTTTCATCGAAAAAAAAAACAACTATCAACTTTTAAAAAACATTGTGACATGTCATTTTATGGGAAATTTGATATACTTTTTAAAATCTGTAATAATTCAGAGTGGTCATCTATTCATTAAGAACATTTTTTGTTTATTTTGTAATTTTGTATTTTTATAACATTGCAAAATTATTTTTATAGTGTAATAATCAAATAATTTGACATTTCAAACAAAAGTTTAGAAAAAGTTATTAAGTTAACTATCTCCGAAATTAAAATGAATATATTTTTAGATTTTTAAAATAATTTTATACAAAAGCGGATAAAAAGCCGTAAATTTTGTTTCTCGTGTAGTTTTTCTACTAAAGAAACAGAGTCTGTTTTAAATGTATGTTTTCATTTGTGAAAAAAACTAATAAAATATGTACAAAGACAAATCTAGGGCGTCCAATTTTCCCGGGATTTTAATTCCCCAGGAAACGGGAAAATATTATTTAAATCCCGGTTATTCCCGGGATCCTGGGACAATTTTTAAAACTATCATAAAATATATGTTTTAATTATATTTCTTATGATTTTTAGGCTTAAAATCCCAAGTAACATTTTTTGCAGGATTGTAGAACTCCTAAACCGCGGTAGGATAAAACTCTCTTCAAGTACTCTTCCAAACTCCAGAATAAGTTTTGAAGAGAATTTCATCCTACCGCGGTCCAAACTGCTATGCTGTAGCTATCTTGAAGAGCTTTTGTAGAACTCCTGGAAAAAATGTTGCTTGGGATCATAGAATTAGCCTAAATACTATCAATTGGTGATAATCTGCACTTCAATTTTAACAAGGATAGTAGCTATTAAGTAGATTAAAAGTTTATTTTTGTTTTTTGTTGTCCTTTGGATTTGCACCAAAATTTCTAATCCAATGTGTTACATTTAAATACCTAAGTCTCTTATAAATATATTTTTTAATTTTTTATTGTGACTTAAATAGAAAAGCTTTGAAAATGCTTTTAAAATGTCTAAGGAGCCTATCGGCCCTGCGGGCCAGATCAGATTTTTCTGAAGCATTGACGGGCCGGAACTAATGTTGGTAAAAGTTAAAAAAGTGAACTTATTTTTTCATAAAATATATTTTATTATGTTGTTTGAAGTAAACAAATAAACAAACAAGTATTGCAAATAAGATTCATGTATCTAAGTTTTGAAAAAGAAAAACCAAAATTACTTTCAAAGATATATTTATTTGATTTATAAACTATTTTTGTGTTGGCTGTAGATATTTTATCAAAACATTTCAAAATTATTTCAATGACATTAAATTGTAAAAAACGTAGTAAAATATATATCTGATAGCTATTAATTCGCCATTCTTTACATTTCTCTAAAATCTAGAAAATATTGAAAAAAAACACAGTGCTATTTGATTGTTTTACTTTTAATGAAACATTTTTTGAATATTTGAAAATATATTTGCATAGATCTTTATTTTCAATATGATTTTTTAGCCTTTTTCCGTTTTTTTCAAGCAAAGCTTTATCACTGTAAATTTGTTCTGAAAATAAAAAATATATTATTTTTCCTTACTCATTAATAGAAAATCAATTTTAATAAAAATCCTTAAAAACAGAAACAATTTTTAAAGAAGTTAAAATTATCCAAGACTGGAAGAAATTTAAATGTAATGTCTTTTTGCAAATTTTTCAAGTTTGATTATTGATTCTGAAAATATCAATATAGAAATGATAAGAATTAAATGTTTAAATGTGAAATAAAATCATTCTAAAAAATACAAAGGCCAAATCCAAACAAAACGTTGAATAACCAACATTTAATGTCTAAAGCAAAATAAAAACAAATAAATGTCTGAATATTTAATCTAAAGATTTTTTTATTATGATATACAATTGATCAGCCTTTCGGGCCAAACATCATTTTAATGTGTTTTTTTTTATTGTTTTTTAATGCTGGTTAATTTTTTAAAACATTAATCAAACTTTACATATTTTATAACAACAAAAGTTTTGGATTCATGCTTTTTAATAGTTATTTAATAACCTCATGCAAAAAAATAAAACATATTTAAACTAATATTAGTTTTAGTATTAGTAAACTAACGTTAGTTTTAAACAGACTTTTTTTAAGGCAGAATCAAAGCGAGCATTAATAATTGAGGCAGTATTAGGAAATTTACTGAAAATTCAATAAAAAATATTGCTTACAACAACAACTTATTATTGGCTACATGTACGAATGTTTTTGTGTATTCAAGTAGATTAGTTAAAAATTTAGCTAGAAATTTGGCCAAGCCTGCACCACTAATAATTTGCTGCATGCAAAAATACAATTAAAATATTGTTGAAAACGTTTTTTCAGCTGAAAAATATAAATTTTTATTTAATTTTCTGAAAAAAATATTCTTGCAGTCAACTGCTAGACTTTTTTCCGGCCATTTAATGAACAAAAATTGCAATTCCAACGATTTTTTAGTTACTTATAATGAGCAACTTCGGTTTAACAAGATCAACAATCGATTGTTGAAAAAAGCTGTGTAATTAACCCATATTTTTAGATAAATTAACCATGATTTTCTTAGATTTTCCGTGGCCAAAGTCTTGCTTTTAATTTTGCTGAAGTTTTCATGCTTAAAATTTAAAACCTATAACTGTTTTTTTTGTTTTTGTCCTTACATCCGCTAGAGTGACACTTATTTTACCCCACTTCCTACAGTAACAATTCTCATTTACTTCATGTGGTTGATGTAAACAAACGAATCGAAAGTTTTCCTGCGAACAATGCAAATGTAAATGCACGGTGGCTAGCCCAATTTCATTTGCTTTCTTTGATGGTGCAAATCAATCGGCCAACTGCCAGCTACAGTTTAGGGTTTTCCACGGGGTTCTGGTGTTTTATGAGTGGCGTGAGTGGTTTTGAAATAGTTTAAATGGTCCTGGAAAACGAGTGATGTTGATAGCGAGGTTATTGTTGAAATATTGAACGGCTAATTTTCAATTTCAGTTGTACCATATAAATTGATTAAATTTCGGTTTGGTTTTGTTAGAAATAGACTATGAAATAAGATAAAGTTGTTCTCAAATTATATTTATTGTGGAAGCATAACCACTTCTTTTTCAATTTCTCTCTTCCAATTTTTCAGATCATTTTGATGTTTGAATCTTTTAACTTCTTTTTTTCAAATTTTCCTTTATAAATGGCATTGATTTTTTTTTGCACATTTTGTAAAAATAAATAAATATTTTTGTTTAAGATTAACTATTTGATATGATTTATCTATGATTTGAAGTATTTTTTTTTCATTTTTTAACCTTTTCTTTTTCTGTCTTTTATTTAAAACTGTCAACCCTCTCCACTTGATCAATTTTTAACTCGCCCAAGCCAGCCACGAATAATTCAGTTTGATGCACTCGCTCCAGTCACGGAATTGTCCCATAAAAACTTGCAATAATGTATGCCGGGGACGTCATTTTCATCATCCCACTCTCAGCGTTCCAGCAGCAGCTCGGGTGCCAACCACGTCCACACCAGGTAATAAACGGGTGCGGAAACTGAAACCGGGAATTTCCTCCGAAATTGCACCCTCGGGAGCTTTTCCTAGATCCGACAGCATCATCCGCATATCATGGTGGATGCTTCTCCAAACCGGATCCCGGATGATGTGTTTTCAGCAGCAGCAGGTGGAAATGCCCTCCAGGTGGCTCTCCCTGGCAACACTGTACTGTTCCGGTTTTGGAGGAGAAGGAATATAAATCAATTAAACGATTACAGTTTCCTGCGGTTGCGGGCGGAAATTCAGCCTACACACTTTTTGAGTAGGTCGATTAGGGTGGGGTTGGGTAAAGTGGGCTTGGCTTAAGCGGGGAAGTTTTGTACCAGAATTTAGAATGGTTCAATTTCCCATAAATCGAACCCGGGTTAATAATAGCTCAACTTGTGGTAGTCCCCCTTGGAAGAGTTGTTGCACATCTCTGAACAGCTCTCAAAAGTAGCCCTCAGGGACGGGGGTTGAGGCGATTAGTTTACCAGGGCAGCCATGATGAACGAGGTTTTCCCTCCCCGCGCCACAACCCTACAAAGTCGATACTGTTTCCGAAAATCATGAAACCACTGACCGGGTCGATCAACAAGCGTCCATCCCATAAAGTAGGGGAAGGGCTGGGGGGACGGTATTGAATAGTGCTCAGAATTTCATTATCGGCTCATCGATCACGGTCTGGCTGGTTCTAATAACCGAAACCACTGGTCGCCACGGTGGGCAGCTATTGGGCTGTCGTAAATTTAGAATCCTGGGGAAATGGGGTTTCCAGTTTGCTGGAACACGTGGACGTCGAGTTTTAATTGATGGCAGTGAATAAATTTGGTTTTTGGTATTTGTTTGAGACCAGAAATTCTTATACGTAACCATTGAAACAAAAAGAAAAAAACAGAACAACAGAACAACAGAGCAACAGAACAACAGAACAACAGAACAACAGAACAACAGAACAACAGAACAACAGAACAACAGAACAACAGAACAACAGAACAACAGAACAACAGAACAACAGAACAACAGAACAACAGAACAATAGAACAGTAGAACAATAGAACAATAGAACAATAGAACAATAGAACAATAGAACAATAGAACAATAGAACAATAGAACAGTAGAACAATAGAACAATAGAACAATAGAACAATAGAACAATAGAACAATAGAACAATAGAACAATAGAACAATAGAACAATAGAACAATAGAACAATAGAACAATAGAACAATAGAACAATAGAACAATAGAACAATAGAACAATAGAACAATAGAACAATAGAACAATAGAACAATAGAACAATAGAACAATAGAACAATAGAACAATAGAACAATAGAACAATAGAACAATAGAACAATAGAACAATAGAACAATAGAACAATAGAACAATAGAACAATAGAACAATAGAACAATAGAACAATAGAACAATAGAACAATAGAACAATAGAACAATAGAACAATAGAACAATAGAACAATAGAACAATAGAACAACAGAACAACAGAACAACAGAACAACAGAACAACAGAACAACAGAACAACAGAACAACAGAACAACAGAACAACAGAACAACAGAACAACAGAACAACAGAACAACAGAACAACAGAACAACAGAACAATAGAACCATAGAATAATAGAACAACAAAACAACAGAGCATAATGTCAGATCCAAAAGCTAAAAACTAATAAAATTCCGACATATTTTCCCCGGCACCATCACTTGAAGCATCTAACTGACCAATCTGACAGCTCGGATCTCGGACGCGCACCCAAATCTGCCACCATCTTAATCATTCCTTAGTGCATTGTGCAAATTTGGTTGGAAGGAAGCAAAAGTGGAAAAACAACAAGCAGTAAACTGCGGAAAAAAAGGTTCGCGAGATGCATCACCAGACACGCGAGCTGTAAAAAGCACACAAAGTGATTCGTTTTGGTTCTTGTTGCATTCAGTGGAAAAGTTAACGCAATTTTTAGGGATGTTGAAGTAGTTTAAATTTGTTGATTTTGTCTTAAGTGATTTCTTAAAGGTTTTTTTGAAGAGAATTTCGCAAATTAATTGGAAAAATCCATTTTACACTTTAAAAAAATACACAACCGAAAATCTTCCTGTCCAAATCAGGGAAGATGTTCTATTTTAAGGAGCCAGCAGCAGTGAGCTTTGCTGTCTTATTTTATAGGTCTTCTTCTTTAAGGGGGTCAAACTCTTCGTGTAGTATTCCCAGTGCGACATAAAACCACACGGCCAAGTAAAACTGGTGCTACTTGGTGTGAACACCAAGTCGTCGGTACTATTTATCTCGTGGAAGATGTCTTGGGCTCCGGAAATGGCGTTTACGCCAAGAAGCACGGATAGGATGTGGTAGTGCAAGAAGAAAAGAGCAGAAATCAGCTAGCTGAAAAACCTGCAGTGTCACACTACTGGGAGAGGGGGGCATTGGCCTGGACTGACTGGTTTATGGTGCCCCTGATAGCTGTTGAGATTCTTAAGATAACGTCGAACAGTGAAACTGCAGGATATCTTTTCAAATAAATATTTTCAAACATTGACTTGAACTTTAAATGTTAAGTTGACAAATTTTCTTAGAGATTTTTTTTTATTAAATTCACGATTTTCAACTTCAATTTTTCTTAAGACACCGAAGTAATCGCATTATGCGGCGATCCCATCTGGCTCAGCACGTTGTCCAGCCACTTGAGCGGACCGTGCAGATGAATCTCGATCCAGCACGGCGTCGAGGTGACGTCCTGCCGATGGTACTCCGCGCCCCAACCCTTGACGAAGCTCATCCGGATCGTGCACATCTTGGTCAGCTCAAACACCGCATCGTACCCCTGGTGCACCGACTGCGAGAGCAGCTGGTAGAACTGCTGGTTGTTGAAGATCTTCAGCGAACATCCCGGCAGAATCTTGCACACCGTACTGGAGTGGAACCCGTGCTGATGGTTGCAGTTACGACTCTGCACGAAAATGGCCGCATCGGAAAGACACTCGGCGTAGACTTCCCCATGGACGTAATACAGTTGAACTCCCTGCCCGATGTGGCAACGGGTACTCTCGATGTTACTGTCTCTGCGGACGTTGCTCAGCTGGCCCAGGCAGAATCGATCCGACTTGTTCGACGGATTGGTGAACCCATCCACGACGATCGAGTTCGACTTGCAGTGAAACACCTCTCCAACGCGGGTACTCATCTCGTAGTAAGCAATGTCCGCCCAGTACGGAGGTTCCTGGAAGGCAACCGGCTCCACCTGGTTCGTGTCCAGCTGATTATGGGTAGGAGATCCGAACGGACTCGGCGGACTCGATCCCATGCTGGACATCGACGGAGTTGGGCTGTGCGGGCCCATGTAGGTCGTCATAGCGTTATACTGCGGAGGCACCTGCGAGTACGCCGGTGGTGCAAACTCCGAATACCTTGGAACCAAAACCGGCGGCAGCACCGAACTCTCAACCCGCGTATAATGATACGGGTTGATGCAGACGTCCTTCTGCTTGGCGTTGTACGGGAACTGACAGCTCTCGATGTGCTTCAACTCGTGCTGACTCTGCAGGTCGGGCCAACGCCAAACGCGACAGTAAATCACGTGCGGCAAGCACTTCCGGTGGGACACCTGCAGCCGGCCGTCCTGCGAACGCGGTATCGTAACGCACTTCGATGGGTGGCCCGGATAGGACAGCGCTCGCTCCAAATCTTCGATGGCCGTTCCCTTCTGCTGTTTGAGCTTCTTGACGAGGAACTCAACGGCCTTTTCGGCCCACTTTTCCTCCTCGTCGACCTGCTTCCAGCCGAGCAGTTTCTTCACCGAGGGGCTGGTCGTGGAGACGAGGCTCTTCAGCGTGGACAGCATCTTGCTGCCGGAAGATTCGCCGCCGTCCATTGTGGCTGGTGATGGAACAAATGTCACAATTCTGTTTAACTGGTTGAGCTCTACTAACAACCTCCTACTTCGGACTAAATCAATCAAGTGTTGAGTTTTTAACGGTTTCTTTGCGACTACCTATGCTAACAAATGACACATTGAAGTAGTTGTTTTAGCAACTATGCAGTTTACCACAAGTTTACCTGTGAATATCTGTTATTCTCACCACATTCAATACAAACAACTTTGAAGCTATTGTCACATCAGATTTCTTCATTTTTGTACTCCAGGTAAAACTAATGTTATTGTTATACTACATTTTTGTGAGTATTGGTAAGACCATCATAATCTTTAACTTTGAGGTAAGAGATTTGCATGACATAACATTTCAGCGAAAATACATTTATATTAAATAGATTTGTAGAAAAATAAACTCGCATAAAATGTTTTAAAAATCAATTGAAAATATTAAATTTAGTTGGCAAATGTAACGAGACTTGATCTCCGATTTTAATCACGTTAACCGTTTTCAATACTACATGTAAACTAGGATGCTTGAAACTTCTTGCGTGACTTGGAAGCATACAAATTCATTATTTAGGGGAAGGTGGGGCATGACGACCATACGGGACAAGAGGAACAATCGCTCGTACGGCCATAATTTTTACAATTTTGATTATTTCCAGTATGAGGAATTGTTGCTAGCAATGCAATTAGCTGATTCTACTACCACATAACCGCCAAAACGACGTAAACGCCACGGGGCATAAGATTTAATGAAGTTTTTTCAAAACCTTTGTTTTCTTATAATATTTGGAAAGTACAAAATAAGGCTTAGGGTTCGTTTTAAGACTCATTTTATCAAAATGCTATTTTTCCTAGATCAGTAGTGTTCCAACCAATGACTTGCACCTATTAGAGAGTATGATTTAACTTTTGGTTATTTTTGTTGAGAGCTTTTCAAAAATCTTGTTCAGGTGGGGCAAGTGTACCATATGGATTTTTAGTATGGAAAAAAATACGAATTGCTGCAACAACATATTTTATTGGGAAATAAATACATGAAAGTACTTAAAAACTGATAAACAATTGTTAAAAAAAATTGTCCATACAAAACATAGTGATATTATGAAAATTTACTATTTATCATCTTAATAATATTTTTTTCGTGAAAACGATAAAACATTATTATTTAGTTTAAAAATGCAAGAAACCTTTCAAATACATTCTAATCTGATGTATCTAAGTGATAACAGTTCAATTGTTAGCAAATTAACATGTTTTTTCATGCATTGTTCCTCTTGCTCCAACGGGTTGTTCGTCTTACCCCACTAGTTGAGTAGAACGTACGGCTTAGCTTGTTACACTTGCCCCACTTTCCCCTATTCAATTATATTTTAAACAAGCAAGAAAACTGGACAATTTTGTATCATTGGATTCTGTCAAGGTTTGAATGCATCTTTTTTAGTTAAGGCCGTTGCAAATATTTTTTGAAGTTTATGTCCCCTCAACTCTAATCACAGTCAAGAAGGGGGGCAAAAAAATAAAAAAAAGTCAATAAATTGAATTAACGAGCCACGGTTTTAACAAATGCATGAAAAAGTGTTCAAAAATGCATTATACACCTGTCCAATTGTTTTGCAATCATTAGTTTCCAAAATACTTAAGTATTGACGATTTTTTTTTGCAGAAAAATAGTTTTTGCAGTGCTGTACATTGCAATTCCATAAAAGTTCAAAATATTTTAAATCCAGCCCAAACATGCTAAATATGATTATCAATGCAGAAAAATGCGTTTTAGATTGTTTTCAGTTGATTTGACTTCTATTTTCAATAAAATTTTGAAGGTTTTTGAACAATATTTTTTTTGCTCCCTGATTTTTGGGATCAATTTTTAAGGGGGTGACATAAACTTTGAAAAATATTTGCAGCGGCCTAAGTTTGTTTATTAAATATACAAACAAGTTTTTTCTTCCCATTTCTTCTAAAATTTTCACTAAAATGGCCCACAAACAAACTATTGGAGTCTATTTTTGATTAAAAAATGTATTTAATTGGTTGAGAACGTTTTAAATATTAATGTATTATTATTATATTATATATCAATTTATTGAATCAAACCGAAATTATATAAGAGACTTTCTGTTGAAAACCAATTTCCGACTGCAGGTCGGAAAAATAGACAAACAACTTCAGTTAGAAAATTTAGGTACATGAATTCCAAACTATTTGCAATTTTTTAGAGATACATTGTCCTACAAAATAGCTCAAATTTCATATTTAATTTACTGTAGTAAATTAAATATGAAATGAGGTGTTTTTGTTAGCACTGTTGATTGGCCTAGAAGCAGACAAAAAGAAAATTTATGATATTTTTAAACACAGAAAAAATGATGGTAATATTCATCAAGAAATGATGACAGATTTTGTGTCAAAAAAAATATTAATTTTACCCCTGAAAATGGTCAATTTTCATCATTTTTTGATGAATATTCATCAGGTTCAAATTTTTACATACTTTTTTAGTAATATTTTACAAAAACAGAGGTAATATTCAACCTACCAAATTTTCAACATTCAACAATGTTATTTTTAGCGATTCCGCATGATTAAAAAAAGCTTCGATCGGACTCAATATTGGATTGAGTTGGGAGAGGGAGTAATAACCGCATTTTTGGAGCTATTTGAGTAGTTTTAGCCATTTATGGGTGGTACTAAAATGTTTACTTAAATGCTCATCGGATATATAACATTAAAAAAAAAACCTCAAAAACATGACTACGGCGGGGAGTCATTGAGTGTTTGCAGGGTAAAAATATTTTTGTCGGATTCTTTGGAAAATTTTACATAATATATTCAAAAATGATAATGGTTTATAAAAAAAGAATTCGTGTTACAATTTGTTTGAAGTAAAATCTGTATTTTTAACGCAACGCATCGTGTGCATAATCGGTAAAACGACAAACAATGAAAAATATATTTTTTTTTATTTTCACCATTTTTTAAACCACGGAATTGCTAATTAGCTTAAATTTGATAAAATATTTTAATTTAAAATTAACTCAACCATTGTTTATATTTTTATAATGAAAAGTGGAGTATTATTCTTCTCATCATTCCATTGTCTTTTTTTTTGGGTTTTACTTGAACATTTAGTTGAAGTTAATAATTTTAAGCAACATTTAAAAAAATAAGAATAAGTTTTATTACATTCGATGCTTTACAAAAATGCCATCCAGAGTCTGCTGTAACGATCGCTATAAAAGAAAAATGATCCAAACCCTTCAATTCTCCGCATAAACTCCCATATTAGTAACACTAGGCTTTCAGGGTGGTAATTTGCTCCAAATTTACGATAATGTAGAACTACCCCGTTCACCCCGGTGCCCAACCCCGTAGAACTTTTCATGATGTGCGCGACTGCGATGAAGACGGTAAGTTATACCGCTGAACCAGAACATCTGGCAAATTGCAAGCAAAATGTCCTCTTAACTTTGTTCTCTGTGTGGCGGCACCAGGCCACGCGCGCACACTTCCGCCAAAAAGAGTGGTCTCAATTTTCACCGGCAGCCGGAACATTGGCTCGCTTGAAACAGAGAAGAAAAAAAACACTCACATACATTGGTCCTAGTTCTCACCTGGCTCACCCAAAAGGATAACAAACGGGACCTTTTTCCGCTAAAGTGCAACGTTAGGGTGGTTAGTATTTGAAATTATTTTGAAAAGCTAACTTTGCTAACAATGTTGAAAATTTATCACCCTAATGTGAACTTAACCAACTTATCGCTGCTCACCGAATATATATTTCAATTGAGAGAGAACTGGAACACACCTCACCTCTGAGTTGTTCCACGTGGCCAGTACTAGATGGCAAGCTGTGGAGTTCAAAACCAAACGGAAAACTCCGGCAGCCAAGTGTGTAAATTATTACTATGCAAGTGGCAATCTGGGCCATATTTTACCGTCTTTTAAGAAGTGAAAAGAACCGTATATGCTCACGCTTTTCTTGGACGCCTTCCGGGTTGACTTCTGAGGCTGAGCTGTGTTTCTACTTTTTATTCCTAGCACACACACACACACACACGTGGGAAAATTCCGATTGACTGGTGGCTGAGTGGACCCCATTTTCCGGCCAACTGGACCTGGAGGTTCATTTGTGATTCCACACGTGGATGCTCAACCGGGCAGCGCTCTCGGTTCGTTATTTTTCGAGTTTATTGTCACACCCATAAAGATTCGATTATTGCTTTATCGGGCGGTGGTGGACCGTTTTGGCTGATTTGGAACTGCCGGCGAAATGGAATGTGGCCCAAATGGGCCATGAAAGTGACAAATGTGGTGTGAGCACTCAAATGTTTGAAATTGATTTTAAAGTTCTTAATATTATTTTATTCTTGTAAAAAAATATGTTTAATATTACAAAATATTGCAAAATGTAAAACTAACCAATTTCACCACATTAAAAAATCCGATGGAACTTTCGAGAAGATTTCAAGAAACATTTTGGGAATCTGCTAAACATTTGCTAAGATCGCTTTTTTTGTAAAATATCCTCGTAAAATAAAGACCAACAATTAAGCTTATTTTCTATATAATTTTCTTGGTGAATAAATTGGAAAAAAATCATTCTATTTTATTTGTTCGACAAAATTTTGTTGCAAGTTGTTCATTCAAAATTTGTATGTTTTGTCTGGTATCATCATTGTAGAAATGTAAGGATTGTAGGAGTAATTGATGATTTTTTTTTTATATAAAAATCAAAATTGTTATCAGAACTTTCTTTATGATCAAAGAAGTAAATTCTGTTCATTGGTTTATTATATACCCAAGTAACATTTTTTCCAAGAGTTCTACAAGAGCTCTTCAAGATAGCTACAGCATAGCAGTTTGAACCGTGGTAAGATAAAATTCTCTTCAAAACTTCTTCAGGAGTTTGGAAGAGTACTTAAAGAGAGTTTTATCCTACCGCGGTCCAAACTGCTATGCTGTAGCTATCTTGAAGAGCTCTTTTAGAACTCCTGGAAAAAAATGTTACTTGGGTAGGTATCCATTCGATTTTTTAAGTTTATCCAAAAATGGTTTGTTGATATTTTAACATCTGTAATCATGGCAATCCTACAAATTTCCCTGACTGTCTTTAAATCACTTTAAGGGGTTACATACATGTAAATCGGCAAAAATTTCAGAGGTTGGTTTGAGCACACATTAAAACTTTTTTCAAAATCTGTGTTCAGGGCATTGAAATATACATTTTCATCTATTAACAATACAATATTTGATGTTAGCAGTTTCAAAAAACGGGTGCCACGATATCTCAACATAGCTTCGACCAAATTGGCTCAAAATTTTGGTGAAGACTCGCTAAACCGGTCCCGTGTGCATGACGAAGGCCGATTTTCAAAAAGTTTGTTTAAAAAAAATGATAAAAATATTTTTCTGTTTTTCATATAACAAATCGACAGTTTTTGATTTTTGTATTTTTTCAAAATTCAAAATTTCATAATCGGGCTTCGTCATGCACACGGGATATGTCTTGAGAGTCTTCACCCCAAATTTTAGCCAATTTGGTCCGTCCCATCTCGAAATATCGTGGCACCCGTAAATCAACTAGGTGTTTAGAGATAAACGCTCAGAAAGTTAGTCAGCAAAATTCTGAGCATAAATTGTTTCTAACTCAGTTAAATCATGAAATATCTTTATGAAACTTTCAGGTGTTATTAAAATTCATCTTTTAAGTGGATTTAATATTTTTCTGTGAAATTTAGTGATTTTCTACATGTATGTAACCCCTTAATTTGAGTTTTAAAAGGCTTTTGCAAATTAAATTTAAAATACTTTGTCCTCCTAAAGCAAAGCAAAGCAACCCACTTTAACGACCCCGGGTCTTTTGTGGGCTCTGTTGCAAGTTTCTGCTCATTTCTAGGTGTCCGAAGGTTATGTGAGGTGAGTCACTCAAAACCTCTTTTACGCTAATGGACCGACGTTTTACTTCCCCATCCGATAGAAGGCGTGGTCAGGCAAATCTCGTGTTGAAAAATGCCACCGGGTCCGTCTGGGATTGAACCCAGGCCATACTGGGGTTTGGAGGCTACCACGCTAACCACTAAACCACCGGACCCGACTGTGTCCTCCTCCTCCCCTTCAAAATAGTCCCGAAAAATTGGGAACATTAACAAATTTCTTAAGTTAAAATAATTTGTCAGTGACTTGCACAATTGTTATAAAATATTTGCTTTACATTGTTAAACATTTCAAGCTTTTGAAAACAATACATTTTGAAACCACAAATAAGAAAAAAAAAGATTTCCCGGGCAGACGGCAATAACAAAATTAATAATATTTCAATAACAAATCCTGTTAAATAACAAAAAGTGTTATTATTTTATCCTGAACTTCAACTTCAAGAAGAAAAAATAATAACTGTTTTTGATAAAATAACAAGATTTGGTATTAAAGTGATGTCATACTGAAAATTTTTAATAACACGCTAATAAGAGAAAATGTTATACATTTCAAAAACTCTTGTTATTCGTTTGGTATTCTGACTTAGAAATAAAATTACCATAAATTGCACAAATGTAAAAGCTTTTAAGTGTCCATAACACAATCTTTTTTTTTCTTTTGTTAGATATGTTTAGATCTTTGGTATGATTTTGTCCAATTTCATCGTGGTCATTATTTTGACCATGAAATGGGGTCCTTAAACAAAAATTATTCTTAAAAGTTGAAAATTTGAAAATTGATTTTTTAAATTATTTGATATACCCCCAAAGGAGTTTGCTAAAAATGGCTAATACTACGGGATATTTTGACCAATTTCGTCGGGGTCATTATTTTGGCCATGATATGGGGTCCTCAAGCTTAAATTAATCTGATAAAATTAACTTTTGAAAGTTGTTTTTTAAGTTTGTTTTATTCTCTAAGGGAATTGATTTATTTATTGAGAATTTTTGAATATGAATAACAAAAACTATTATTATTTTCACAGAGCGAGGAAGTCGGAGCTGACGTTGAAGTTTGAGCTGGAGTGAGACCTCGGAAACGGCATCGGATTCAGCTAATTTTCAGCATTTTTCACTTGGAGTCGGAATCTGTGAAGTCGGGTATTTTTGGAGAGCTGAAGTCGGCGTTGACGTCATATCCTGCATCCAGAGTCGGAGTTGTCTTCAAAGTATGGATTCAAAGTCGCTTGAAGGAACCCGACTCTACAGTCCTGATTAGTACAGAAGAGTTTTGGCAACTGCAGGTTTATTTGCAAATGGCAAATAAACCAAAACAATAACTTTTTTTTGTTATGGAGACATACCAGTTCAATAACATTTTTTGTTATTATTCTGCTCCACCTCTCCGCACAAAATAACAAATCTTGTTATTCCTTCATGATTCCTTCTGTGTTATTGGTTTGTTATTGCAATAACAACATAATAACAGTTTAAGTTATTCTTCGAACAAATCTTTGTTATTGATTTTTGTTATTTTAACAACTAATCCGATCATCCCAATAACATATTTCGATCTTCTCACAATATCAAAAACCGACCTTCCCAAGTTATTTCCGTCTGCTCGGGTTATAAGATATTGAAAACTTTTGACCGTAGCAGTACTGTTTAAATGATGAAAATTTTGTGATAATATTTACTTTAACAAAATGAAAAATTATTCTAGAAATGCGAAAATAGTATTTGATTATACTCTAGTTTCAAAACTTTTGAAAAAAATCTTTTAATTTTCTATTTATTTGTTCGATGGGTCTCGTGGCGCAGGGGTAGCGGCTTCGGCTGCCGATCCCGATGATGCTATGAGACGCGGGTTCGATTCCCGCCTTATCCACTGAGCTTCTATCGGACGGTGAAGTAAAACGTCGGTCCCGGTTTCTCCTGTCTCGTCAGAGGCGCTGGAGCAGAAATCCCACGTTAGAGGAAGGCCATGCCCCGGGGGGCGTAGTGCCAATAGTTTCGTTTTATTTGTTTTCATTACAATGATGAATGGTTTATTTGTTAAATTTATGCTTACAATTATTTTATGAATCTATGGATTTTTAAATGTTCTTACATGTTTTGTCACAGAAATTTGAGTTTCACATTTTTTTAAGCATTATGTGTTATTTTTTTCCAAATAAGAAGTCTTTTCGAAAAATATAAAAAAATGCTGCATGTTTTTACTATTTGCTTGTTCATTTTTAAATCTTTTTTTGCAAGAAAATAAATTATAATGAAGAATTTAGTTATTTAAAAAACCATCACAAGACAATTATGACTTTGAGCATATGATATTAACTTTAAACTGAAATGGATCGTATTCTTTTCTTGTCTATTTATGAGGTTTAAAGAATTATTTTCGTTATTTGAAAATCTATAAGAATACAGTCCAGGCTCGATTATCCGAAGGCCCCGGAAAAGAATCACTTCATATAATCGAAAGTTCGGATAATCGAATCACGAAAAAAAGTTTTTTTTGGCTGTCTAATTATACTGTCGAGTTAAGTATGATCCCGAAACTACGCTAAAGTGATTTAAAATTTTCATATCCAAGATGGCGGCCAATATGGCGGTGAGGAAATATTGAAAAAATCAATCAAAAATGCAAATTTGACTTTAATGGGGTCTCAGAACTCAAATTTGATGTTTAAAACAAGAAAACAGAAAAAAACGAAAAAAATAATCGAAACTTCGGATAATCGAGGCTTTGGATAATTGAGTCTGGACTGTAGTAAAATAAATTAACTGGGTTTATAAAAATATTTCGTTTTTTCGTTTAAAAACTTTGTCTCATTAAATGGGTTTTAGAATTGTAAGACGTTATTATTTTAGTTACTTAAATGTGACATGTTTGTACTGAAAAAAGTTGTTGATGCAAAAAAGGAAATGTCATGTATGTTTTCTAAAATATATAATTACAATTAGTTTATCTGTTCATTTCAAAATATCCTAAATTTATGAAAATATGTATGAACTTTTTTTTTATATTTATCTAAGCTGTAATACAATTTTCGTAAGCATGACAAATTGTGTTGCTATTCCAACGCTTTGTTCAAAAAACACTGCTAGATGTTTGCTCATTCTAAGGTGTCTATATATTTTTTCTCTTTCATGAAATACAGAAAGTTGAAAATAAAAAAATTCAGAATAAAATCAAGACTATCAATAAGCACAGTACTTGATTTCCAAACTTGGATATCTCAGAAATCACTCGATTCTCATTCACAAAAAATGAAACATTCGATAAACTTTGCATTTTTCAAAATTTATTTTCATTTATATTGAATTTACAAGAACCTAATATTCGTTTAAAAACCTTCCACAAGGGTTTTATCCATTTATCCCTTGAAAAATATCATATAAAAATTGTTAAAACTTGAAATAAAAATTTCCATTTATGTGATGTGGAATTAAAATTAATATCCAATTGATGAAGCATGATATTTTCTAATAGATGTTAATAATTTATGCATTCAAACATAAGGATTAGTTTCATGAAAATATTTACTTCTATAGAAACATTTTAATTTACGCTCAGTTTCGATGAATCACCAAAAATCAACCAACTCCCACACGCAAGTTCATCAAACTATCGATTGCAAATAAGCACTATCCCATAATTACAGCCAAATAAACTCCTCCTAATGACTGGTTGGTCTGTTTACCGTGCGTGTAATCTCTCCCTCCTCTTCAGAAGGGGGAGAGAAAAACTTTTAGCTTGCTCGTCGGAGAAAAAACAAGGGAAAACTTTCTCACTTTTCCGCCACTTTCGACTTTGTTCCATTCAATTGGTTCAGACTTGGGCAATCAAATTACGTCGTGGCGGCCCAAACCTCATAATGACCTCCCTCAGCAACAATCATCACAACCCCGCAACTAAAGAAGTTGCAGGGAAAAAAAACATCGAAGTCTAATCAAGATTAATCGATTTCGGGGCCCTTTATTACCATCAAACAGTGCAGAATGGATGTGGGTGGGTGCAAGTCCCGCGGGAACCAGCCCATGCAGTGTGAGGAGTCATCTTTGTGCTGACTTGGCCTGTCTAGTCGCCAAAAACTTCGTCAGAACTTGCAAAGGTTCGCTCAGCGCAAATACGCAACTCGCACATTCCCTGTCTAGGAGTCATTCGTCCGGAAGCTGCGGAGCTGAGAAAGTCATAAATTCTCATACATCGGCATCATAAATCATCGCCGAAGGAGAGGAAGTTCTGGCGAATCCTCTGAGAAGTCTGCCTGCCAAGGAGTAGCACAACAACGATGACGCCAGGCTAGTAACCGGAAAGAACCGGAAGCTATGGAGACCAACTTGGAGGCATCATCATCATCATCATCAGTTCGGCTAGCTTTGGCAACCAAACCGTTGAATGTAGCTTCAAGATGAGTTCGAGGTACTAATGACGTGACCAACCGACCATCTCAACGCCGAAGCCGCGCCGCTGTCTGCTAACAAGATTTCTTGTGCGTGGAAAGTTGTTGATGGTACTGGTATTTTAGATAAGGAAGAAATGTACAATTAGTAGGGGTGACTTTAAGCCAATAACTTTAGTTTTTAGAAATTTTGAAACTGATACAATTGAAACTTAATCAATAAACTTTTTACGTCGCTTATTAAACAAATCAAATTATTATTGAGCTTGATTCTTCCTAACTGAAATGCCAATCTGGGCAAAGTTGAGTTTGAAGTGGACTCAGTTGAAAAATTGCAAAAAAATCAATTTCCAAAACCCCTGAAAATTTTGGGGATCTCTTTTCATTCTAGTAAAAGTTGATTATTTTTTATAAAAAATAATTAGACATTTTGTAGCTTTTCATATTGTGCAAACACTCGAAAAAGAGATAAAGTAGTCATCACAAATATTATTTATTGATTTAAACAATATTTTTACAATAAATTATATCCTTAAAAAGGGTCTTTGTAAAGAAATTCAAATATTAGTTAAAAAAAATGTTCCCCCATGAAAATGTGATTTTATCACAACATTGTTCTTAGTTAACAGCCAGAAAAGAGAGAACATTATTTTCTTAAAATTTGGCTTTATAGTTCAAATGAATATGGGTAATTCTCCGCCAACTCACACAGCAGTTGCCCCGACCCCTCTTCGATTTGCGTGAAACTTTGTCTTAAGGGGTAACTTTTGTCCCTGATCACGAATCCGAGGTCCGTTTTTTGATATCTCGTGACGGAGGGGCGGTACGACCCCTTCCATTTTTGCACATGCGAAAAAAGAGGTGTTTTTCAATAATTTGCAGCCTGAAACGGTGATGAGATAGAAATTTGGTGTCAAAGGGACTTTTATGTAAAATTAGACGCCCGATTTGATGGCGTAATCAGAATTCCGAAAAAACGTATTTTTCATCGAAAAAAACACTAAAAAAGTTTTAAAAATTCTCCCATTTTCCGTTACTCGACTGTAAAAAATTTTGGAACATGTCATTTTATGGGAAATTTAATGTACTTTTCGAATCTACATTGTCCCAGAAGGGTCATTTTTTCATTTAGAACAATATTTTTCATTTTAAAATTTCGTGTTTTTTCTAACTTTGCAGGGTTATTTTTTAGAGTGTAACAATGTTCTACAAAGTTGTAGAGCAGACAATTACAAAAATTTTGATATATATACATTAGGGGTTTGCTTATAAACATCACAAGTTATCACGATTTTACGAAAAAAAGTTTTAAAAAAGTTGGTCGTCATCGATCATGGCCGTTCATGGTCACCCGCGACAGACACGGACGACGAAACAAAGAGAAACGCAAAAAGTAACTTTTTCAAAACTTTTTTTCGTAAAATCGCGATAACTTGTGATGTTTATAAGCAAACCCCTTATGTCTATATATCAAAATTTTTGTAATTGTCTGCTCTACAACTTTGCAGAACATTGTTACACTCTAAAAAATAACCCTGCAAAGTTAGAAAAAACACGAAATTTTAAAATGAAAAATTTTGTTCTAAATGAAAAAATGACCCTTCTGGGACAATGTAGATTCGAAAAGTACATTAAATTTCCCATAAAATGACATGTTCCAAAATTTTTTACAGTCGAGTAACGGAAAATGGGAGAATTTTTAAAACTTTTTTATTGTTTTTTTCGATGAAAAATACGTTTTTTCGGAATTCTGAGCACGCCATCAAATCGGGCGTCTAATTTTACATAAAAGTCCCTTTAACACCAAATTTCTATCTCATCACCGTTTCAGGCTGCAAATTATTGAAAAACACCTCTTTTTTCGCATGTTCAAAAATGGAAGGGGTCGTACCGCCCCTCCGTCACGAGATATCAAAAAACGGACCTCGGATTCGTGATCAGGGACAAAAGTTACCCCTTAGGGCAAAGTTTCACGCAAATCGAAGAGGGGTCGGGGCAACTTTTCCCGATTTCGTGTGAGTTGGTAGAGAATTACCCATATAGTTTTGTAAAAATAGTTACGATAACTATTTTTCAAAAATTGTTTAAATATTTTTAACATGTTTAAATTATTTTCCCCTTAAAGTAGAAGTTACTTTTCAAAAACCTGTATAAGTTGGTACTTTGAGTCATTTTACGATGTGCTCTGGGCCCTTGAATTCCATGTCACGCTGTTTTTTTTTCCTTTGGCCCCTCCCCCCGGGAATTTGCTCGAATTGAATTTCATGTGAATACTATGAGACGAGTTGTTCCTTTTATTTCCGCATTTTTTTTAATATCTTGACACACACGTATTTCGCCTACTACTTGCAGACATTATCAGCGTTCTGTTCTCAACTTCTCGTTGTCAAGATATTAAAAATATATGGTGTAAAACGGGGTAACTTTGATAGCCGGGGTGACTTTATTAAATATGATTTTTTTTTCGCAAAATGAAGAGTACGAATAAAATACGTACGGAATTGTATGGAATCACACCGATCGGGGTAGAAAAAGGTTCAACGTACTTTTAGAAGAAGTTATCATTAAATTTTGAAAAGTTTTAAAAGTTAAGTAAAAAGTAAAGAAAAAAAAAACGTTGATGAATAGCATTATTTTCATATTCCTACAGTGTCATGATTTTCTCAATGAACGTGATTTCAAATCGGAAAACGGAATGCATTTTCGAATTTTTCGGATAATTTTCCACTAGGGGAAGGTAAACGAATGTAATAAATAATAAAAATTGTGTGTTTTTTAAACATGATTAGATAAAATTTCCCAATTTAAAGGCATTTTTGGTTGAACAAATTGTATACAAAAAGTGAAAACTTCTGATTCGTGCTTCGAATGCAGTTTAAAATGCAATAATAATCGATAATTTTATAACCAAAGCAATTTTTAATTAATTTCAGGCAAAATTCTTACTTTTTATCAATTTTACCTAAAATTTATATGTATTTTGTTGAAAAGCTTATGAACTTAGTTAACTAAATGGAACATTGATGTTTTTTGTTAAAAACTATATCAGCAACCTTAGCGATGGTACATTCCAAGTTAAAATAAAAGTAAACACCTTTAACCTGATTTAACAATAAAAACTATGTCAGTTAAAGTCACGCCGGTATTGAAAATAAAAATTTTCAACGCAGTTATTTTTTCAATTTTTTTTTTGAAAAAACTTCTTTTCAAAAAGAGTGAATGGACCTTGTGTGGCCTACCCAGTTCATGTTTAAAAATAAAATTATTGAGAAAAATCCTATCAACTCGAAAAACTCGTCTCTTTGTATTCACAGCAATGAATCCTGTTAAAATGCCCGACCAATCCACAATCGAATTTCAAATTCAGATTTTTTTTCCTATAAAATAATATATTTAAAAATGAATTGAAAAATAATTAGCGATAATAATCTTTTTTGCCTTTCGGTGTTATATCACACAATGTGTTAAACGAATATTTCCGAATTCAATTAAATAGAAATTAAAAAAAAATATTTTGATTTGTTTTCTCTTTTTAAATGATTCGATAAGTAAAGGAAATGAGGAAGACATAAACTTTTAAAAATATTTGGACCTGCCCTTTTTGTGAAGTCCAAAGAAATGTTCAAAATAAGACAAAATTTGGAATTTGAATTATGAAATTAATCTAGCCAATTTTACGAGTTTTTAGTATCACTTTGAAAAATTATGCAAATTATTTTTTAATAATATGTAAGAACCGTTTTTTTAAACAAAGACTCTAATATGAAAATATTACATTGAGAATAGTGAATAATCTTTGTTTAAAAAAAAAGTGTAATTTTACACCAAAATTGGTGAAATTTTGATCTGTTCCTATTGAAATTTAAATTGTTACACAGTTTTTACTAAAAAAAGGTAATAATCAAGCATACTAAATTTTCAACCTTTACCAATTTGGCTCAAAATTGGCACAGTTACTTATTTTTGCCTAAAGAATCAAGCCAGGGGGTATCTCTTGAGAGTTTCCTAATTTTTTTTTTGGGCAAACTACTGTTGGTATTTTTTGGTGCATGATTCATTGTTTATTTGTACGATTTTTTTTATGCTTAAGAAAATGTCATTAGTAAATAATTATTTTAATTCAAGTAAGAACTACCAATTTACCATCCTGTGGAAAAAAATCGACGTTATTCTTGGGATTTTCGTAAAATAATATTTAACATTGTCCGGGATTTTACTTAAAAATTCCTGGGATTTCCTGAAGTTAAAATGAAAATATTTGTTTCCTGTACTTCTCAGCATAAATGTTATGAAGATATTTTCATAAAATTTTATGAAAGGTAGAATTAGATTTGATCCTTATGTCTGGATCATTAAAATTAGGAATGCTGTTGCTTATTAAAAAAAGAGAAATTAACTAAAATTATGTCATGTTTCCAGCGATGAATTTTTACACAAATAATTATTTAAATTAGTAAAAAACGAAACTATTGGCACTACGCCCCCCGGGGCATGGCCTTCCTCTAACGTGGGATTTCTGCTCCAGCGCCTCTGACGAGACAGGAGAAACCGGGACCGACGTTTTACTTCACCATCCGATAGAAGCTCAGTGGATAAGGCGGGAATCGAACCCGCGTCTCATAGCATCATCGGGATCGGCAGCCGAAGCCGCTACCCCTGCGCCACGAGACCCATATTTAAATTAGTAAGAAAGGCAAAAAACAAACTTTGAAGATAGTACATCCCACAACCACCACCAACATTTTTGAAGAAAAATATCTAGCAAAAATTAACTTTCAGTCTAAAAGTCCAAATGAAATCTAAAACTCGTACCACATATTTAAAGATTTGGTCACATCAGAAAACGCGGTTAGATTTGAAAAAAAGAACACTGGAGTAAGGATCTTAAGGAAAATTAAAATGCTCTATTTAGTATTTTATTTTCGTTTGAGACTTGATTAAGAAAATTTATATGTCAAAACATCATAATTTTTTTGGGTACCCTACACTCCAGTCACTTTGATATAAAAATACCAAATCTAAAAAATAATGTTCATTAAAAAAGAGTCTTGAAAATACTCTTCAAGTTGTTTAATTTATGACAACAAACCAAGACATGCATTGATTTTCAAACTTGTTTTGACTGCAAAAGTTGCGGTTCAATACGATTATGATGCAATATTAATCAGGACCATTTTCAATAAAATTTTAATGTACTTGTTGAAATTTCCTCTAGCCGAGATTTTTTAACCTTGCCTATTAACTGCTTTTAACAGGATTCGATGTAAATCAATTGCTCGTTCTTTGCAAAAGACAACAATCATAAAAAAATAAAAATAAAATCATTAAGCTTTTCTTGCTATCTATACAATGTTATTGAAAAATAATTTTCTGTTTTTTTTTTTTAGATAGGATATGTCTAAAGAATTCTACCACAGAAAAAAAAAATACAGATATGAAATGGCTAGAACAAATGAAATTTTCAAGATCCTACACCCAAAACTGGCAGCGCTAGTCCGAGAGAATGGTGGTCTCGAGTCGAGAGAATAGTGGTACCATTCACGGACGCAGAGAACACAGCTCGAGATGGGCGATAGAACTATTTTCTCGAGGTTCATTTGCAAAAAAAGTTCATCCGTCAAACAAAAAACCAAAAGTGTCGACAACGGGAATCGAACCAGAGACCTTTGACAAACCAATCCAATGACTTAGCTGTCTCGGCCACCACAGCTTGGTGACCAAGGAGAAGTCAGAAGTCGATGTATGACACTTGTTGGAGATTTATTGATTCAACTAACGAATGAACTCATTTGTTATGATGGTGTGAGTTGGTACCATTATTCTATCGATTTTGACACTGAGCCCTCAATAAATTTTGAGAGAACGATTATCTGGACTCTGAATTTTGGGTGTAAGGATTCATAATATTTGTAGGATTTTGCAAATTTAAGTAAAAAACATTAAAACAAAGTCACCCATTTTTACGCGTAACTTTTTCCCAGCACAAAGGACGGGGTAGTCCAGACGAACGATTTCTTCGCTCACCGGAAAATCAGACGAAGAAAAATTGCCATTTTTGTCGATATTTCCGGCTACTAACGGAGGTGACAGAACACGAAAGTAAAAATACTTTGGTGAAACGTGCCCTCGTCAGTTTTTGTAAAAATTGTTTTTGATTTGTTTTGATATTTTGAGTTACAAAATTTGAATGTTTAGGTATTTTTATTGAAATCAATCCATCAATGAACAGCTCAACATTTTTCCAAGCAATTACCCATTTCTCCAAACGTTCCCAAAAGCTCGCGCACCTTTCGCACCGACATTGGTGCTGTTTGCCCCGAGTTAGTTAATCCTACCCAAATACAAATTAGTCACTAGCTCCAGTTTCGGACCCCTTTCGTTTTAATTGGACCTTTTCAACCCTGGCACATGCTTTGTCGCGCCAGCTGCTTTCGACCAAACAAATATATCAAATATCTCCTAGTGAAAAGTTTTGGGGGAGAGCCCACACGCCAAATTGTGACATTTTTTTTATTAGAGAAGGATAAAGTTTCATCGAGCGATCGACGACGATGTTGGCAATCGACGACAGATCGTCCCGAAGGTCAACGGTTTGGGCAGGTTCAAAAAGGGTTGGGGAGGGAGCAGCAATTTTTCACTTGATCGATTTCTTTTGCGCTGAGCGATGGGTCGAATTTCACCTTAATTGTACTTTTCTTGAGGGGGTTCACGAAACATTGAAAGGGTTCACTGTTTGTTAAGGGCACACAAAGGCAGTTTTGGTGGAACTCTGCTGCAGGGGTTCTTATTTATGACAATTTTTTTGGAGCATTTGAACATTGGAACATTTGAACATTTGAACATTTGAACATTTGAACATTTGAACATTTGAACATTTGAACATTTGAACATTTGAACATTTGAACATTTGAACATTTGAACATTTAAACATTTAAACATTTGAACATTTGAACATTTGAACATTTGAACATTTGAACATTTGAACATTTGAACATTTGAACATTTGAACATTTGAACATTTGAACATTTGAACATTTGAACATTTGAACATTTGAACATTTGAACATTTGAACATTTGAACATTTGAACATTTGAACATTTGAAAATTGTAATATTTGAACATTTGAACAATTAAACAATTGAACAGTTTAAACAGTTTGAACAGTTTGAACAGTTTGAACCGTTTGAACAGTTTGAACAGTTTGAACAGTTTGAACAGTTTGAACAGTTTGAACAGATTGAACAGTTTGAACAGCATGAACAGTTTGAGCAGTATGAAAAGTTTGGATAATTGGAACAAATTGAACAGTTTGAACAGTTTGATCAATTTGAACAGTTTGAACAGTATGAGCAGTTTGAACAATTTGAACAGATTGAACAGTTTAGACAGTTTGAACAGTTTGATAAATTTAAACAGTTTGAACAGTTAGATCAATTTAAACAGTTTGAACAGTATGAGCAATTTGAACAATTTGAACAGATTGAACAGTTTGAACAGTTTAAACAGTTTGATAAATTTAAACAGTTTGAACAGTTAGATCAATTTAAACAGTTTGAACAGTATGAGCAATTTGAACAATTTGAACAGATTGAACAGTTTGAACAGTTTAAACAGCTTGATACATTTAAACAGTTTGAACAGTTTGATCAATTTAAACAGTTTGAACAGTTTGAAAAGTTTGAACAGTATGAGCAATTTGAACAATTTGAACAGATTGAACAAATTGAACAAATTGAACAATTTGAACAGTTTGAACAGTTTGAACAGTTTGAACAGTATGAAAAGTTTGAATAATTTGAACAGATTGAACAGTTTGAACAATTTGAACAATTTGAACAGATTTGAACATTTTGGTCAGTTTAAACCGTTTGAACAGTTTGAACAGGTTTAAACAATATGAACAAGTTGAACTTGTTTTTGCAGCTGATTGTTTGAGAACCCCTTCAGGAGCTTTCACCAAAGTACAAAAAAGGGCACGGGTTCGCCCAAACTCAGAACGTCAATATTTTGATCCAGATGTGGGTTTGCGGACAAACTAGCTACCGGGCTAACAATGTTTGCAAAAGTTTCGACGCAGCGCAGCTGTTACATCATCAAAAGTTTTTTTTTCTTTTCTCCCTGCGTGAGGACAAAAACTCTGTTTTGGTTCCTGGGTGGCCAAATATTGTGATCGATTGAAGGTCATTTTTATTTTGTAACTTTTCGTCACAAAAAAAAAGTTGGGTTAGGTTTCGGCATGCAAAACCAACGCAAATTTGGATGTTGCTCACTGAGCTGTAACACAATATGATCTCTAGTCAACGCTAGGCAACGCGCCCAGTGAAGCTTTACAGTTCCAGGAACTCTGCGAGGCGTTTCCTTCGTGTTCTCAGCAGAACTTTCCAAACCAACCGAAACCATAGAATTGCTGCTTTTATTCACTCCCAAAAAAAGCTCTCTTAAAATGCAGTCCCAAAAAAACTTTCCACCATCGAAAATTCAAAAAAGCTCGCACCAGGAGTCCATTTCCCACTTTCTGTGCGCCAACTTCCGTCAAGTGGCACAAATTGTACTTGTCCAACTGCGGGCGAAGGCGCCGTCGCTGCCGAAAAGTGGAAAATGCCGTTCCGCGTCCACTTCATGGAAACCGGTTGCGGCCATAATCACCACCGTTGGAAAACTTTTCAACTTTTCCGCCGGGTTTTATTCGGTGTGATATTTACATCTGCAGCCAAACCCCGTCTTTGGGAGGGTAGTTTAGTCAGAAAAATAAAATAAAATAAAATAAAAGAGGAAGGATGGGGTTTCTCGTTAAGACCCGGAATGGAAGCTAAGTGGAGGAATTCATAATTCAACTTTTTGGATGGACAATAGAAGTGTGCAATTTTGAGCGGCAGGACTTCATGCTGGGATCGTTAAAAATATTGCTTTTTGAACATGCGTTTGCGGTTTCACTGTAATATTATACATTTTTGTGATATTTTTTACTGTAAACAAGTAAAACTAAAATTATGACATAATTTGATACTGTGCCTCGAATCGTGTTTAAAAATCTGAGCTGAAAAAAAACTAAATTGCAGAAATCACAAAATGCTTTTTTCCTTGTCACAGTTGCGGTACTGTCAATAATTTACTGAATATCAATGAATTTTTGTTTTTTTAAGGTATGCTTTTTTCAGAATCTGTGGTTGAAAATTCCGTACATTTTAAATCAACATTAAACACATTTTCATAACGCTTAGTTTTTGGAGAAGACATAAGCCGTTTTGGTTCGAAAAATTATGGTTTTGTGAATATTTTTGACATATGGGTCATTCCAGGTCAACTGAGTACACTTTTGGACTCGACCTTCACCGATTTGGACCAAACTTGGAAGGAACGTTCATCTATCGATAGTTATCAGAAATCCCAAGTTTGGAGCTGTTTGGACCATCCCTCTATTTTTGGCACCGCCCTCTTTTTTGACGATTTTCTAAAACACTTTGCAACTATTTGAGCAAAAGACTTTCTACAGTTTGCATTTTAAAGAAAATTGTCCAAGGAATTCGATAAAAATAAAATTTTATCCGTGAAATGCTCACTTTCATTTTTCATTCACTTCACAATTCCTTCTATTTTATTTTTTTTTCTGTTATCACCATTGGTTTCCCCGGCCAATTTTACAAATCAATCTATGGGTCTATTCCCGTACTGCAGAATTCTGCAATTCTGCACAAAAACGGCAGCAGGGCATTCCCGTACTTTTCTGCAACAAAAGTAACATTTCTCTCAGGCAGAACTTCTGCTGTGAGAGAGGTAGAAGTTGCAGCGAAACCGTTCTCGTACTTTTCTGCATGCTCTCTCTTCTCTTTATTGTTGAAAAGTTACTGCAATTTAGTGTGATGGATGTTGAGTACACGCTTAATTAAAATTTGCAAGTTTGGTGAAATCAAGCATTTTATTATTAGTTATAATAAAAAATGATTTTAGGGCAGTTTTTTATGTCTGGTTTTATTGAAAACGATTTTTTTATGTTCATTCATGTAAATGATAAAGCGATTTTTTTAGTGTTTTTTTTTAACCTGATAAAAACGGCTAGTACTTCAACAAAACAAAATGTACTATAAAAACAAATTGTTTTAAAAACATTTAGAACACACATTTCTTTTGAGTTTAGTAATTTCAAATAAATATATGTTTAGGAATAACTTTTGATCTTGAATTGATTTCGAATTTAGCATATATTTAGTAAAGTTAAAGTAATATAGGTAAATTTAATTGGCAAATAATAAATTGTACCTTTAACGGTGCTACCAATTTGTATTCTTATATGAACAAAAAAAAATGATGTAATTTTGTCAAAACTAAAATTCCGAAACCTAGTCTGAAACTCTGAAATTCTTGAATTCTTAAATTCTTAAATTCCTTAATTCTCAAATTATTAAATTCTTAAGTTCCTAAGTTCTCAAATTCTTTGCAATATTTAATCATAAAAAACACACATTTTTGGAGTCATATTTTAGGTTCGAAACTGAAATTTAGAGGATCTAGAGATTGGAAATTTGGACTGTATCTATTTTATTTATGCTTGAGTTTTAAAATTTTTGGTTTACAGAATTTTTTAGTTTTACTTATTTTTGAAATTATAATTTCTTTAATTTTTATTCTTATTATTTTTAACTGTTGCTTTTGAATTTTTAATGTTCTGAACTCATAAATATTCAAACTTTTGTTTTTTATTTCGATTTTTTTTTCAACCTTTATTTTTTTATTTTGAATTTTCAAAATTAAGATTTTTTTGAAATTTTAAACATTTGAAATATTTAGTTTACAATTATTTGAATTTTTAAGCTTTGAATTTGTGATTCATTACTCTTTTTTTATATTTTTCTGATATAATTATTTGCATTTTTAAATTTCTCAAATATCTGATTTATGTTTTTTGAAAGTTTCTCAATTTGAAACTATTAGTTTTTTTTTTTATATTTTCAAGTATAGATTTCTTAATTTTCAGATTTCTTAATTTAAGTTTTTCAAAAATTTTGAGTTTTTGATTAATTTTTTTTTCAAATTTGTCAATTTTGCTGCGTCACCGTTGTTCTTTCATGTGACATCCAGTCATAATTTATTTATGTTATTATGAATAATCTTTCAAACATTCTGCAATTAAAACATGTGTTTTTGGTCCCTTCTATATAAAACCTATGTTTGTCTTTTTTAATCATATTTATTAAACGTACCTGCCACTCTAATTTGTAAAATTGTTTACCTAATGTACAAAATTTGAGTTGTTTCTAATATTAATTTCTTCCTAAGCCTCCTAAGCATAATTAATTTCTAGTTACTTAATAAATAATACATCCTTAATTTTTTAAATAAAACGTTGTACTACATAAAAAATAATATCTCCGTTATAGAGGTAAACTTTTTTCAATTGCTTTTTTGTGATCTATTTTTTTACTATGTTGAAATGATTCAAAACTTATGTACCCAATTTGAGTAAATCCACTCAACTGTGTACAATATTGCAGAAAAAGTTCTGGAACGCGCTACCCAGGCAAAAGTTTTGCGGTTTCTCTCCTTGCAGAACTTCTGCAAAAGAGAGAGATGAAGAGAGCGAACTGAAAAGTACGGGAACGTGCTGCAAAAAAGTGACTAATGCTGGCTGCAGAATTCTGCAGAAGCTGCAGAAATTCTGCAATTCTGTAGTACGGGAATAGACCTAATGTAAACCTCAAACTAAAATGAACTATTGGTGAGAAACAGCGATTTTACTGAAAAAAGTTAGATTTTGTGCAGCACTCTGTCCTATGAATTCAAATCCGAAATAAGTTTTTCACATATTAAAACCTAACTATGCGGGATTCCACCCTTTTTGTTGAAAAGTACACCATGTACTTTCGAGTGCTGCGCAAATTCAAACTTTGTTCAGTAAAATCGCTGTTTCTCTCCAATAGTTAATTTAACTTTGAAGTTTACATTGATTGATATGTAAAATCTTCCGGGAAACACAATGGTGATAAAATAAAATAAAAATTATAATGAATTGGTCAAAAGCTAATTTTTAAACTATAAACGTTAAAATATAATATTTTAATATTTATTTAACTTTTACATATTGTAATGGTCGACAAGTTCAATGATTGGGTTCCTCTTTAATGTAACTTAAATTTGAATCAAATTTCGTTTCAGTTTTCAAATGATCCCATTAGCAACTTTTGTTTTGGGCTTGTAACAAATCATATTCATGAGTATTTGAATAATGAAAAATAGTAAGCAATTAATAAAGTGCGATTTTGTGTATTTGATACCCGGTAAATTTTTGGGTAAGCAAATTTTGATACTAAATTTTTTCAATATAATTTTTCAGCTGTCGATTGATTAGATAGTAAACTTAACACAAAATTTGGCTTTAATCTTTTTTGCAAAGTAAAAGTTACACGAAACATAATTTGAAAAAAATGTTCTAAATTTTGGTATGAACCGATGGCTTCAAAAAGTTTGGCTCTATCATTCATAGTTTTGAAATTATTTACCAACAAACTTTAAAAATCGATTTTCTCGAAAAGTACTAAATGGTCGTTGTCACAAGATAGCACACAACTGACGATATATAAAAAATTTCGACGGCTTTGGTCGAACGCGAACCAGTTCAACACGGAGCGTCGGATTGAGGCGCTTTTTGTTGCGTTGGGTTCGTATAAGCCCAAGGAAGGTTCTTACGCCAAGAAGTTACAACTTTGGCCACTCTGGAACCGATTCCGGAAAATCTGCGGATTGTATGGGAAACGTTACGTAAACTCAAATTTAGATCACAGGAGGCTGAATTAGCAAACAAGCAAGAAACGTTATGAAACCCAAAAAGGGCAGGACGAAGTTTGCCGGGAAGAGCTTGTTTTTTTATATAATGAAGATGTGAACATAATAACTAGGCCATGACGACTTGGTGAGTGTGGACTGGAATTAGGAATACTGTTACAGAGAGCGAGTTGTGGCGCTATAACCACGGCAAATATTGTCCAGGGCATTCATGGAAATACAATGTCTCATCCCAGAGGGTCCCGGAGTACCAAACCTTCTTAGCATGGTGCTCCCAACAAATACAACCAAAATCTCGGAGCGTATGGTGATGTGTCCCAACGCTTCTTCCTCCTCTGTCGATTCAGAATTGTGTTGTTGTTCGAAAACTCTGTGCTCAAACTCAACCCAATTACGAGTCATCTCTGCGATACGGCTTTACGCAGTAGGCCTGGCCGCTTTAACGCTTGTGATGTTTCAATGCATTTCAATGCAATGGCGCACTACAAATGTTAATAAATGACAAGAAGAGTGCTAGGCGTCATCTAACCTAAGGCACTCTCCAGGATCCCTTCGAAAGATTGGCTGCGCTAGGGTCTGATTAGATTAGATTAGATTAGATAATGAAGATGTAAACATAATAAAAATAAGTTGTGAAAATAAACGTAATAAAAATAAACTACTTGATTAATTGTTTTGCTTGCAACAAGTCTTGGAAGCATTTTGCAATCTTTGGCTTCAAAACAGAATTTTTGTTTGATAATATGGCTCACAAGCTACATCATAATTCAAAATCAAATTTAACGAAAAATTCAAATTATTTCTTTACAATGATGCATACATTATTTAATTAGGGTTTTGCGCTAATATTTCGTATTTATAAATAATGGTTGATCATTTTTTTTTTATTTCAGGGTCAATTAAAAACCATTTTGTAGCAAGTAAAAATCGTTATAGAAGTCTACTGTTATGGCTGTTACTCAAAGGTTAAAGGTTTAAGCCATTTTACAACGCATTAGAAGAAGGTTATTCCACTCTGAAAAGTGCTTCCACCCTTAGACCTGTGTGACTTTTAGCGGCATTTCAACCACACTCGATGGACAAGCAATCAAACCGCACCCAGCCATGAAATGATATTTACTGCGAAAAATTACACCTTAAAAGCATTCCCCGGGGCACAATCACGATCAAAGTGTTTTTCTGCCACTCTTCTTTCTTCCAGTGGGTCGCTCTCGAAGAACACAATACCTGGGCTGGAAATCCTTTTTTTTTTTGTTGTCCGCCATCAAACAACAATCCAATAAAACTCGCCCCTGCGCCATCAATCGAGCCGCCCTCGATGTGTCCCCTGCTGAGGCCCTCTGACCGAGAAAATCGAAGGAAATTGTAAATACCAGAACGCGAAAAACGCACTCTCCACCACTCGAACAGAGTGCTTTCAGGAAAATGCAATAATGCTCGCAAACTCTCGGAACGAGGCTCGTCAGTTCTGGAGGTCCTTTGTGCGTTCTCGTTTCTATTGTGAGAAATTTTGCACACTCGACGCAAAGTGGACAAAGGACTCGTGTATTTTTCGGAAAAAAAGGCTTTTGTTTCGGCACTCGTTTGACAAAATACCGAGAGGGCGAAAAGGGAGGGCGGTTGGTCATTTTGGGAAAAAGGGCACTTGTGCCGTTCATCAGGTATGCAATTGAGTCCCCTAATGAGGGATCGATGGAATTTGTGTGAACTCGAAGGGACTTGTGAGAAGAAAGGTACCTTCAAAGAGGCGGTTGACTCTTTGAGGTGGTAGATTTTGTACTGTAAAAGGGCGAGGTGCCGGCGGAACGAATGAATTGGAGTTGACAATAAATTATGAGGATGAAAAGTGCCTTTTACATTTCTTTACGACTAAGATTTTGCGAAAGTTTAAGCACTGTTCGTTTTTGAGTAGGTATTTTGGGCAATACCATCAATTTTTTTCTTAAAAATAAACGTTATGTTGCCCCTAATTTGAAACTATCGATTCTTGGATACGGTAAAAAATCATTGTGTTGTTTCAAGCCACATACCAAAAATAAAATGATAGATTTATTGATTGAATACAGACTAATGTATTCATTTTTTAAATGTGTTTTGAACATTGATGTAACAGTTTGTCAAAGCGTCAAATAAGTCGCAAACAAATCCATAGTCTTTGAGATGAAAAGTGTAACTTTAGTTTACAATAGATTTTTGTTGGTTTGTAATCCAGGGTAGAAATTTTGAACAGAAATGATTTTTTTCATTTAAAAAATGTGCTTTCACAGACAAATATACAAACAAAATATTTAAAACCAAAATATCATTTTTAAAATCTGATTCAGACAATGAGCATTTTTGTCCATTTTTGTGAATTGACTATTCATTGCATTTTTTTATTTGGATAAAGTTTCCCATTACCTTCCCCGTTTCTATGTATCTAAAAAAATCAAACTTGACAAACTATACCTCACACGATTTTTTCAATTTGGAAATGTTTTAATTGATAAAAAATTGTAGTTTTTAAACTTTAGGGCATGACGGATTTTTTTAAATAATAATTTTCGGAAGTTATCTATAATGTCCACGATATAAATTCCAAAAACCATTTTTGTATGTTAGAAATGAAAAAGTAAATTTGTAATTATTATTTATAAAAAAGCACCCCAAAGCCATTCTATGTTTAAAATTTGAAAAAATAATATTTTTTAAATTTTATTTTTAAGGATTTCAATATTCGTCCATTCCAGAAAAAACTTTTTGAAATCTAAGTAGCGATTTTTAAGTTCCTCAAAGATTTTTTTAGGACTGTTGAGAAAATTTCACATGAGTCACTATATCATAACACCGATTGAAAATTAAAAGCACTAAGAAAAACTAGTTTTTCGTAATTTTAACCCTTTGCAAGGCCATGTCGCAGAACCCCAATGTCAAATCAACTATGTCCTTGCAAGAAAATCTTAAATAGTTTTACATTCATCATCATCATCCAAATAAAATAAAAAAGACATTTTTTGTGAAAATATCAACATTAAAATGTATTTAACTTGGAAACGGTGCACAATAATGAAAAAAATCAAAAGTGCGTTTGATTCCAAATTTAATTCTACACCCAAAAAATATTTTGAGGAACTATTTCGGATAAATTCGATAACTTCCAAAAATAACATTTAAGAAAAATATCATAGCTTGGCGACAGCACGTCTTACAAACTCTACATAATACCCTACTCAAGTGAAAGCATTGTTTTTGTCCACTAAATTTAAAAAAAAAAAACTGAGGGGGGGGGGGGGGAATTTTGTCAAAATCGAGTTTTTGTGATAAAAAGATAGTATTTTTTGTGCACCCAAACCAAAAACTGTACCTTTTTCCGAATAATCCTAATCATAACCTACCATTTTTCCAAAGACACCAAATCGATTCTAAAACCTCGTCTCAAGGTACAGATTTTTGAATATTTGCTCAGAGTTTTTCTATAAACAGCTACCAAATTTGTATGGAGAAATCAATTGCGCAAAAAAAAATACAAAAATTATGAACAGATTTTTTGCGAAAATTTTTAAGAACTGATCTGCCCCATGTTCACATAAATGTTCCATTAGGGTGTAATAATAAAATCGATTTTCCAGCACAGCAATTTTTCAGTCCTAAACAACTCCACAAAGTTTGGGAACGATTGGTTAAGTTTCACTTTGTGCCAGGCGATTCAATTTTCCATATAAATGTGCATATGAATCATAATTTTTTTGAATTTTGATAATAAAAAATCCAACCACATTTTTCCCGAAGAGAGTATGGTGCTAACTTGCTCTTGAAAAATAATACAGATTCCTCAAAACTCGTCTTAAACATGATTTTCGAGCAAAAAACACGTTTTGGACTAGGTTTGAACAAGCTGTATCTTTTCATAGGAACAAGTTAGCACCATACTCTTTTCGGGAAATTTTTAGTTGGATTTTTTAATATCAAAATTCAAAAAAAAGATTTTCCCGTAAAAATTTACATGGCAAATTGAATCGCCTTGCCAATCGTTCTAAAACTTTGGGGAGTTGTTTAGGACCCCAAAAGGAACTGAAAAGTTGCTGTGCTCACTAAATTTGAACAACTTTTTTTTCCATACAACCATATTACACCCTAATGTACCATAGGCATTTTCTTAAATTTTGAGCAATTGATTCAGTTTGGTTCAGTTTCGAGCACTTTCAGAAAACCCATAAATATCCAGTGCTTTGTTCTGGAGATCTAGAGAAAATTCAGTTTTTTCACGAAAACATAACACGTTGCCTTCTGGAGAAATTTATCTTACGTTTTTCTCAGGTTGCTGAATTTGTATACACAGAAAAAAAAATATGGTAATATTCGTCAGAAAATGGTGACAGATTTTGTAGCAAAAAATGTGTAATATTACATCAGAAAATGATGAATTTTCATCATTATCAGATGAATATTCATCAGGTTCACATTTTTACACATTTTTTAGGTAATATTACTCAAAATAGAGGTAATATTCAACCTAGCAAATTTTCAACATTCCAAAATTCAATTTTTTTTGCTGTGTATAGAACATTTATGCGTACATGGAAAAGCAAAAACTAATGGAAATATACGTTTTAATTAACTTTTATGATTCAGAACAAATTAAAATTAACATATAATTGAAAATGTTTTTTTTTCATAAAATTATTTTTATTAGGTTCCTTTCGCTACTGGGACCTGGTTAGGACCGAGTCGGCTTTTGTACTTACATTGTTCTTAACCCTCTAACACCCAGAGCTGTTTGCTTATCGTAAAAATAGTAAATGGCTTAATTTTGGTACAATAATGCAGGAAATACTTTACTTTGACCCACAAACATCGAATTGGGGCAAAAAAGTAGAATTTGAAGTGGTGCACCAGAGCACCATCAGGAAGATGAGGAACTTTTTTTTAATCCACAAAATCTCGTTTTCTTCAAATCTATTGGTTCATTTGTTTGAAAACGCTTCGAAATGTGTTAAAAACTACTTATTCTTTGCTGTAAGACCATATTTCTGAAGTATTAACTACAAATTCTAAAATCTCTGCATTTTCAGGTTTCTTTGATTGGCTCATTCAAAACCCACAAACAACCATTTTCATGAAAAATGAGGAAAATAATAAAACTATCGGTCTAATAACAATGTTTTGTCTTATTTATGAATAGTGAAAACGTTTATAAACTTTTGTTTTGATAAAAATAAGCTTTTTCTGTAATTTAGAAAAAAGTGCTCCTGAATATTTAGTTGATCATATGTCTAGGTGGTGCTCTGGTGCACCAAATGAAAAAGGTTGAAAAACACTTAAAACCGGTCCAAACTCACAATGTTATTCACAGGGGTTCTTGTCCAAGGTTCAAATGATAGCAAAACATTTTTTGTTTCATAAAATTTTGTGATGGTAATTTTTACGGGCTTTCGAAAACAAGTCTTATTTATTTCCCTAAAATTGGCCCATTTTTGTTTACATTTCACATTGTAACTTTGCTTGTGCTTAACCAAATTTGATGAAATTTGAGGAAATGTTAGTATACATTCTACATGAACACCTGCAACTTAAAGCACCGTGAAAAGTTGTGTCAGTTCCGAGATATTTGAGTTCAAAGTTTTGGTGCTCTGGAGTAACCATGGGCGTGAGAGGGTTAAAGCTAAGAGTAATTACAGAGGATCTTGTGTGTAAATGTTAGTGGGAGGGGAGCCGATTAACCGTGGCCTACTCGGGGTAATTGAAAATGTTAAAAGATTTATTTTTGTTCTAAAGATTGTCATTATTTTTGGAACTCCGCTTTTTATAGCTTTTTTTATTTTTTTAAATTTGTTTGAGCAATCTTGAAGTTGTAAAGAAATGCCTACAAATTCGTGGTTTGTTTTTACACATTGAAACGAATGTTCATTTTTTTCTGCGATCGATTATTGTAATGATAAAATAAATTTAGAAAAATACAAAAGATTCTGAAAGATGCCATCAAATTTCTATCAGTTTTACTGTCTTTTTTATTCACTATTTCTAATTAACAACCTTGGTAAATGTGTACATTTCCTCCCAATCTATTCAATTATTTTTTTTTTAACTTCATCATCCCGGTACGAGAATCAAACTCACGACCTCTGGATTAGAAATCCAATACGCCGCTAGTCGAAACCCATCCCCTACCGGTCAGGACTCCCAGTGAGTAGATTTATTTTTTGAAGGGATCTAACTTTGCCGAGCCAGACGGGAATCGAACCCATCACCTTCCACTTACAAGGTGAAATCCGTAACCTCACGGCCACGGTAGCTTGGCAATTATTATATATTTTTATATTTTTTTAATCATATTTTTTCAAATTGACAAAACGCCACTTTGGTCTTCAAATTATGCATAAATTGCTGAAATTATTGTTTACAGCGATAAAGCTTATTTTGATTAGCACTATGACCCTTATAAGACAGCTCTTTATATTTGAAGCATCGTAAAAAGCTGTCTTGCATTTTTTGCATGTTTGTAGAATCCAGAATCCAGATAATTTTGATTCTTAAACATCAAAAGTTGTACCTTCTGCCCAGATTCTAAACTTTTCACCCTTCCCTAACTCTTCAGCTGCTCCCGTTGTGTCCGTTCGTTCGTCAATTACACGCAATTCCGCTTAAAACTGTCATGTCACTTCAACCCCAATTATCACTGTCACACTTTCAGCTGGCAAAACATGTCTAATTTGTACCACGCGATGAGCGACCATCAACAGCAATACTGTTTTTTATTCCTTCCCTTCTCAACCCAAATACATCTTCACATTTGGTTTGGTAGGAGGCACTTGTCGTTTGAAATCTTGTTTCCAGCTCAAACGTCAAGTGGCAACATCCACAAATGGTGGTTGATTTTTTGGTTTGTTGCGATACAAAATGTTGAAATGTGAGGAAAAATAGAGATCGAAAACGGTGGAGAAATGGGTTAAAGTGATAATTTCCGTTCGTCCTTTTAGTCTTTTTGCCTTACTTTGACCTAACACAAGTTATTATTTGAAGTGATCGAATTAATTTTGATTGATGCCTTTCTTCGAAGGATACAGCTGCTAACGGGTCGACAGTTCACACTTGTCATCGTCCTTCTTTTGAAGGACTTTAGATTGGCTTTTTCTTCAAGGTGAAAACATTTTCTCACATGAATTGCGAAAAGTTTACCTTGATTACCTGTCTTACAAAAAAACTGCTTTAAATGGTGATTATTTGGATTTCTCAACATACAAAAATAAATAAAAACAATTTTTTTTCGATAATTAGCTTCAATACATTTAATTTAATGGGAAATTTTAGTTTAATGATGCAGTGTTGCCAATTTTTGATAAAATTGTGTTTGCTCGATGTTTTCCCCCAACCTTAAAAATATACGAAAAAAAAGAAACTATTGGCAGCACTACGCCCCCCGGGGCATGGCCTTCCTCTAACGTGGGATTTCTGCTCCAGCGCCTCTGACGAGACAGGAGAAACCGGGACCGACGTTTTACTTCACCATCCGATAGAAGCTCAGTGGATAAGGCGGGAATCGAACCCGCGTCTCATAGCATCATCGGGATCGGCAGCCGAAGCCGCTACCCCTGCGCCACGAGACCCACATAAAAATATACAAAAATGTCAAATAATTCCTAACATCCTTGTCACAGCTCTAAGACAAGCAATAAACACAAGTTTAAGGGGGCTTTATCGGTCAAAACACGGCTTCGCGATGATGCTCAACCCCGGGGCCCGTTCTCGTTAAGAAATATCTGTCAAATTTCGTCCCCTCGTCAACAAGGTTCACAAAATGCGAAGGAAACGCATATTTACGGGAAACAATCCCCTGCTCTCCCCTCCCGCTCCTTAACCAAAGTGCCAAAACCAGGGGAGTTTTTGGAAAACTCACTGTGTGCATCCAATGTTGACGTCCGCCGGGAATTCCTCCAACTTCGGGGTTGGGGATGTCAGGCGCGAGTATTATGACACCGCAACGCAATTTTCGGTCGGGGAATTTTTCTATGAATAACGAGGGGTGTCTGCACACCACGAAAAGGTGAATCCTGACGAGCCGAGGGGATGACGGATGACATCAATTTGAGTGACTTTTAACGGGCTCCCGAGGAACGTTTAACGCCGCGGGACACGTGGATTATTGGTTTTGTGAGAAACATGGGTTGCTGGAAGTGTTGCCAGCATTCTGGCCCTTTCTAGCAACACTTCCTTTTTTAATATTCCTCTGTTTATCACGGATGTTTTCACCGTAAGACCCTTACGATCCACTCTACCCACACACATGCACACCACTCACCATGGGACATCATCATCCCTCCCAAAAGAATCCCTTGAAAAGGAACAACGGGACAACGGGAATCGTTAGTGCAGTCAAATGTCAAATCTCCCACACTCCAGCAGCAGCTCCTTGCAATCCAACCCTGTTATTGTGTGTATCGCTTTTGCAAAACCCTAATCCCCCAAAGCGCAAAAAGGTGGCCACAGAACCGGGATCCGAGAGAACCGGAACTCACACCCTCGAGAACCCCGCTGGGGGGAGAGAACGGAGCCACCGCAAAGTGCGCCGAGGGCGGATGATGGCGACGATGAAGGATATGGGATAACCTTTTTTCTTGTGTGTTGAGAATTTAGCATTCCTTTCCTGTAAGGGATGAAGGGTCTCGGAGGTGGTCAGGTGAAAGTTTGAACGATACTTTAAAGTTAATTGTAAATTTGAATTGTTTCATGTTTAATTTGTTGCAAAAATCTGGAAAAATAAATTTTTTGAGATAATTTCATATTTACGTAAAAATATACCCGAAATGTACAAACTTAAGCTATTCGAAATAGTCACACATATTTGTTTTTTTTTTCAAATCATGGAAATAATATCATTCAACTAACCAAAATCGAAGGGATTATATTCCACTGCAAAACAAATTTAATACACGTTGCAATGTTTTAAAAAATGTTTATTACAAGCAAAAATTCATGACAAAATAGATAGAAAATACATCCAAAATTTTCATTCAAATAATGATCAAATAGTAAGATGAACGGTTAATCAAACCATAAATTAATGCTCTTGAACGATGAACATAAAATTAGCAGATTGTCATGATTTGTAATAAGGGTATAAACGTTTAATAGAGTCTTTAGAACTATTTTTGTGATGAGAAGTTCAATTTGATTGTTTTGTTGTCCCTCACCGATATTAAAATCATTTGGAAAATTCAAAAATATTTTTCAACTCTAATTTAAATTTATTCTTTAGTATTGTGTTGTCTGCCTGTGTGGATCAATCGGACCGCGCACTGGACTCACAATCCAGAGGTCGCCGGTTCGAATCCCGGGGCGGACGCAAAAAATTCTAAGTGTAAATATAGGTATTCGGTGCCCTCTCCCCGTGCCCATACCTTCACACTTAGGAGACCCGGGAGGCGGAGTCTTGTCGCAAAAAGAACGATACACGCCTGTGGATCCGTTGACGAAACCGCAAGGTTTAAGAGGGCCACATTATAAGGTGTTACGTCGATTCCGTTTTTTTAGTATTGTGTAAAATCATTCATAATTTTGCATCGTTTGATAGCCATATTGAAAATAATGAAAATTTAATGCTTTATAAAAGACGTATCACGCACGGTGTGTTTCCTAGAACAAACTAAAGAAAAAAAAATCGGCAAATCTGATATTTGACACCTTGAAAGAAGGGCTCATTCCAGACATTTTGCGGAGTCCGGCGAAGTATTTTGTCGGGGGATCTAGAGCAATTTTTTTGTTGAAGATTTTTTTAGATGTTATATGATTATTCTTCAGAAGAGTCAGTGGAAATCGATGAGTTCATGTTCAAATCCATCATATTTCTTATGAATGTGCCTCAAGAGACTCTAAATTACATATTTGACCTCGGATAAAAAGTTCCCAACCTAGTTTCCAACCCAAATTAACTAGTTCTAGCTTTCTTTGAAACAACCCCAAAATCCAAGCTTAAAACCTCAAAACAGCTCAAAACGATCGAATAAAAAATATTTTCTTTGTACAATTTGTCATGAAAATACAGCAGCAGATTGCCCGGATACAAATTCGAGCATAAAACATTGCTAAACTAAGAGTATTTCATTTTTCTAAAGAGTGACTTTCTCCAATTTTTTTGGATTTAATTCCCTTTCAAACGATGAACACCGTCTACTAAGTGTATAAAGATTCTATTAAAATAATATCCATAAATTTCATCAAAATTTTATATGAGATTATTGTTTCAGCAAAATGTTTTTATCCTTAAATAATATTAGTAGGCAGTGTTCATCGTTTGAATGGGAATTAAATTCTGAAATTTTGGAGATTGTCACTTTTTATTTTACGAAATTGGGTATATCTCTACTTATATTGTACCATAATAGATACTTTTTTATGGAAATTGTTCAGAAAAATGTTCTCTTTAATGTGATTGATTCGAAAATGTTTCCATATGTTTTGGTGATTTATGGCAGAGAATTGAAAAAATAATGTTGGGAACCTTTTAGGTAATAAATAGCTTTTAAATGAAATACTCTAAGTTTAACAATATTATTTGCTCAAATTTGTATCCGGGCAATCTGCAGCTGTATTTTCATGACAAATTGTACAAAGCAAATTTTGATTCGATCGTTTTGAGGGTTTGGGGTTGGGGTTATTTCAAAGAAAGCTAGAATACTGGTAAATTTGGGTTGGAAACATTTTATTCGAGGTCAAATATGTAATTTAGAATCTCTTGAGGCACATTCATAAAATATTTGACGAATTTGAACATGAACCCATCGATTTCCATCGACTTTTCTGAAGAAAAATCATATGAAATCGAAAAAAATCTTCAAAAAAAAAGTTGCTCTAGACCCCTCGACTAAATATTACGCTGGACCCCGCAAAATGTTGGGAAAGAGCCCTTCTTTCATGGTGCCAAATATCAGACTTGCCGTTTTTTATGTTCATGTTCTCGGAAAAATTACCCGTGTATCACAAATTAAAAAAATAACACAAAATACACTAATTTTCCATCAAATTTGTTTCGGAAATTCACAGTCTTTGGACACCCGTATAGCAAACTACAATAAAATGAATTTTAGTACTCTATTACAAAAAAAATATTATGCTATGACTTAACTCGACGGTATGCATAATAACGGATAGTGATTTTCAACAGCAATAAACATAAATTTGGCTGTATGCCGTTGAAAAATATCTTATTTTTATAAAATCTGAAAATCTCATGAAATAAATGCAAAAATGCGATATTTTAAATCATTTGTGTGCAACAAAAATACAGGACTATAACATTTTTTCGTGATTTAAATTTGAGAAATTTAAGAAGAATTTGATCAGATGATTCAGATAAATTTTTTTTACTGAGATTTTAGAAATTGAAAACTTAGAATAACATTAAAAAACATCACAAAATTGCAGCAAATCCGTGTTGGAATATAAACCGAAAAAAAATGCAAAAAAAAAGTTGTTTTCAACTTGTTAAATGTTATATATTTTCTGTAATAGCATAGCATAGCATTGCATTGGTGTCTACCCGTAGTTGCTACTCTGTTATTGACTAGGACCTCCAAGAATTGCTCCGTGGACCACAGATAAAGAGAAGGAACCAATCATCACCACTTCGCAAATTTTAAGTGTCCCTATCATGCTAGCCAATCACTTCTTCATTGCCTGTCAACAATTTTATTGTTTGTTTAAATTAAAGGATCAATGTTTGAATACAGTGAGGAGCAGTTTCTTTGATGTCACAGAATTTGACAGCTATGAAATTTCACGATTGGAATCAAATTTTAACTGTCCCTAATATTGCCGTGAACAAAATAAAATATTATGAGAACATATTTATATTTGATAATAAATACTTTGTTCCAAAATAAATTTGAATCTTTAAAAAAGTGAGATAGCTTGAAAAATCTGGATGATCACCATTTCTTCCATCTCTGCAATACGATTTGTTTAGATAAGATAAGAAAATTAGTCTAAACTTCGTTCTCTTTAAAGCTAATTTCATGATTCATGATTCTGATCTTTATCAAAAATACTTTCAAGATTAAGATTGAGAAAGTTTAGATTTTTAGTCATTTGAACATATGTGATTTATAAAATAATAATTAATTGATCAGTAAATTAAATTTTTGAAATTAAAAAGTATGCAATCGAATTCCACATTTTCAGATAAAACTCCAATCTGGTGGATCTGTCGATATTATCGAAACATGCAAGAAGCTCGATTTTCATCAAAATTGGACCACCCCTACCTTTTCGATAAAACCCCAAAATTTTGCAATTAACGTGAAAATTGTTAAAAAAGAAACACAACTTTTGCTTAACTGATATACTTCGAGATCTACAAATTGCAGACGGTTGATCTAGGATTCATTTTGGTGAAAATTTGATGTAGAATCTAGAAATGCAGCTAAATTTCAATTTTAAAATAATTTTCAGTGAGTTAAGTTTTGCTTTATTTTACACATTGAGCGCATATTTTAACAATAGTTTTGACCTCACAATTATGTTCAAAATAAAATTTCACACGGGTTTCAAAATTTTGATAAATGTATTCTTTTTAGTTAACTACTCAAAATGACACCCTTGTGAAGATTTGTATTGTCGAGTAAATGACTGAAAAGAAAATGGCTCCTTTGGGCTTTCATGATAAGATTGCAAGATTTAAATCTATTTTCAAACATTGAGATAATTACTTTGTGATTATAAATACAAAAAAAAACTTGCAATTGCAAAAATTAGTCCTATCTAACAAATTATTTAGACATAAATCTTTAAAATGTTAAATGTTCTCTAAAGTTATAAGTATTAAATAAAATCTCAGAAGATAGCACTGGAATTGCAATGTGAATCATTTAGACGCTCAAAAAAGTTTAAATTTAGGCGTGCACACTCCGTCTGAAATACAAACGACGCACGATTCAAATTGAATTCATCTTCCATCTCCCGTATTTATTTTTAATATCCCCAAGGATATGGCATTTTTCGTGAAAATTGAAAATGCATAAACACCACAAGCGAGGATGAGAACATTTCCCTCCATCTCGGTGTCTTTGTGTGTGAGTGTGTGTATTTCTAAACCGAGAGCAGTCGCAGTTAAGGTTAGCGAAATCCTGCACCACAAACGGACACACCACTCTTGGAGGAAATGCTGGATTTCCTTGCTTGAGGGGGTGAAACAATCCGACCGTTTGCGCTAGTTTTCCTTTTTCCCCTTCGGTTGAGTAGTGGTGAGGACACCGTAAGTCCGGTGGAGTCGTCCGGCGATGTCGCGTCATCGGGTGTGTTTTGGAGAGATAAATGGACCTCGAAGCAGCGTTATGGCGTTTTGAGAGTCCAGGGAGTTTTCGAAATGTGTTTTGATAAACTGCTTTTGGGTTTGCTGGCGGGAATGGCGAGGAAGGAAACGACTCGAGTAAAAACAACATAAGTGAATTAATGAAGGGAAAGTGTACGGAAGTGCACTTGAGCAATGTCCGATGGGATCGGAGTTGGCGTTACAGTTGAATAAGAAGTGTGATTGATTGTTTTTGATCACGAAATAACAGGATTAAGAGTCATTGATATTATATGACATACAAATAGGTTAATAAATCTACTAAACAAAGTTATCATAATGCGCATACTTTTAAACACTTTTCCTCTCAATACAAAAGTCAGTCATTTGCTATCTTCTTAGAATGACGACGCCATCGTCACCGTAATGCTGATGAGCTGCCACCCAAAATGAGAGCACGGTAACATAATAAACTATTTTTCGCACTTTGCTGGCTCACCGAGGTTTTATTTACAGATTGCAGCAAGATAAAAACTCGCTATACTAACTAGCTCACGGTTAGCTCCCAGTGTTGTTGTGTGCATTGCAGTACAGTAACACATATATCCTTCTCGAGCACCAGCAGCAGCATCGTCTTTCACTCCTGGAATATCACACACGCCACACACCACATTTAGCTAGATAGAGGCAGCGATGTGATGCTGTTATTTGCTGCTGCTGTGAAGGACCAAGTCGTGATCCTCTTAAAAATGATGTAATCTTGAGTGATATGCAGACTCACGTTACTGCTTGAGTGTGCAAAACAGTGTGGCAATTCTCTGAAATTTTGAAAAAAGATCGTTTTTTGGATTTTCTGTTAGGTTGATTTGTTGGTATATTTTAAGATCAAAGAAGTCAATTAAGTAATTTGTAGAAATAAACAAAATCAACAAAATCAACAAAATCAACAAAATCAAAAAAATCAATAAAATCAACAAAATCAACAAAATCAACAAAATCAACAAAATCAACAAAATCAACAAAATCAACAAAATCAACAAAATCAACAAAATCAACAAAATCAACAAAATCAACAAAATCAACAAAATCAACAAAATCAACAAAATCAACAAAATCAACAAAATCAACAAAATCAACAAAATCAACAAAATCAACAAAATCAACAAAATCAACAAAATCAACAAAATCAACAAAATCAACAAAATCAACAAAATCAACAAAATCAACAAAATCAACAAAATCAACAAAATCAACAAAATCAACAAAATCAACAAAATCAACAAAATCAACAAAATCAACAAAATCAACAAAATCAACAAAATCAACAAAATCAACAAAATCAACAAAATCAACAAAATCAACAAAATCAACAAAATCAACAAAATCAACAAAATCAACAAAATCAACAAAATCAACAAAATCAACAAAATCTACAAAATCTACAAAATCTACAAAATCTACAAAATCTACAAAATCAACAAAATCAACAAAATCAACAAAATCAACAAAATCAACAAAATCAACAAAATCAACAAAATCAACAAAATCAACATAATCAACAAAATCAACAAAATCAACAAAATCAACAAAATCAACAAAATCAACAAAATCAACAAAATCAACAAAATCAACAAAATCAACAAAATCAACAAAATCAACAAAATCAACAAAATCAACAAAATCAACAAAATCAACAAAATCAACAAAATCAACAAATCAACAAAATCAACAAAATCAACAAAATCAACAAAATCAACAAAATCAACAAAATCAACAAAATCAACAAAATCAACAAAATCAACAAAATCAACAAAATCAACAAAATCAACAAAATCAACAAAATCAACAAAATCAACAAAATCAACAAAATCAACAAAATCAACAAAATCTACAAAATCAACAAAATCAACAAAATCAACAAAATCAACAAAATCAACAAAATCAACAAAATCAACAAAATCTACAAAATCAACAAAATCAACAAAATCAACAAAATCAACAAAATCAACAAAATCAACAAAATCAACAAAATCAACAAAATCAACAAAATCAACAAAATCAACAAAATCAACAAAATCAACAAAATCAACAAAATCAACAAAATCAACAAAATCAACAAAATCAACAAAATCAACAAAATCAACAAAATCAACAAAATCAACAAAATCAACAAAATCAACAAAATCAACAAAATCAACAAAATCAACAAAATCAACAAAATCAACAAAATCAACAAATCAACAAAATCAACAAAATCAACAAAATCAACAAAATCAACAAAATCAACAAAATCAACAAAATCAACAAAATCAACAAAATCAACAAAATCAACAAAATCAACAAAATCAACAAAATCAACAAAATCAACAAAATCAACAAAATCAACAAAATCAACAAAATCAACAAAATCAACAAAATCAACAAAATCAACAAAATCAACAAAATCAACAAAATCAACAAAATCAACAAAATCAACAAAATCAACAAAATCAACAAAATCAACAAAATCAACAAAATCAACAAAATCAACAAAATCAAAAATGACAAAAATGACAAAAATGACAAAAATGACAAAAATGACAAAAATGACAAAAATGACAAAAATGACAAAAATGACAAAAATGACAAAAATGACAAAAATGACAAAAATGACAAAAATGACAAAAATGACAAAAATGACAAAAATGACAAAAATGACAAAAATGACAAAAATGACAAAAATGACAAAAATTACAAAAATGACAAAAATGACAAAAATGACAAAAATGACAAAAATGACAAAAATGACAAAAATGACAAAAATGACAAAAATGACAAAAATGAAAAAAATGACAAAAATGACAAAAATGACAAAAATGACAAAAATGACAAAAATGACAAAAATGACAAAAATGACAAAAATGACAAAAATGACAAAAATGACAAAAATGACAAAAATGACAAAAATGACAAAAATGACAAAAATGACAAAAATGACAAAAATGACAAAAATGACAAAAATGACAAAAATGACAAAAATGACAAAAATGACAAAAATGACAAAAATGACAAAAATGACAAAAATGACAAAAATGACAAAAATGACAAAAATGACAAAAATGACAAAAATGACAAAATGACAAAAATGACAAAAATGACAAAAATGACAAAAATGACAAAAATGACAAAAATGACAAAAATGACAAAAATGACAAAAATGACAAAAATGACAAAAATGACAAAAATGACAAAAATGACAAAAATGACAAAAATTACAAAAATGACAAAAATGACAAAAATGACAAAAATGAAAAAAATGACAAAAATGACAAAAATGACAAAAATGACAAAAATGACAAAAATGACAAAAATGACAACCTGGAAATTGCGAAAAAAAATGCAAGATTCTGGAGGATTACTCATATGTGAAACTGTGTGCAGTGAAGATGCTCCTAGAGTGTGCGGGAAAAGGATTCCCACCCCGTCGTCGTCTTCGCCGTGGCTAATGGCGGTCGCTCAAGGAAGGTTACTGTTGGCATGTGATCTTCTGCTAGGTAGTACACCTACTACCGATGATGTGACGCACACTGATACCGCAAGGTGGCGCTGAAGCTTTTTTTTGTGGTTGGCTAAAATTAAATGGGGTTCACTGTTCCACTTTTTTGAATATTATTATTGAAAAAAAAATAAATTAAAAAAAAGATAAAGATTTATTCTTCAAACAACACTCTTAAAAAAGAAGTGTGCGTCTTTTTGTGGGTCACCATGTTACAGGACGACCTTCTCAGTTAACCAACCAAGGAAGAATATGCGCATGTGTTTCGCAAGATTCGGGGCTAAAACACCAAACTACTCCAACCCGGGGTTCTTACCCTGTAACATCCTGATAAAAGTGTTTTCCCAGGGAGGCAAATTTAAATATAATCTGATAAAGTAATAACCGTAGGCAGGGAACGTCTTCTCCCTCGGAAAGTAGGTTGTTATGGGAAAGGAACTCCCAACGAACCTTGGAGACCCATGGCGCGTAAGACGAATGTGGGCCCCGACGAAAGGTCGCAAGGTTGATTGAATTGAGCTTAAGAAGCCTCACTAATAATGTTTATCGAGTGTGTGCGTTGTTTTAGGTCAGTTTGTTCATCATCGTCGGAGGTTGGGTTCCTTCTTGATGGGAAGCTGCACATATAAGAGAAATTGCGAGAGTGTTCTAAGCCTGATAAATTATGCAAAGTGTGGGGTTGGGTTTGAGGTGAGTTTGTGTTTGATGGCATAGTTTTAAGACTATTAATAGACAAGAAGGTTAGGATAAAGGGTTTGGGTTTGAAGCATCGACAATGAATTGTTTGAACAAGGAGGATCGATGGGACAGAAGAAGACAACCCGCTTGATGAGGACCCTTGAAAGTGCAGTAGCAAAACGAATGAAAAACGTCAAATATTTTGCCGAAACACGATTACTCTTATCTGCCGACACAAGTCCTTCTAAGGAACAACTTAATTTCCACCGAACAAACCTCGTCAACCATCAAACGATGCGACACTTCAAGGTTCGTTGCCGCCGCCGCCGTCGGGTCAACTCAAAGTCTCCAGGGATGTCCCGGATCCTGGTTACGAGCAAGAAAAATTATGTTGTAATAACACAGCCAGCAAAAGTGAAAACGCCATTCATCTTCGCAGCTCTGTCGGACTCCAAGGGTCACCTCGAGAGACCGGCCAAAGACAAAGCACCAATAAATTGTCCCGAAAATTACATCCTTTCCAGCACTTGTCCCTGATCCTCACAAGGAATTTTCTAAGCAACGCGCCTGCGTGATACTGATCAACGATCATCGAGGTCCCTAAATTTCAGCCCTAAGCTCCTCAAGATGCACCTGCACAATCGATTCCTAGGAAATAATCTTCCTCTTCAACCTGCAGAAAGAACAGAAAAAGGAGGAAACGCCCTGGTCAGGGTCCTCCTGCGGCGTGCCTCAGCCGAAAAAAAAAAACGTAATTTATATTCTGAGACCCCTGCGAGGAGCCCTTGTTTGCGCCGAAGAAGGCCGTGGAGAAACAAACGAGGTCAATATTACGCCGGAATTGGGTAATTCATTTACACCTGTACCGAGCGAGGTTTTAAAGTTTTGCTTTGTTTTCGATGCGCGCGATTCGACGGTGCGTAAAAAACTTCATGCCGAGGAACAGCAGTGAAGTTATGAAAAGTTGGGAAGCTTTAATTTTTGTTTGCATTTTTGTATTTTTGTATTTTAGTATTTTTGTATTTTTGTATTTTTGTATTTTTGTATTTTTGTATTTTTGTATTTTTGTATTTTTGTATTTTTGTATTTTTGTATTTTTGTATTTTTGTATTTTTGTATTTTTGTATTTTTGTATTTTTGTATTGTTGTATTTTTGTATTTTTGTATTTTTGTATTTTTGTATTTTTGTATTTTTGTATTTTTGTATTTTTGTATTTTTGTATTTTTGTATTTTTGTATTTTTGTATTTTTGTATTTTTGTATTTTTGTATTTTTGTATTTTTGTATTTTTGTATTTTTGTATTTTTGTATTTTTGTATTTTTGTATTTTTGTATTTTTGTATTTTTGTATTTTTGTATTTTTGTATTTTTGTATTTTTGTATTTTTGTATTTTTGTATTTTTGTATTTTTGTATTTTTGTATTTTTGTATTTTTGTATTTTTGTATTTTTGTATTTTTGTATTTTTGTATTTTTGTATTTTTGTATTTTTGTATTTTTGTATTTTTGTATTTTTGTATTTTTGTATTTTTGTATTTTTGTATTTTTGTATTTTTGTATTTTTGTATTTTTGTGTTTTTGTATTCATTTTTGATTTCTGTTTTTTTTTTTCAAATGTTTTAATTATTTTACCCTACAGTGTAAATAATTCCTCCATCATTAAAAGATATAAAGCATCCACAAGGACTAAAGAATGAAAAAACCTTATCGACTGTTTTCGTCGATCGCATATCTTCAAATCCTAAACCTCCCTCGAAAGTCCGGAGCAAATTTCACCTGTTCGCTCCGGGGTCTCCCTCGGAGTCTTCGCGGCGGGGATTAGTGAGTTTCATTATCGAGAAATGCTTTTCTCACTGACCGACGCCACGACGCACCTTTGCCCTAGTGAGGGATCAAATTTTATGGCTTACTGCTTGAAAACTGGGGTTGGTCAAAATAGATCGAAGTGTGTCGTGAAAAAGAAGAATCGGTGATTGTTTTTTTTGTGGCACCCTTTTTTGGAGGGAATTTTGTTTTTCGATTTCAGGTTTTCGAAGTGATACCTGTCAAGGATCACGCGGTAACCGAAACCAAGACGCCAAGATATGGCCTAATCTTAATGGAATTTGGTTGTTTTGGGGGATCAGACTGACCTATTGTCCCAAAAAAGCTGATAAGAGAAAGAGGATTTGGTTTGGGATGAGAATGTTATGCAATGTTTACATGCTTCTAGAATTTCAAAAAAGATCAATTTTATGTTTAGATAAGAAACCAGTGTAGAATTTTTTTTTAACTTTTTCGATAAAACATATTTTATGGATTTAAAATTCAATTCAATTATTAGTTTTGCCTGACATCAAATGAAAAAAATATATTTTAAAAATATGTTATCCAAAATCTAGATTTTAGCTCATAATTTGTTAAAGCAAGATCCAAAGGTATGTCACAGTACATTTCGTAACAAATAAAAGATCAAAAACCTCAAAGGCACCCTTTTCTACAGGCGAAGATGTGCAAACATTTCCCCTCCCGAGATGATCCCCGGAGGCATAATGTCACTAATGAAGAGTGACATTTCTTCGCGGAACGTCTCGTTGTGTCGTCTATTAATTTGACGTTTGCTTGGTGCAGCATTACTGTGAGTGTGTGTCATCTATGAGCATCATCTTGCTTTGTGTTTGAGTTTGTATGCCAAACTGAATGATTCTAACTGGAATGTTGGGCTAGAATTTCGAGAAGGGAAATGTTCTCGTGATATTTTTTGAGTGAGAATGGGAACGGTGGGAAGTTAGGGTAAAATAGAAGGTTTATTATATTTATTGATTTTGATAATTGTGTCGATTCTGCCGATTTTGAAGTTTTTTTTTTATTAATATGTTGATTTGGTCACTTTGATCATTTTGATCATTTTGGTCATTTTACTCATTTTTCATTCCCTTACTCATTTTTCATTCCCATTCCCATTCCCATTCCCATTCCCATTCCCATTCCCATTCCCATTCCCATTCCCATTCCCATTCCCATTCCCATTCCCATTCCCATTCCCATTCCCATTCCCATTCCCATTCCCATTCCCATTCCCATTCCCATTCCCATTCCCATTCCCATTCCCATTCCCATTCCCATTCCCATTCCCATTCCCATTCCCATTCCCATTCCCATTCCCATTCCCATTCCCATTCCCATTCCCATTCCCATTCCCATTCCCATTCCCATTCCCATTCCCATTCCCATTCCCATTCCCATTCCCATTCCCATTCCCATTCCCATTCCCATTCCCATTCCCATTCCCATTCCCATTCCCATTCCCATTCCCATTCCCATTCCCATTCCCATTCCCATTCCCATTCCCATTCCCATTCCCATTCCCATTCCCATTCCCATTCCCATTCCCATTCCCATTCCCATTCCCATTCCCATTCCCATTCCCATTCCCATTCCCATTCCCATTCCCATTCCCATTCCCATTCCCATGATTTTGTTGATTTTGTTGATTTTGTTGATTTTGTCAATTTTGTCAATTTTGTCAATTTTGTCAATTTTGTCAATTTTGTCAATTTTGTCAATTTTGTCAATTTTGTCAATTTTGTCAATTTTGTCAATTTTGTCAATTTTGTCAATTTTGTCAATTTTGTCAATTTTGTCAATTTTGTCAATTTTGTCAATTTTGTCAATTTTGTCAATTTTGTCAATTTTGTCAATTTTGTCAATTGTGAATTTTGTCAATTTTGTCAATTTTGTCAATTTTGTCAATTTTGTCAATTTTGTCAATTTTGTCAATTTTGTCAATTTTGTCAATTTTGTCAATTTTGTCAATTTTGTCAATTTTGTCAATTTTGTCAATTTTGTCAATTTTGTCAATTTTGTCAATTTTGTCAATTTTGTCAATTTTGTCAATTTTGTCAATTTTGTCAATTTTGTCAATTTTGTCAATTTTGTCAATTTTGTCAATTTTGTCAATTTTGTCAATTTTGTCAATTTTGTCAATTTTGTCAATTTTGTCAATTTTGTCAATTTTGTCAATTTTGTCAATTTTGTCAATTTTGTCAATTTTGTCAATTTTGTCAATTTTGTCAATTTTGTCAATTTTGTCAATTTTGTCAATTTTGTCATTTTTGTCAATTTTGTCAATTTTGTCAATTTTGTCAATTTTGTCAATTTTGTCAATTTTGTCAATTTTGTCAATTTTGTCAATTTTGTCAATTTTGTCAATTTTGATTTAGTTGATTTGGTTGATTTTGTTGATTTTGTTGGTTTTGTTGATTTAGTTGATTTGGTTGTTTTTGTTGATTTGTTGATTTTGTTGATTTTGTTGGTTTTGTTGATTTTGTTGATTTTGTTGATTTTGTTGATTTTGTTGATTTTGTTGATTTTGTTGATTTTGTTGATTTTGTTAATTTTGTTGATTTTGTTGATTTTGTTGATTTTGTTGATTTTGTTGATTTTGTTGATTTTGTTGATTTTGTTGATTTTGTTGATTTTGTTGATTTTGTTGATTTTGTTGATTTTGTTGATTTTGTTGATTTTGTTGATTTTGTTGATTTTGTTGATTTTGTTGATTTTGTTGATTTTGTTGATTTTGTTGATTTTGTTGATTTTGTTGATTTTGTTGATTTTGTTGATTTTGTTGATTTTATTGATTTTGTTGATTTTGTTGATTTTGTTGATTTTGTTGATTTTGTTGATTTTGTTGATTTTGTTGATTTTGTTGATTTTGTTGATTTTGTTGATTTTGTTGATTTTGTTGATTTTGTTGATTTTGTTGATTTTGTTGATTTTGTTGATTTTGTTGATTTTGTTGATTTTGTTGATTTTGTTAATTTTGTTGATTTTGTTGATTTTGTTGATTTTGTTGATTTTGTTGATTTTGTTGATTTTGTTGATTTTGTTGATTTTGTTGATTTTGTTGATTTTGTTGATTTTGTTGATTTTGTTGATTTTGTTGATTTTGTTGAGTTTGTTGATTTTGTTGATTTTGTTGATTTTGTTGATTTTGTTGATTTTGTTGATTTTGTTGATTTTGTTGATTTTGTTGATTTTGTTGATTTTGTTGATTTTGTTGATTTTGTTGATTTTGTTGATTTTGTTGATTTTGTTGAGTTTGTTGATTTTGTTGATTTTGTTGATTGTTGTTGATTTTGTTGATTTTGTTGAGTTTGTTGATTTTGTTGATTTGCTGATTTTGTTGTTTTGAAAATTTTGATTTTGTTGATTATGTTAATTTTGTTAATTTAATAACTCATTGACTCATTGATTTGTTGCTGATTAACCCCACCGACCCCTCCGCCAATATTCCTGTAAAACTGTTGAGTGAAAGTCCCTGCGGGGCGTACAGACGCTTCCGTCAGCCTCCTAGATGAAAACGTGGCACCCTTCTCGGTTCAACGCCGGTTCCATCAACATCACAAAAAGCCTAGACGCGCGCTATGAATGTCAAACGTTTCGGTGCCATTCCTGTCAAGGAGGCAAGTGTGTTGGGGGCAAGATGAAAAGAAGCGCGGCGCGGCAAAGCCAAATGTGACAGCGATATTATTGAGTGGATTTTGGATTTCAAAACCCCGAAAAGCGGTCCCCGGGAACGCACACGGGCACCCGCAAATGAGACACGGATTTTTCCCCGTGGGATCTACGGCGTTCAAGAGAGAGCTCTTGCTTCGAGCTGGAGGACCACAAAATGAAACGAAAATATTGTCAAACATTTTGACGGGATTGAATTTTAAGTATGATGGAGAAGCGATGAAGTGGGCTTGTTCTAATTAGCAAACATCAATCATAATCAGAGCGGGGAGCGGAGGAGAACTGGATTTGAGTCTAGCCGCTTGGATTGGTGACCGTGAGATTGATGGCCACGAATGTGTGGTTCGGTTTGTTATTTTTTTCGAATCTAGATTTATTTCCCAATGATATCGAGTCGTACGAGTCCGTTGAACTCGAGGGAAGGACTACGCTGGCTGGTGGGTCGAGGTATTTCCAACCAATTAGGATCGATTTATAGGACGTTAAAAGCGAGCGAACGATGTTACTCACCGGGCCTAATGGTAGTTTAACAAGCCCCGAGGATGGAGGATCTTGAAAAACTGATTATTATTAGTGAAGCCTCGAGGGCTTGGATGGCTTTTGAGTGATGTTTCACCTGGTTTTGATGAGCTTTTTGTGGCAAGCAGGGAGGTCTGCCAATTAGGATAATCACACTTCGATCAATGTCTGTTCTTAATTATGGGGAGTTTTTATTGTGTTAGTTGCTGTTTCTGCCAGAGACGAGCCGTTGATTGGAAATCAAATATTATACTACTTAAATTCAACGTACACTTTGGAGTTGATCAAATTTTCAAAGATATTTGTCAAAAAAGTCTCAACTCAATCCATTTCCTTTCCCCGCAAATTCCCGTGACTGATTGAATTTCGCGCTACAATTTCACGGAATAAAAAGGAATCACTTGCCTTTTTTCTCCGGAACGCGCACGCGGCAACTTTATTCCGCCCAAATGCACTTGCACTTTCCGGTTTTGGTTTGACTTTTGGCAGACATGTTTGAGTAGCTGCCGTCCCATTTGGGAGCGATTGTTGGTGGATGGGAGGAAGTGCAAACTTTGGGATAGATTGCAGGCATGAACTTTGACAAGTGTGCCATTTTTTTTTGTAAGGTAGTGAGATTCGACACTCGGTTCGCCCGGAATGGTTTTGGAAGTGTAACTCAAAATAGGAATGCTACGATTTCCCCGAGCAGACGGAAATAACTTGGGAATAACATTTTTTGATATTTGAAAATACTAGGACAATAACATTTTTTGTTATTTATATCAAAATTTGTTATTCGTCGTTATGAATTTTTTTTATTGGATTGTTATTGCAATAACAGACTACTAACTCTTTTAGTTATTCTTAGAACAAATCTTTGTTATTATTTTTTGTTATTTTAACAACTAATCCGATCATCCCAATAACAGTTGGCGGTATTCTTCCATAACAAAAAATGTTATTCCCAAGTTGTTTTGGCTTTCAACCGATATCAGACCAATAACAAATTTTGTTATGATAACTTAACTGTTATTAAACCATTATGCAAAAATTGATTTTTCAAGAAGATTCCATAACACTTTCTGTTATTTTAACAGTATTGGTTATTGAAATGGCATGAATTTTGTTCTTACCGTCTGCCCGGGTCTTGTTTTGAAAATCTCAAATTTGCAAAAAAAAAATCTGCTAGCATTTGCCAGATGATGCGTTAAGTGCAAATGGATTCTGGTTTCGTTGACTTTTACTGTGCATGGATATCGCGAACGGAAAGTGAGATTCTCAAAAACATACATCCGCATCGAATGTATTTGGATTGCCTGCAAATGTCGCGTTTTTAGTAAATATAGGTGAAGTGCATACATTTCCATCAGCTTTCTCAATTTGGATTCTCGTGAGGAAAAGGCTTGAGGCTATAATTGTACTTTTTCAAAACGTTTTCAACTGTAAACTTTTTTTTAATTTTTGGAAACAATCCTAAAACTATTTGGTTGTAAAAAGCCTACTTTGTTGTAAATTCATTCAACGGTTTAATATAAGGGTCATTCCGAGTAAAGTTAGTAAACTTTTGGACTCGACCTTTACCGATTTGGACCAAATTTGGAGAAATGTAATGTTTACGGGCAATGTTTTTGTTAAGTTTTAGATATTCAATGATTCTTATGTAAAATTGTCCGGGGAACACGATGGTGATTAAATAAAAAAAAAAAACAAATGTAGGGAATGAGTCAAAATCAAGCTTTGAGACTTAAACTGGGGAAAAAACAATGAAGGGAGGCATTTGAAAGTTTAAATTTGATTATTTTTGAATTCCTTTCTTTTTCCTAATTTCCTATAAAATGCAACCAGAAGAAAGTATTTTGGTCTGATAGTAGGAAAGTTACGTAAAAACAAAAAAAAAAAAATTAAGAAAATCGTCAAAAAAGAGGGTGGTAGTAAAAAAAGAAAGATGGTCCAATCAACAAAAAAAAAAATTCTGTTAAATATCGATAGATGAATGTTTCCTCCAAGTTTGGTCCAAATCGGTGATGGTAGATTCCAAAACCGTACTCAGTTGACCCATAAATATTTCCACAGTTTTGACAGACTTAAACATTGCATTTGTTTGCTTAAAAAAGTATGGACAATCAAGGACACTATTTAAAAAAAAGGACCTTAACAGGATTTTTATCTACATACATTTCTATGGCATAAAAATGCATTGTTTGTTGTCCCCAAACATATCAAAAAAATTCAAAAATTGAACAGTTATTTTCATTACTAGTTTTGTTCTTAATTTTCGTAGATTTTTATTTTATTTTAAAAAACGTTTTTTAAACGCTGTATTACTTTGCAAGAAAAACATTAGTTATTTTTAAATAAAAATAAAAAATTTCAAGGCATATTGTTTTTTGAGAATCTACACTTTAAAATCGATTGTTTCTCTATTTTCGTCAATGAAGCAAAAATGATTTGTTACATTGATTACAATTCTTTATGAATTTACAATTGTTTATGAAATCAAAATTATAAAATTTCATCTCAGGCTAATTGAAGTTTTTTCTCTACTTAATATACAAGTGAAGTTTAGTTTCGGACTAGACAAAAACTAACCCAAAACTGATTAAATGCGATTCAAAATGTTAGAAATTTCTTTTTCCTCATCTAAAAACAAAACTATCAGGGTAATTCTCAACCAACTCAGACGAAATCGGGAAAAGTTGCCCCGATCTTTCTTTGATTTGCGTGAAACTTTGTCCTAAGGGGTAACTTTTGTCTGATCACGATTCCGAGGTTCGTTTTTTTATATCTCGTGACGGAGGGGCGGTACGACCCCTTTCATTTTTAGGCATGCGAAAAATTACGTGTTTTTCAATAATTTGCAGCCTCGAAATTCCCAAAAAAAACTTTTTTTTCATAGAAAAAAACACTTAAAAAAGTTTAAAAAACTCTGCTATTTTCCGTTACTCAACTGTAACTGGAACATGTCATTTGAAGGAAAATTTAATTTACATTTCGAATCTACATTGACCCAGAAGGGTCATGTTTTTATTCAGAGCAAAAATTTTCATTTGAGAGTGTAATAAGAAATTAAATGAAATACAGAGCATTCAAGAGTAATGATCAATTTTCTTTTCACCTTAAGAGCATCCAATTTGGAAAAAATGCGAAAATCAATGTTTGACAGTTTTTTCCAAATAACTAGTTTTTCCTTTTTTATGTTTTGGATTAAATTTTAAATTTATTTGTATTTGGAAAGTTTAAATTTGTATCATTGAAAATTGGACTAATAATTTTAACGGTATCCACAGAAAAAAATTACAGGACTCTAAGGTGTAGTGCGTCCATCCCGGGAATTCCCGGGACAAAAATCCCGGGTTTGTTTTAAAACCGGGAATTCCCAAATCCCGGGAATTCCCGAAATTGAAAAAAAAATCTTGTTTAGGTCTGAACATGTAGATTTGGTTGTGAAAATAGATGAATAGTTGAATATTGAGTAATCGATAAGATTTTTTTAGTTGTAAAATTTGCATTCGGCATATACCTATCAGCTTTTATTTGGCTTGCAAGGAAAAATTGTTAAAATTTTAGATCCGCAAAATTCCAAGCGCTTTTAATATTTGTGTACTTATTTTATTTTGTTTTTAAAAGACTGGGTATTTCATTTACATATATTTATGATTTTAAATTTGAAAAAAAATCATATTCAATTATTTTCTACCAGCACCGGCATCTTGGGAAAATCAGGTCAATTGTAATAAATTAAGAAAGCTGTTTTAGCCTTTGTTCTGCATAATGTTCTGATTTTTTCATTGATTTCGGTTAAAACAGGAACAGACAAAACAATTACTACACCGTAATTACTTAAAGATAATTTGCTTTACATAAAATATGATATTCTAAACCTTTTTAAATTCTTACATTGATTGGCATCATTTTATTTGTTGTAACTTCTTGCTTTTTAAAACATTTTCAAAGAAATTTTTAAAGTCATGCCTCATAAAAATAAAAATAAAGTATATTTAGAAGATACTTATTTAACGGTGCACATCAACTAGTGCTTTTTGCACCAAGATTTTTGTTACACACATTTTAGTATCTTCACAACTAAGGGCACTATTAGTTAATTTTTTTAATTCCTCCCTTAAAAAAACATCTACAAAACATTTTACAACAAAGTTTGACAATTTTGGAATAAGAAGATTACAAATTCCTTTGTTACTTCACACCCTTTATTTGAATTTGGACACATTGGATTGAAAATTGTGGTGTGTGTGTGTGCGTGTGTGTGTGGTCCAATCCAATACCCGCTAACCGGTAGCGAAATTATGGGAAAGTATAACTTGTATCAGACTGTGTATATGCCGAATGCTGATACAGCTTATCTCAGTCCCGGGTATTAGGTAGTGACAGCCCTCGCGCTGCTTCCAACGACCCATTTCTGAATGACAGAGGTCCTTGCGGTCCAATTCCGAGGTCGCTGGGCATTGTTCGGCCCCGCCTTAACATAGAAGCAAGCATCTGAAGGAAACTCGATCTATATTTAGACTTTCAATCCCCTCAGGCAAATCAGGGATCAGCGCGTATTTAATATGAGAAGAGAAGAAGATAACATGTTTCAACACTACGGATCAATTCACTGCTAGAGTGTAAACCTTCTGATGACCGACTGCTTAGCGTCCCAGACCACCAATCCAAAGGTGAGAGTTCGAATCCCATCTGATTCATTTTAGTTTTTATTCATATTCAAATTCCTGATTCTTCTGCTTGGGAGACAGAAGCCGTAACCATTAAGCCACGGAGCCGGTTTGGATTAATAATTGTGGTGCTTCTAAAATCCAAACTACAACAATGAACAACAACAAAAATACATTTTTTAATTTCTTTTAAACTATCTAAAAACCGCTGTCCTTGTTAATGTTGAAGTGTAGAATATCAACAATTAATAGTATTGAGCTGGTTCTATGATTTTTAGCTTGAAAATAATAATAAACATAATAAAACATAGATTTTTTGACTGTTTAGAAAATTTCCCGGGAATTTCCGGGATCCAAAAAAATCTTTTCCTGTTTCCCGGGAAATTCAAAATCCGGGAAAAATTAGACGCCCTACCATGGTGACACTAGGAAAAAATATTTTTTTATCGATTCGAATTCTTTGTAAGGCAGATAGTATTTGGCTGATTTTCACAGTTCCAGATTTAAAATTTTAAGAAATCGAAGCGCTTTACTTTCAAGGATTATTTTTTAAACTATCAGCTTTTACTTGAAAACGAAACGATTCAAACGATTTTAAATTAAATTTTGCATTAAAAATGATTTTTAATTAATGTTTTGTTCAGATTTTCGATATTGTCCAAAAACAAGATCCTATCTCCTTTACCAGATTATCACAGTTTTAGCTCCCTAAAGCATATGAAAAAATCGAAAATGATAAAATACGTATTTTGGAAATTAAATTTTGAGACATAAAAAGTTGTTTAAAACATTAGGATTTTTTTCCGTGTGCCTAATTTAGTTGTGAATCATAAACTACAGCTTTTCCCTTGGTGTCAATTTCATCAATTTCATACATTTACTTACCCATTTTGTATGACCAGGCCCCAAAATTGTATGAAGACTAGTATAGAAAAAAATAATATAGCAAAATGACTTCTTTTGACATAAGAATACTTGACAAAGTTTTATATAAATGAAAATCGCATCGCAATCGCAAAAAAAAAAGTGGTTGAAGAGAACTACTCATATTTTGAATGACAACCTAAACTTTTTAATGGTTTAGACAAGATAATCAAGATAAACCATTGATATCAGCTTTTAAAAATATTTATTTTATAAATTAATATATATTCTGATTTGTTTAAAAGAAGAAACTTTATAAAATTTCTTGAACTCAAAAATCAAGGATATTCAAAATTACCTTATCCTTCTAGTAAGCGATTCTGATGCATCAAGGTAGCAAGTTTTCTCCGTATCGTCGCACCAGAATAAATCCATTCACGTGGGCGCACTTTTCAGCCCACACCGGAAAAAACCCCATCAAGATGCACTTCACCGGCAGAAAATTGAATCTCGAGTCAATATTGGCTTAAAATGCGATTGCCTCAAAATTGATTTGCGAAATGTTCGCATGGTATTTTTCGAAACTCGCTGAATCTGCACTTAACTTTGGTTTAATTTGGTGCTTTTTGTTTTCGCTCATCCGAGAAAATGTGTTTTTTTTTCTCGAATGGGAAATTCCATCTTCAAGCTTCAATGGGCGCTTATCGTCACTGTCTCGCACATCTCATTAAGCACCTAATGAAGAATTTATTATTCGTCTCAGCTCGGCACATCGCATTTTCATTGTTTTTTTTGCTATCTCGACAGAACGAAAAAAAAAACACACTAAAAGAAAGTATGTCAGCGGAAATGTCTTTTTCCAGCGAAAACGCAATCGATATGGGTTTTGGACCCTTAATTTTCCGCCATTCTTTCATTGCTCGGTACCACATCCCGTTTTACGACTCCGTGGGCTTTAATTTGCAATCGAAGCTCTGAATGCGAATAAATTTGTGCACTAATGGAGTCTCGCGCATTTTTTTTTTGCGACGGAAATTTGAGGAAAATTGCTTTTTTTATTGCCGATTGAGGTTGGGTCAGTTTTCCGTCGATCGATCGATTGGGGCACGTTTTGGGCATTTCTCAGAAAAAAAAGTTTCTCTTTTGAGCAGAAAAATTTAAAATTCAAACATGGTAACTTTGTTTGAAGTGGATTAGTGGTAAGTAGGTCAAGCAAACAAGCGAAAAAAGTGAAAATTAGGACATCCCAGCCCCAACCAAAATCCATTCCAGGAATTGATTGACTTTGGCGGGTACTTGAAAGACGCTCGCTCCCACCCACCAGGATATGGAAATTCGCTCGATTTGGAGGATGAGCCGGGGAAGTTAAGCTCGCGAAAGATGTCAATCTAAATTTATAACGGCTATCAGAAACGCCCCACCCCTACTTCCCACCCCCCAATAAGGATTCGGCACTGGGAAGAGACGGTTTGGGTCCCGCCAAGGGTCGTAAAGTTTCATGGAAGCTTTTGCTGGTGGTAGACCATGGTGCGATGCTTAAGTCTTTCCAGGAGTTTCGGATAAATTGCCCGGGATCATTCTAATTGATTGCCTGGGTTTAAGCTCACATAGTGAAGTTGCGGGAATTGAAAAGTGATTCGTGCTGGTTTCAGTTTAAAGCACTTAGATCTTTTTTATAATTTTGAATGAAAAACGATTAAATAGTAAGCTTGTTTGAAAAAAAAAAAAAAAACAATCAATCAGGTATCAGAGGAGTTCTTTCTGTTTTCACGAACCGACTTTTCTTTGTATTTTTCTAAAAAGACTAGGGGACTAAAACAGACATCTTTTGAGCCATAAAGCATAACGGTGCAAAATTTGGTTCCGAAGATATGATTTTATGAAAAATAGTGTTTTTGAAAACTGAAGAAAACAGACACCAAATTAAAAAAAAAATTTCAAGCCGAATTATTTTTTTTCGATTCAAATTTCTTTGTGAGGCTTTATCTCAGAAATTTACCCAGCATTCTCAAAAAATATTTTTTTTCGGGTGGCTTTCATAAAAATGCAAAAATTTCGAAAAATTTAAAAATTTCCGAAAATTATAAATTTTAAGTTTCTATAACTTAAAAATGGTGCACTTTAACAAAAATAAATTTCAAAGTTGCTTTCGGTTGCAAGTTTGATTTAGCTTTTAAATTTTTATTGTTTGCATTTTCGATATTTTTCAAAAATTGTTTTTTTTTTAAAGATCAGTCAATCTTAGGAACCACGTTTAGCTACATAAGGGCGTTATGGCTCAAAATATGTAATTTTGAGTCCCATAAAATTCAACAAAAACGAATTGAAAATTAAAACAAACGGTTTTGTGATTCCAGTTTTAACTGAAAATAGTTAAGAAAAGAAAAACATTAAGTTTTTTTTAAATTTATTAATTTTTTTCATAATAGTCCTAATTGTAAATTACTACTTTGTCCAAGCCACCCAATTGATTAGAAGATTTTCATATATTTTGCATGACCAGCCCGAAAAATTGTGTGGAGACTAGTATGGAAAAACGAATGACGTGAAAATGCTTATTTTGACATGGGGAATGTATGGACAAAGTTTCTTCCAAATCAAAAATACAAATTTAAAAATCGCGAAATGGTTTCTTTAAAAATTATTAATTTACAATTACCAGCAACTATTTGGGTAATTCTCCGCCAACTCACACAGCAGTTGCCCCGACCCCTCTTCGATTTGCGTGAAACTTTGTCCTGAGGGGTAACTTTTGTCCCTGATCACGAATCCGAGGTCCGTTTTTTGATATCTCGTGACGGAGGGGCGGTACGACCCCTTCCATTTTTGAACATGCGAAAAAAGAGGTGTTTTTCAATAATTTGCAGCCTGAAACGGTGATGAGATAGAAATTTGGTGTCAAAGGGACTTTTATGTAAAATTAAACGCCCGATTTGATGGCGTACTCAGAATTCCGAAAAAACGTATTTTTCATCGAAAAAAACATTAAAAAAGTTTTAAAAATTCTCCCATTTTCCGTTACTCGACTGTAAAAATTTTTGGAACGTGTCATTTTATGGGAAATTTAATGTACTTTTCGAATCTACATTGACCCAGAAGGGTCATTTTTTCATTTAGAACAAAATTTTTCATTTTAAAATTTCGTGTTTTTTCTAACTTTGCAGGGTTATTTTTTAGAGTGAAACAATGTTCTACAAAGTTGTAGAGCAGACAATTACAAAAAATTTGATGTATAGACAAAAAGGGTTTGCTTATAAACATCACGAGTTATCGCGATTTTACGAAAAAAAGTTTTGAAAAAGTTGGTCGTCATCGATCATGGCCGTTCATGGTCATCCGCGACAGACACGGACGACGAAACAAAGAGAAACGCAAAAAGTAACTTTTTCAAAACTTTTTTTCGTAAAATCGCGATAACTCGTGATGTTTATAAGCAAACCCCTTATGTCTATATATCAAAATTTTTGTAATTGTCTGCTCTACAACTTTGTAGAACATTGTTACACTCTAAAAAATAACCCTGCAAAGTTAGAAAAAACACGAAATTTTAAAATGAAAAATTTTGTTCTAAATGAAAAAATGACCCTTCTGGGTCAATGTAAATTCAAAAAGAACATTAAATGTCCCATAAAATGACATGTTCCAAAAAATTTTAAAGTCGAGTAACGGAAAATGGGAGAATTTTTAAAACTTTTTTAATGTTTGATTTCGATGAAAAATACGTTTTTTCGGAATTCTGAGTACGCCATCAAATCGGGCGTCTAATTTTACATAAAAGTCCCTTTGACACCAAATTTCTATCTCATCACCGTTTTGTGCTGCAAATTATTGAAAAACACCTCTTTTTTCGCATGTTCAAAAATGGAAGGGGTCGTACCGCCCCTCCGTCACGAGATATCAAAAAACGGACCTCGGATTCGTGATCAGGGACAAAAGTTACCCCTAAGGAAAAAGTTTCACGCAAATCGAAGAGGGGTCGGGGCAACTGCTGTGTGAGTTGGCGGAGAATTACCCATGATAATTAAAAAACTAGAAAAGACTAGGGGACTAAAACAGACATCTTTTGAGCCATAAAGCATAGCGGTGCAAAATTTGGTTCCGAAGATATGATTTTATGAAAAATAGTGTTTTTGAAAACTGAAAAAAACAGACAGCAAATTATAAAAATATTTTTTAAGCCGAATTAATTTTTATCGATTCAAATTTGTTTGTGAGGCTTTATCTCAGATATTTACCCAGCTTTCCCAAAAAAATATTTTTTTTCGGGTGGCTTTCATAAAAATGCAAAAAATTCAAAAAATGTAAAAATTTCCGAAAATTATAAATTTTAAGTTTTTATAACTCAAAAATGGTGCACTTTATCAAAAATAATTTTCAAAGTTATTTTCGATTGAAAGTTTGATCTAGCTGTTAAATTTGTATTGTTTGCATTTTCGATATTTTTCAAAAAATGTTTTTTTTAAGATAAAATTCAACAAAAGAATTGAAATTAAAAAAAAAAACGGTTTTGTGATTCCAGGTTTAAGTGAAACTAGTTAAGAAAAGAAAAACGTTAAGTTTTTTTAAATTTATTAATTTTTTCATAATAGTCCTAATTATAATTTACTAATTTGCCCAAGCCACCCAATTGATAAGAAGATTTTCATTTATTTATTTACCCATTTTGCATGACCAGCCCAAAAAATTGTGTGGAGACTAGTATGGAAAAACGAATGACGTGAAAATGCTTTTTTTGACATGGGGAATGTATGGACAAAGTTTCTTCCAAATCAAAAACACAAATTTAAAAATCGCGAAATGGTTTCTTTAAAAATTATTAATTTACACTCACCAGCAACTATTTATGATTGGATTTGAAAGGAATAATTTAAAGCATTTAAATAGTTTTTCCATTTCGAAAATATGAGATCAATCATTTTTTTTTAATATATGTACAATGTTAATCAATTAATTTTCAATTACTGCAAAAAAAAAATGCATTCACATATTTTGTATTCCAATTGATTTATATAATTGAAATTTTTACATCAATTATTTATTTGTTTCTTTTTTTATTGACATTTTAAGCTTATTAAAATAAATGTAATTGTTGTTTTTTTAACACCACTTGAACGAAATCTATTAAAGTTACATAATAAAGTTGATCAAATAAATTTAAATGATTTGAATGAACTGTTCACATAAATAATGAAAAAAATTATTAGTTTTGATTATCAATTTTGTTATCATTTTTTTTTGATTTGATGTTCAAAACAATACATATTATTTTCCTCGTTCACTACAAGTTTTAGTTAAATTTTTATTAATGGCTGTATTTTTTTTATTCATTAAGGAATTTGGTACAATCTTCATTTTTTTAAAGCTGGAAGCTGGAGGAAAATGTTTTAAAAATTTTATATTTATTTGAATTATTATTCTCATAACTTTATTCATTCAAAATTACTTTCAATGATAGTAATCCAGACAAAATAAACATAAAATAAAGCCAATGTGAGTTAAAACTTAAGAAGTTATTGATCATAAAATTGAACACGTAAAATAAGGCCTGGAATTGGAAAATATAAACAATATGGGTAATTCTCTACCAACTCACACGAAATCGGGAAAAGTTGCCCCGACCCTTCTTCGATTTGCGTGAAACATTTTTTCATTTAGAACAAAATTTTTCATTTTAGAATTTCGTGTTTTTTCTAACTTTGCAGGGTTATTTTTTAGAGTATAACAATGTTCTACAAAGTTGTAGAGCAGACAATTACAAAAATTTTGATATATAGACATAAGGGGTTTGCTTACAAACATCACAAGTTATCGCGATTTTACGAAAAAAAAGTTTTGAAAAAGTTACTTTTTGCGTTTCTCTTTGTTTCGTCGTCCGTGTCTGTCGCGGGTGACCATGAACGGCCATGATCGATGACGACCAACTTTTTCAAAACTTTTTTTTCGTAAAATCGCGATAACTCGTGATGTTTATAAGCAAACCCCTTATGTCTATATATCAAAAAAAATTTATTGTCTGCTCTACAACTTTGTAGAATATTTTTACACTCTAAAAAATAACCCTTCAAAGTTAGAAAAAACACGAAATTTTAAAATGAAAAATTTTGTTCTAAATGAAAAAATGACCCTTCTGGGACAATGTAGATTCGAAAAGTACATTAAATTTCCCATAAAATGACATGTTCCAAAAATTTTTACAGTCGAGTAACGGAAAATGGGAGATTTTTTAAAACTTTTTATAGTGTTTTTTTCGATGAAAAATACGTTTTTTTCGGAATTCTGAGTACGCCATCAAATCGGGCGTCTAATTTTACACAAAAGTCCCTTTGACACCAAATTTCTATCTCATCACCGTTTCAGGCTGCAAATTATTGAAAAACACCTCTTTTTTCACAAGTTCAAAAATGGAAGGGGTCGTACCGCCCCTCCGTCACGAGATATCAAAAAACGGACCTCGGATTCGTGATCAGGGACAAAAGTTACCCCTTAGGACAAAGTTTCACGCAAATCGAAGAGGGGTCGGGGCAACTGCTGTGTGAGTTGGCGGAGAATTACCCTATTCTCATTACTTTATTCATTCATAATTACTTTCAATGATGGTAATCCAGACAAAAGAAACATTAAATAAAGCCAAAATTCGAATTAAAACTTGTGAAGTTATTGATCATAAAATTTAAATCGTAAAATAAGTCCTGGAATTGGAAAATATAAACAATCTAAAAATCAAGAAAGAATAATAATTAACTGCGTTTATGATAATTAATTAAAAATTATACCATCCAGACTCGATAATACGAAACCCCGATTATCCGAAGTTTCGATTATCCGAAGGTTTGAATGGGACTGCGGATAATTGAATCACGATCGAAAAAATAAACTTTTTTCGTATTTTATATTTTCTTACATTTTACATAAAATTTAAGTTTTGCGATCCATTTTAGTGAAATTTAAATTGAGAACACTTTTGAGTAGTTTAGGGGTCAATTAATACTTGGTGTCGATTTTCTAAATATGTGAATTTTTCTTTTTAAGTTTTTTATCAAATATTTATTTGCATATTATGATTTTTTTTGGATCTTTAAATATTTTTGATGCATAAGCACATCTAGATCAAGTTTAATAGTTTAATAGTTTACTTAAATAGTATCTAAGGTTTTTCAAAATTTGGTTAGCAGAAATTTGCTCGATCAGGTATTTTTAGTGTTTTTTAACTGTCATATTTATATTTATCTCTTTTTATCATTAAATATAAAGCTTGTTTTCTTCACTTATTTAATCTCAAGTTGATTCATATGCATAAGCCAATGTTTTCTGAAAATATTTCCAACTTGACCAGTACCGTCAGTGGGGGTGACTATTCGTCAAAAAACGATACACCTCTCGTAATTTCTAAACAATAAAAAATTTTTTTTCCAGAAGTATGGTGGAATTTGATGAACTCTTCTTTAATTGTTAATCGTTTGACAATTTATAAGCATGGGCAATGTTGGAATGGGGAGATTTTTAAACATTTAGGCACTTTCAGAATTTTTTTTTAATAAACATTAATAGGTTGGTTTTTCAAGAGGACATTATTGGGAGAAAACGTACATCAAAATTATACAGCTGCCAAATTGTCATGATTTGTTCTAGGAACGTATTTATTTTAGCAAAGTAGTCTTAAAATGTCCACTACACAACCCTTTAAACAGTATTAAGTTTCATTAAGAAGAACCTGAGATATGTCAAAATCCGAAAAAAAAAACATTCTTACCTCCTAGACCCAATGATACCCCTACTGGCGCTATTCTTTTAATCGAGGCACATTTTCCTAACTACAAACAAAAATCAAATTAACAATCAACAAATGACCAGCCAGCACCAACAAACTTGCAGTGCAATCACCGTAAAGTGTACTCCCCTAACATACCGGCTCGTAGCTCGTACCTGTCACCACCGGCTGGGATTCACTTCTGGTGCAACCAAAATTAAGGTTTTTTTTGCCTTCTCTCCTCCGGGTTCCAACAACTCCATTACTGTAATTTTTCCAAAACTACTATATGCGACAAACCTTCTAGCCAGTAGTGGTCCCATGTGTTCCCGGGTGTCCCCAAAAGTGCTCCACTCATCTAATATGCGAACCAAAAATTCGATGGTCTGAGGGGTAAGGGATGTGCTAGGGGTAGAAACAATATTAACGTTTCCTTGTAATGGAATGATCCCTTCGTCGACGGTGCCGCCATCTTTTGTCCCTTCTTGGAAGGACCAATTACGTTCTTTCTTTTTTTCTTAGATCAACTTGACCCAGCGATTGCTAGCTTAGGGTAGGTAGACTAAACTGAAATTGTTAAATAATTCATTCGTTACCCTAAAGAAGAACAAAAGTCAGCCGAAACGTCAACAAACTTAAAAGTACTCTATTTGCCCACTTACCCTAGCTGATCAAGAAACAAGTGCATGCTCTTCACGTGTCCACCGTGTTACACACGTGTCAGTCGGCTCCTTGGACAGCTTCCGAGCGAAGAAAAACTACAATCAAGAGTTTTCCAAAAGAGAGCGAGTTGTGCACGACGACAGACTGGCAGATGAGGAGGGCTCTTACTTTTCATTATCGTACCAACCAACGCTGCTGAAGATCGTCGTCGTTGTCCGAGGAAAGGACACTCTCCGGGCGGACACACGTACATGAACGGTCACACGTACACGTACACTTACGCCGACCAGATGCGAGCATTGTTTCGATATGGTCTTTCGACTTTTGCTATTGTTTCAGTACTTTGGCTTCGAGTGCGCTTCAAGTGTGGTGGGAGAAAAGCTTGTGTTTGAGTGTGTGTGAGTTGATTTTCCAGTTTTCTACTTGCTTTTCATGTGTCTTATTTTTTGTTGTTGTGAGAAACTGCTCTCCATTTTCTCTGTTTTGGGGAGGAAATCTGTCCGCCTTCTTCTTGGATGAGTTGGATTGTGGTAACGATACTTAGCTTCTAAGATTTAATAAGATTTTTTTTGTAATAAGAAGCAAGATACTAACATTCAAGGACAATAAATCACTAACTACGTTGAATATTAAAACATCATCTTCATTGATTTAGTAATTTCATTAAATTATATTTACAAACAACTCCCTTATTGAAAAAAATGAAAATTTATCGTTTAACAATTGGTATCTATGGAATTATTCTACAGCAAATACCTATGTTCAGTATAATCAATTGATTCATTTCAAATCCAGCACATTAGAATCTATATGGAATTTATTTCTTAAACTTAGATTTTTGTTTAAAATCTGCGAGTACGTTGCACATTTTCTATCTATGTCAAACAGCATTTTTCAATTTATAAAAACGTGAAGAACACTAGCATTTTGTGATTATGTTTGTTTGCTTTTTTGTTCGTTACTATTTTTTTTTTGATTTCTTTTTTGAATAATTGCACAGACTAAATGTCAAGTCAGTCCAAATCCGGGCAAAAAAAAAACTAAAAAGAATCCTCAAAAAAAAAAAAAAAAAAAAAAACAAAAAAGAACGGTAAAGGCTTCCAAAACAGCGTATGTTTCATTGATTTATTAAATTTTGTATTAAAATTATTCTAAACCTCAAGCGCAGTATTTTTAAGTTTTTAAAGGTCAGTAGCATTTCATATTTTTAATTATTTTTTTCAACTACTTTCTTAAATTTGTTTGTTGAACTGATTATGTGGAATTTTATTGAATTTATCTTCTTATTTCGGTGACGAATGACCATATTAATGTTAAAGTCACCATAATTCAGTAAACAACAACATCTTCTTGTTTAGTTGTTTTATAAATCCACCTCTTAACCTTATAAAAATAGCTGATAATTTTGGAGGTGGCTTGGTGGTTAGCGTGATAGTTTTTTCTATCACTCATTTTTATTTACTTTTTCAACATTCAGATTCGAAATTTTCTCAGCATTTCAGTGATGGAAAAATCTTCATCAAAAATAAATCTTTGACGCTCATCAAGAGAAAACATCGGAAGGGAACATGGCTCTACTCTCTTGCGCACGAAAGACCGGAGCAATTCTCTGAGATTTCGGTCATTCGATTTTTTTTGTATTTTTTAATCCGGCTGAAACTTTTTTGGTGCCTTCGGTTTGCCCAAAGAAGCCATTTTGCATCATTAGTTTGTCCGTATAATTTTCCATACAAATTTGGCAGCTGTCCATACAAAAATAATTTATGAAAATTCGAAAATCTGTATCTTTGGAAGGATTTTTGATCGATTTGGTGTCTTCGGCAAAGTTGCAGGTAAATTTTCTGATCTTTTCGAAAAAAAATACTTTCATTTTTTTAAATCAAACTAACATTTCAAAAGGGCCAAACTATCAATATTCCCTTTTGAAATTTTAGTCTTGATTATCTCAATATCTCACCAACTAAGGGTCGTATAAACAAAGTTCAAAAATGCAAAATATAGAGAATTTTCTCAGCTTTTCAAACATATTTTTTCAGGAGTGGGCAAACGTGGACACTTATTTAAAAAAATGAATAACTGCGACTTATTTCAAAAAAGTTGCATGAAAATGGCTATAACTTAAAAACTGTGCATATTATTAAAATTTTACTTAAGTACCCTTTGATTGCAAATTTGATTTAACATCGAAAAATAGAGTTGAAAATTTTTTGTGACCATTATTTGGATTTAAAAAAAACAGTATTAATTCAAAATTTCTAGAAATTTCTGAAAAGTTGGCATTTGATGTCCTCTAAAACATATCAGAAAATACAAAATGACAAAAAGTTTAATAAAAAATCACCAAAAAAAAATTTTAACCGTGTATCATATTTTTCAGTGTAGTCCTGACCTACAACTTTGCCCAAGACATCAAATCGATCAAAAAATTCCTTCCAAAGATACAGATTTTCGGATTTTCGTAAATCATTTTAGTATGGACAGCTGCCAAATTTGTATGGAAAATTATATGGACAAACTAATGATGAAAAATTGCTTCTTTGGGCATACCGAAGGCACCAAAAAAGTTTCAGCCGGATTAAAAAATACAAAAATTAAAATTAAAGAAAAAAGACCGATTCCGTAGAGAACTACTCACCGGTAAAAAGAAACCCAAAAAATCATCATCTGAATTATTAGGTGGGTAATTCTCCGCCAACTCACACAGCAGTTGCCCCGGCCCCTCTTCGATTTGCGTGAAACTTTGTCCTAAGGGGTAACTTTTGTCCCTGATTACGAATCCGAGGTCCGTTTTTCGATATCTCGTGACGGAGGGGCGGTACGACCCCTTCCATTTTTGAACATTCGAAAAAAGAGGTGTTTTTCAATAATTTGCAGCCTGAAACGGTGATGAGATAGAAATTTGGTGTCAAAGGGACTTTTATGTAAAATTAGACGCCCGATTTGATGGCGTACTCAGAATTTCGAAAAAACGTATTTTTCATCGAAAAAAAACACTAAAAAAGTTTTAAAAATTCTCCCATTTTCCGTTACTCGACTGTAAAAATTTTTGGAACATGTCATTTTATGGGAAATTTAATGTACTTTTTGAATCTACATTGTCCCAGAAGGGTCATTTTTTCATTTAGAACAAACATTTTCATTTTAAAATTTCGTGTTTTTTCTAACTTTGCAGGGTTATTTTTTAGAGTGTACCAATATTCTACAAAGTTGTAGAGCAGACAATTACAAAAATTTTGATATATAGACATAAGGGGTTTCCTTATAAACATCACGAGTTATCGCGATTTTACGAAAAAAAGTTTTGAAAAAGTTACTTTTTGCGTTTCTCTTTGTTTCGTCGTCCGTGTCTGTCGCGGGTGACCATGAACGGCCATGATCGATGACGACCAACTTTTTCAAAACTTTTTTTCGTAAAATCGCGATAACTCGTGATGTTCATAAGCAAACCCCTTATGTCTATATATCAAAATTTTTGTAATTGTCTGCTCTACAACTTTGTAGAACATTGTTACACTCTAAAAAATAACCCTGTAAAGTTAGAAAAAACACGAAATTTTAAAATGAAATTTTTTGTTCTAGATGAAAAAATTACCCTTCTGGGTCAATGTAGATTCGAAAAGTACATTAAATTTCCTATAAAATAACATGTTCCAAAATTTTTACAGTCGAGTAACGGAAAATGGGAGAATTTTTAAAACTTTTTTAGTGTTTTTTTCGATGAAAAATACGTTTTTTCGGAATTCTGAGTACGCCATCAAATCGGGCGTCTAATTTTACATAAAAGTCCCTTTGACACCAAATTTTTATCTCATCACCGTTTCAGGCTGCAAATTATTGAAAAACACCTCTTTTTTCGCATGTTCAAAAATGGAAGGGGTCGTACCGCCCCTCCGTCACGAGATATCAAAAAACGGACCTCGGATTCGTGATCAGGGACAAAAGTTACCCCTTAGGACAAAGTTTCACTCAAATCGAAGATGGGTCGGGGCAACTTTTCCCGATTTCGTGTGAGTTGGTAGAGAATTACCCAGGTGGAAAATTGATTTCACTACTACACTCGCAAGTGTTACGTCAAAAAAATATATCTGTAAATTTTCGTAGATGAACAATGTTTTTAAACAAAACGAAATGCATTCATTTATGTGTGTGGCTTACAATGAAATTCCCAAAAAATCTTCGACTGATTGATTTTTTTTAAAGTTCAAAAGCGATTTTTTTTGGGTGTTTCGTTTTTTCTCTCATTTGCAGATCAAGAAAGTTCGCAAGCGAAATGAAAACTTTTGAGATTTTCCATCCCTGCAGCTATTTCAATTAAATATTTTCATAAATAAGCCCTTAAATGGCTATAACTTGAAATTGATTTGTTTTTCGTGCTCTACAACATTTAATGCTAAAAGTTTTTGAGAATTTCTCTTTTCGTGGAAGAAAACTAATTTCACAAATGGGTTGTTATTAAAAGAATGAAACTATTTTTTCAATAGTTCTCACCAAATACCTAAAAATTTGTTGAAGAAACCTAATCTATAAGAAATCCTTTCTCAAGGTACAGATTTAAGAATGTTTTCATCCCATTTTTGTGTGGACAGCTGCCAAAATAATACGAAGACTTGTAATGCCTTTTTTGGTTATAAGGAAACCCTTGGAATGTGCAGCCAATCCAAAAAAAACACACACAAATAAAATCCGTTCAGGTGTTCGTGGAGAATTGCTATTAAATAACAATAAGCATTTCCAGAAGTTAACAAAAAATATTAACATAAACGAAATAATTTAAATCGTCTCTTCTAAAATTCATCAGTTTTCCTACCGCTCTTGCTCCACTTCCCAAACGTGCATATCCTTTTTCTTGTAAAGACATCCCAACCACAAGAGAAGTGAGACTACCCGTCCAGATGGACAAGACGATATACACACACTTCGTCGTTGCGTCACTACTGGCCCACTGGTCCAATCCCAAACCACTACACTGGGAAGGAAGTAGGAGGACCTAGCCGTTCCATACCTCTCCGAAAGCCAAAAGTGTCCGCTCGTCACTCCGTGTGTGCTCGCCTTGTGTTTTGCCATGGGAAAAACGAGATAAATTTATGGTCTATTTTAATGTATTTTCAGTTTTATCTGATATATGTTGCTCTTAATATCCCCTTAACCCCAAAAAGGGAACGGAGAAGGGGTTTCTCCTTGGAACTTCCCACAGCAGTGAGTGGGGTCAACCGATTTCCGGGGTCCCGGCAGTATGTGGCCTGTCCGATGCAAGAGTTTGCCGAGTAAATGAATTCTCCGGCGACCAAATGTGCTGCGTTGTTTATCCTTAGAAGAGTGGACCAGTACTCAGTAGTGTTTACGTCCATCGAATGTACTTGGATCTTGTACACTTAGTTGTTTGAAGAAAATTTAGTTGAAACTCTTGCTAGATTCTAAATTCAATGTAAACTACATTATCATGATTAACGTACAAAGATTAAATATGGAAATTAAATCATACTGAATCTCCAATGATTTTCTTAAAATTTGATTAATAAGCAATTCTGGAGTTTTTTTTTTTTTGAAAAGGTCCAATTTCCAGTTTTTGCTTTTTGGGTGTTTTTGAAACCGCCTTGAGTCAGGGGTATTAAAAAACACCCAAAAAGCAAAAACTGAAAATTTGGTTTATTGGACCTTTAAAAAAAAAACTACAGAATATTTTTTTCAAAAACCAAATAAATTCCGACAATATTATAGAACTGAGTGTCCTTCCGGTAAGAAAGCAAGCAAGAAATGGTCTTCTGTAATTTATTTCACGTCATGAGAATAATGGACTTTGCCATTTTGGCTCGAATCCTGGGACTGCTCGAACTGTCACAGTGTTGATGGCAGAGGGAAAGAGGGGTTTTAAAAGGGTGGACATTTTAGAAAACTGACCTGTAAAAGTGTGGCCTGGAATTGAGGAAGTGATTCAGCTATTGTTTCATTTTTCTTTGTAACTTTGTGTGCTGGTGTGTTTCAGATTGTCCTCTGTGGGAAATGATTGCTGCTGAAAGCATTAATTTTGCCCCGAGAGTTCGAGCTGGGATCCATAGAAAAGATTGTGCCTGTCGGTTGCGTTGAAACAATCGGATTGTCACGTGGTGATAAATGGAGCGAACGTAATTTAAGGAGATTTTGCCCGGATACAGAGAGGTGGGAATTTGGGATGGCACAAAAGTCATGAGGTGATTTTGATTGGGTTGGAATTAATGAGCAAGCATTTTCTGTTGATTGCTTCCGGCATCGAGTTGATAAAATCACCCATGATAATCTCTTCCAATGTTTCAATAAGAATTTCAAGAATTTGTAATAATATATGAGTGATTCATGAGTGAGTATGTATAATATGGATTTTTGAACTGAATTGTTTGCCAAAATGATTGTATTCTGTGATTCATTTGTTTGAGAACTGGGAATTTATTTCATCGAATTGGATTTTTTGATTGAACAATGCTCCCCGAATTCCGGAATTAGATTTTAGTTGTATTTTTTTAATGGTGTTCCGGATCGAGACCTTCAACTTCAGTGGACTGTATTTGGGGGTGTTTTCACAGCTCGTCCAGAGCACACTTTCGTAGGGTCAACGACCTCAACTCTTCAAAACACGACCGAGTAGAAACACAATTTGTTGTGCGGAAGAACGTTTATTCGCGGCGAATGGCGGGTACAAATCACGCAGGGGTTCAAGTGAACCGAGCCAGTTGGGTGATGGCTGAATACTTAAACTTTATTTCCAAAGATTAACAAACTGACCCGTCGGGCACTCCCGTACGGTCTCTCTCACTCTCTCACAAACTCTCTCATCACTCATTCTGAAACTAATCTAATAGATAGGCTAAAAGGCGCAATGTAAAACTTAATTCCGTTTCCAAACAAATGGTTAGAACTTGGGTTGTGTCATTAGTTCACTCATACAAGTCTCCATAAAATTGTGGAAGCTGTCCATAGAAAAATGGTACGTCAATATTAAAAAATCTGTATCTTTTGAAGGAACTTCCTAATTAATTTGGAGTCTTCGGCAAAATTGATGGTAATGATAAGGATAGTTCAGAAAAATCGATAAAGGAGGCAAAATATTGCTGATTTTTAATTTACACAGCAAAAAATCCGATGGTAAAATCGCATGCAAAAGCATGCATATCACCTTCGTCAAAATAAACACTTAATATTACACACTGCATGCATAATTTTTGCAAACACAAAAAAAAGTTGCAACCGACGGGATTAAAACCCATCACCAACAGTAAGGACTGGCGCCTTAGCCCACTCGGCCATCAGACCGATGAAAAGCTGTAAGGATAAACGCATATATGAGCTTGACATTTCGCTCAAGTAGGTTTCCCATACTGATGGGCTACATATTTCAAGTTGTAAAATCACATAAAATTGCATAAAATTATGCAATATTTATTTTACACCCAGGCCTTTTACACGCAGTTGCATAACTACTTTTTTAGCTGTGAATTCACCAAAAAAAGAATTTCTCAAAATCCGTTGTTTTTATTTTTAACATTTTTTAAAATGCATCTTTTGAGTCGAAACGGACAGTAAATTTGCCATTTTTGTTATGTTTTTCTTAAAAAAAAAAATATTACCCTATTTTTTTCTGTGCAGTTTTTAAAGTAATAAATAAATTGCAACTAAAAAGTGTAATTTTTATGTTATTGCTTCTTTAACTCTTAATAGTGTATAAAGTAGGAATACTTGATTTTTGAAAAAGTAGTCATCTCTGTTCATTTCTGAAAATAAATTTTTACGTATAAGTTGGAAAATACTCAGGAACAGAGTTTGCGAGTGCTCAATGAATCGAGTAAATCTACTGAAGGAAAAAGGGATCAAAATATCCTTCGAAATAGCTAATAGATTGGTGGCTAGTTAGAAGAAATGAAGAATTGTAAAAATAAAAATTCATGAAAGTAGGATTTCAAATTGTTATCCAATTAGTTTTTATTTTAACCCTCTACCGCCCAAATTTTTTTTTCCGAAAAAAAATATTTTTCCCGTGTTCAGGAGGTCATTTTGAGCAACTTTTGTTTTACGAAAAACTTTTCTTCTCTTGTTTTATGTTTTTGTTGTGTCATTTTAAGTATTTTAATCTGCATTTATCTTGCTTAGTTAATGTATGTTTTTGTTAGTATTTGGCCTACTCTTCTACCTCCTATCATTACATTTTGCCTATCTAATTTTTTCATGTTTTTACAGTAACTTTTTCAATTTTTTGTATGTTTTTCACATTTTCTGCTATAAAATGGCACCATTATCGTTTAAATTGTAAATAAATGCGGAGAGGCATAGTCTGGGGCGCTTGAAAAATTGCTGCATGCTTCTTTTTTCTTAAAATATAAGAAATGTTAGTAAAAAACACTGCTAAAGTTTAACTCTAAAAAAATTACATTTTAAAAAACATTGGCAAAGTAACATATAACAAGTAAAACTTCAAACCGAAAATTTTCTAAATTTTTAAGAGTTCTTCTTTCCAATGCTTTTTGAAGATCAAAAATTGGTTGAAAAATGGATTTTTGGAGATTTTTCAAATCGAAGCCCGTCTAAAGGCGGGGTTGAGTTGTAGAGGGTTAAAAAAATAGATAGCTCGGCAACCATTCATCGGATTTTTAAAATCTCCGAAAAATATTTTTAAAGTTTAAAAATCTAACTTATGTTTGCAAAGTCCCGAAATATGGGATTTCAACCAAATATCAGGCTTAACTTAGAAATTATGTAAATATTTTTTGCAGAAAGATCAGATGATTTTTAACATAACATTGACCGATTTTTAAGTTCCAAAAACGAAAAAATAAATTGTTTTTTAAGCGCTTCGAATAAAATACAATGTTGACAAAGATGGTCACCTTAAAAAAAAATCAACAACATTTCAAACAGAAAAATTCGCTTGTAAATGAACTTTTATCTGTTTATAATTGTTAGCATGTCAATTTCATTGAATGTAAGAATGCTGTACTTATTTTGTCAACTATTATAAAATCTCTTAAACCAAACTATTCGAAATATTATAACTCTTTACATCGAAAAATAGAACAAATTGCTTATGTTAATTTATTTGAAAACTGAACGCTAATTTGGTGACACTCAGAAAAAAAAGATTTTTTTAAATTGTCGAATTCAATCAAAACAGCAATTTTCTGATCGTAATTAGGCTCCAAATCAACTCCCTAAAATATGGAAGCGATCGGAGCAGACTCTGTGTTCCGCAAATAATTTCAATTTTGTTTAAAAATTTGTATGGAAAACCAAACTTTTTTGTTATTTGATTTTTGTAATTTTGATTTTTTTACCAATTGAAATAGTGATACAATAGCGTTCAAATTGCGAAAATTTGCTAAAACTTTCTTGAAGAAATGATGGTTCTATCTTGCTCCTGGAAAAAAATACAGGGAGCTCAGAACTGTATAAAAATGTATAAAATAACAAAAAAGTTCGTTTTTCCATAAAAATTCTCATACAAAATTGAAATGCTTTGCGGAAAGCCAGGTATACTCAGATCGCTCTCAAATTTTAGGAGGTTGTTTTGAGGCCCGATTGTGACCAGAAAACGGCTGTTCTTCATATCGAGCCACCCTACTAATGATTTTGCATAAAAAAAAGAAATTTCGCGGCTTGCCAATTATTAAACACTGCAATTTCAAGGAAATTTTGAGATCTCTAAAATCTGATGGAAATAAATTCAAAAATGTGTGTTTTTTTTAATATTTGTGTACAGGAAAGTGAATGTTAAAAACAGCAGTATTAAAAAATACAAAATTTAACACCCTGACACAAAATATTCATTGCACATAATTTGTGAGTGTTCAATTTCGTGAAATTTTTCAGAATTTGCATCAGCTGATTTTATGATTGATCTATCCAGTTAGGATTGGGGTTTTAGAAATTTAAATATCAAAATAATTTGCTAAAATATCTACAAAACAAAGCACATTCTTAAAGACTTATTCGCAAAAAATTACTCATTGAAAAAAAGTTAAACAAAATTTCTGGAGCAACATTTGAAAAGGGCGCTTAAGCATTTTGACAGCTAGATCTGTTTTGCAAATTCCGAAACAACAGGTAACTATTTAACAAAACTCGCTACGTTAGATGGTAGCTGAGAAGGCCAGCTATTGTTTAACACATCGAGTTTTGTGAAAAAGTTACCTGTTGTCTCGGAATTTGCAAAATAGTTCTAGATGTCATAATGCTTATCCGCCCTTTTCTCGTGTTGCTCCAGATTTTATATGTTTTGAAAAGGGACATATAAGAATAAAAAAAAGCAGGTATGATTCAAAATTTAACTTCACATGGCATATTAGATGTTTTTCGCTGGAAATTATAATTTATTTTTACATTTCGATAAACATTGTAATGAACGATAACTTCAAAAATGCGATCGAAATTTGACATGATTTTTTTTTTAATATGACAACTGCTTCCAAAATTGCAGATTTTTTTTTACAAATTTGTTTGAATGTTGGTCTCAATCTCTCCATCTTTACCTCAAACTACTCAATCACGACACCCCATCTGGCTAATTTCAGCACGTGATTCGTTTTTTTAGTTGCAGTCCACCCATGGTCAGCGAAAACACGCAACTAACCGTCCCATCAGTCAATTCCGCTGAATTCGATACGATTTCAATTAAGTGCCTACCATCGATACCAGGCAAGGCAGCAAAAGCATAAACCTGTCAACCGGGTGCTCCTTTCAATCAATCTAAGTGACATGTCACGAACAGAACCCTGATGGACTTTTACCGTCAATTGCTCTCTTTTTTCCAGCGTCCGTTTTCACTTACATCACTACATTTTCCCGAGGGGGGTTGCTGTGGGTGGTGGCGGTGAGGGAGATGTGTGTTTCTCCGTCCACGTGTAATCACTGCAGCGTTGGCCATGCTGCTGATGTTGCCTTATCGCCGATACACATGAGCGATTGAGTTTGTTCCAAATCACCCCTACTCCAGGCGCTGAAGTAACTTGGTTTGGGGTGCACGGAAAAGTTCAACTGAAAAAGATTTTTTTTTATATTTTCTAAATGGTTTTCAACAAAATGTTCATTTTCGGTAGATAACTTTTCAGGATCCAAGAGTGTCAAAATTTGAGTTTTTTTTAATCATTTTTTTCCGTTTTCAACCCAAGTTGAACGATACAATGCCAGCCGCGTTCGTTCGACTGCAAAGCCTTGGCTGATTTCTGCCCAAGTCCCGAGTTCCTTGGCAAGAGCTCGCGTGCCTTTCGCCAGGATAATGAAACGAAAGCCGGAAACTGTGCTTGATTGCACCAACCAAGCCAGCAGCAGGGAGCTGGCCAATTGCTTGCGAGTTGCTACAACGTTCTTTCGCTTTGCCAATCGAAATCCGTCCTGGCCGCTTGCTTACTTAGTGTCTAATTCATCATTTGATTTGTAACGCTTGATTTGTGTTCAATCTTGGCTGGTGCTGCTCACTCGAAGTAGGAGCACACACCCCGGTAATGGACGGGATTTTGGGGAGTTGGGAATTGTTTTTTTTTTGTAGGTTATTTTTCCTCAATTGGTAAAAGACATGTTAAGCCAAGCTTAAGGACATGGCTGGAAGTGTCGTTGTGTGGCGTTTTGGATCGAACTGACGTATGAAGTCAATCGAGGAAATAAGATAAATAAGTAAAATTGATTTTCTGGTCTAGTGTTATGATATTCGCTAGCGTTTTTTTTCTGAAAAAGGACATACTGTTGAGTTCAATAGCTACAAAAATATTGTTGATTCAACCTATTGTTACTTTACTCTAATAATTCTCGAAATATACCTCAAAAAGTTTTCTTTTAGATTCAACCATAACTACTATTTTCCGTAAAAGGTTTTTATTTCCACCCAAACCGATTCACCAGATATCTCGTCATAAAATGCTTAGCAGTGAATCGATTGCGTTCGGTTCCCACCATCCGTCCAGCGTGTGAACGGAAGAAGTGTCCATAGCTGTAGCCCACCGGCTGTTGCCACCCTACCCGGCAGCACAAGTGTTACAGATTCGGGTCCTGAAGCGAAGAGATAGCAGCAGACAGACACAGGGGCAGGGCAAATTTAACTGTTTAGTCATAATGGATAACAGGATTCTCGTTTTCTAGTCGATTCTTTCACTTTTTCTGTGTTTTTTTCTCTGAATCAAAGGATATGAATGAACATGAAAAGTGAAGGAGGTGAAGGTGGACGTGTAAGACAAAAGGGGCAAAGGAAGATCTGGGGGAGGTAAATGTTGTCATCTGAGGAAATGCCCTCATACCAGCTAGTTGGACGATCGATTTTTTAGAGAACTTTATTGCTCTGCACAGCCGTTATGCTACCTTGAAGATTTGGTAGATTTGATTGAGGAAGAAAAACGTTGTATTCGCAATTTTTTATTTTAGACGAGGTTAGGTCATGCCAGGACATCTGACTTTTTTTGGCAATTCATTTGCTTAAAATGATTGTAATTTTTTAATAAAAAGTCTTCAGTTTTATGGAATTCAATAAATATTCCATCAGTTGAATCTACGACTCAGCTGTTCTCATATAACTAAGATTTCAGAAATTTCAATATCAAAAAATATGCAAAGATATCTCATAAACGCAGCACACCTAAGCTAAAAATTCACAAAAGTAGAATAAGTGATATAAAATTTGTTTGTTTTGATTGTTTTCAGAAAATGAAAAGTTTTAGTGGTTCGAACATTTTTTTGCAATTTTCCGTTTAAATCAGTTTTTATAACTATGAACAGAAAATTATGAAACCTTGCTTAATGTGTACAACATTAAAATTCTTTTAAACATGTTTTCTATTGTAAACATGTTTTGAAACATTTGAAGGCACATTCTTTACACACCATAAATTTACAGATCAAAAATAAAAATAAAATACATGGTGTAGCAACTAGATTGCGCGGAAATCTATTTTAAAATTGTCCACATGTGTTATGCAACTTGTTTAAAGTTTTTTATTACTTGATTTTGCACAGAAAGAAAGTAGCTCTAACTTAACGTTCTTGGAGTTTGTTTAAATTCAAAAATAAAAGTGCTTTGCAGAGAAATTATTAATTGATTTCAAATTTCGCGGCAGTTCAAAACTCTAGCTGGCCCATGCAATTAGATAAAAAGCATCACTATTCTATCTCAATAAATGAAATTTCTTTGAGATAAAGATTTATGCAACTCTATGATCAAACTAAAATGAAAAAAATGATATTTTTCACTTTTTATATTTTTCCTGACAAATTGATGCTTATTTTTTTGCTGTTTCAAACTCAAAATTTCAAAAAAATCAATTTTATTAGTGAATTTTTTTTTTTATAGATCACGCATCACGTATATTTTATACAAAATGTCCTTAATCAGTTTTTATGATGAATAAATGCAAATTAGAAAATTAAATGTAAATAGTGTGATCTAATTTAAATAAACAAATACATATTTTCAACTTTTTTTATTGTTCCTGACAAAAAAAAATGCAAAGCAATCCACTTTAACGACCCCCGGGTCTTTTGTGGTCTCTGTTGCAAGTTTCTGCTCATTTCTAGGCGTCCGAAGGTTATGTGTGGTGAGTCACTCAAAACCTCTTTTTAACTTTAATGGACCGACGTTTTACTTCCCCATCTCGACTTGAAAAATGCCACCGGGTCCGTCTGGGATTGAACCCAGGCCATACTGGGGTGAGAGGCTACCACGCTAACCACTGCGCCACCGGACCCGGCAAATCCTGACAAATCGGAACTTATTTTTTTGTCAGATTCAAACCATATCTATGTCTAATAAAAGTATACAGTAAATCAATTTTGCAAGTAAAAAAAAATTAAATGTAAAGCGCAAAATGAAAAAAAAATAAGTAAAAAGAAAAAAGTGAACGGTTGGAAGTAAACGTAATTTACTTTAATATCGCAATTGTATCAAGGTTTTTAAATTTGGTGTGTTTTGATTTTGATGAAACATTGTGCATGCATTCCCTCTGTCAAAAATACGATACTTTGAAGGATTAGTTTTTCCAAACAATGCTCCATGAATTGTTGCAGGCTGGTCATACAAAATGGGCAAAATCTGTATCTTGAGAAGGCATTTTCAGATCGATTTGGAGTCTTTGACATAATGTTTGATTGCGATTAGAACAATCCAGAAAAACTTAGTAAACTGAAAAAATCCTAATGTTCTATTTGATTTTTTGATTGTATACATTTGATTCCAGAATTTATTTATTATAAATTTTCGTTTTTTATATGTTTTACTGGACTAAAAAATAATTCTTTTGCGCCAGAGATAAGGAAGGTCCAAATCTGGTACGGGAGCTATGAAATCTTTTTAAAATGTGGTCATTGAAAGAAAAAAACGGAAATATTTTAAAGCAAAACTTTAAAAATGATGTTTAGATGCAAGAAAGAGTAACCGAAAATGGTCAAGTTTTCATATCATAGGAACTTTAAAGTTAAAAAATCTAAAAATCGCACATGCAAAAATGTTTTTTTTTGCATTTTTTATTTTATCTAATTGCTGATTACTGAGATAATGCTGCCTCTTATAGATCACTTTTCAATGTTATAAAAATGAAACTTTTGTAAAATTTCTGCTCTTTATTATAAAAATGATTCAAAATTTTGTAATAAAGCTCAACAATTTAATATTATCATAACGAGAGTTTTTAACTTTTTCAAAAAAATAACCTTGATTTTGTAATTTCTAAATAATTTAAATGAAACTGAAAATATATTTTTTAGTTTCATTTTAGAGTATTGAAAAACTAACCAATTGTTCCTGAGATTGAAAAATGAGGGCTGATTAGATGACGCTGAGAAAAAATATTTTTTCACAGAATTTTAATTTTGTGCAGTCCTATCAACAATGTCTAGAAAAAAATTTCAGATATTTTTTTCAGCTTTTTATAAATATGTTTTGCATGGCTGATTTCTACAAAAAGTATTTTTGGATTTAAACATTGAATATTTTTCGAAATTTATATATAAAAATGCCTGTTAGGCCGTTCTATTTTTTTTGAAGTTTATGTTCCTCGACTCAGGCCAAAGTCGAAGGAGCCGAGATTACAAGCCATGGATTCAATTTTTGAATATATATTTTTTTGGAAATGCATTATACACCAGCTAAGCTGTTGTACAATCATTAATTAACAAAATATTTTAAAATCCTGAGAAAACAAAAAATCTCTATAATCTTTTTTCCGGTGCTGTGAGTCGAAATTTTACAAAATTTAAAAATAGTTTGAACTATCCCAAACATACCACATATAAATTTCAACGCAAGAAAATACTTTAAAGATTGTTTTCAGATGATTAGACTTTTGAAATTTTGCAGATTTCCTGATAAAAATGTCTTTTTTGCCACCCAATTTTTCGGATAGGTTAAGAATATCAAAGATTATCAAAAAAATTACAGTCATGATGGATTGTAAATTTTTAATTTGCATATAAGCATGATTTAGATATATTCCAAATTTTGCAGCATCCTAAATTTCAGCGCAAAAGCTTAAAAATGTAGTCAAACAAGCCTAGAGTTTTTTTTTTTTAAAAAAAAAGGTCGTATAAGAACTTACTCATTTGTTAAACCTGCTCTGCTAGGTGACCCCGCCAATCAATTCCGTTGACCGGATTCACTTTCAAACAATCCCCGAGAAAAAAAATGGGATGTGATTCGATGGATGCTGCTGGGCTAGGCCATTGCTAGCCGGTTCAAACCCCGAACCAAAAATCGGCATCAGCTGGTGGATAGGGTTAACTGGCATACCGAAATGGCCTGGTTAAGGTTTGTTTTTTTTGTTCACTCCCGTCTACCTTCTAGATTTGGACGAAACGATCCTAAGGCTTCATCCATAAAGTACGTCACGCTAAAATCAGCCAAAATTTACCCCCCCTCCCCCCCTTTGTCACGCTTTTCCTATACTTATAACACGCAATGTCACACTTGCTCAGACCCCCCCTCCCCCCCTAGAGCGTGACATACTTTATGGATGACGCCTAAAATTGGATTCACACAGTAGTAGCAGCAGCAGCGTCATTTGGAGTCGATTTTTGGTCCCCGGGAAATCCGTTTTCGAGAGGACCCACTCGTTGGGTAGAGTAAAGGGGGCGTTTATTTCAAACGGTGCTTTGATTGGGATTCATTTTTCGGATGTTCATTCTTTCTGGTTGTCCTGTTTTTACGGTTGTTTGTTTTTTTTTTTTTGCTCGCTCTGCTCCTTGTTTTGTCTACACCTCTGATTTTCCATTTATGATAATCAGGTGGCAGTCTCTCTCTCTCGCTTTATGGGTAGCAGTTTTCAATCAACGTTTTTCGTGTTCTGGTCTAGCCCGGGTGGCCGGTGGGAATGGGAAAGAACCGTTTTTTTTCACAGAATGACTACGGTAACAGGTGTGGGCTGATGTTCCTTTAATGTCGGACAGGATGGCAGTTTATGGTTTATATGGGAGACATGAATGGACTTCTGAGGGGTGTTCTTTAAAGATGTTGAAGTTTGTTGTACAACCTAGAGTTGTTGTTTTTTGTCTACTAAAGCATATCAGATAATGAAAAAAAATGAAAAGAGTGAAGTTTATAATTTTTTTTTGTAGAATATGTCTTACAAAATTACCTAAGTCACCGAGTTGATCACAAAATTATTACTCGAGTGATAAGTTCTTCATAGATTTCTTGTACTTAAATTAAAAGAAAAATACAGTATTCGCCATGTTTCATCGATCTGCCAAGGACACAACTGCCCCACCACTTCTTCAAGAAATCGAACAACTTGATGTGACTTGACGACTTGAACTTGGCTCCCCCCCTCCAGGCCAGCAGCAGCGTCAAATCGAGTAAAGTTGAAACAAAAGCGCGCCGATAACTACACTGAAAGGAAAAAACTCGGTTTCACTTTGAAGACGTCTTTGGAGGAGGAGAAGCGGAATGTCCTTCCAGCGATCCATTCGAAGACCATTGGAAGAGGGCGTTTAAAGCACTGCTGAGTAAAACAGAAGGAAAAAGGATGTGAACTCGAAGGATCGTAAAGTTTTATGTTTTTTTTTGCGTTTCTCCAACTGTTCTGGACGAGCTCCGGAATCCTCCGGTCCGTCTGGTTCGTACTTTATATACAGTTTTCTTATCGTTTTTGAATGATCTTGGGAACGGAATCCTTTTGCTCCGATAGCTGGACCTGCTTCTTGTCTCAATGGTCTGCCTAATCATTTATGGTACGACGTTTCTCGTTTAAAGGTAATCGAATCATATCGGAGCTTGGTCATGGGAAAATATGCTGGTAAAAAGTGAATTTGGTTCCGGTGATACCCCGGAACAAATCGGTTTGTGGTAGCTGAAGCGGAAAATTGACTGTGGGATTTGCAATTTTACTTTGTTTCTGCCGAGTGCTGTAGATCCCTTCATAATCTTTTTGAAAAAGACTTGAATTGTACAATGTCTGATTCTTAATCCTTTAGATTTTTTAAGATTGTAATTTTTCCCTCCCATTGAAACTTTTACTTAACTCCGAAGGACCTTCTTACCAACCATATACCCTCCATGCTGGTCATTATTAAGTATTAAGTTATTCTCTAAAGTTGCACAAAAAATCATTTTATTTATATTTTTATTTTTTTTTATTTCATTTATTTCATAGTTAGTTTTTCCATATAATTTGGCGAGCTAGTCATACAAATTGGGCAAGTGAATATTCGAAAATCTGTATCTGTAGAAGGGATGTTCTGATCGATTTGGTGTGTTCGACAAAGTTGTAGGTTATGCTTTGATTTTTTCAGAAAATAGAAAATAGTTAATAGGAAATCGTAAAAAATCACTTTTTTGTATGACTTTGATCATCCAAAAATGTATTTTTTTATTTGCGATTTTTTTTAATCTGGAAATAAACAAAATTTTATTCTTTTGCTTTTTGTGTGTATTTGAATACCTTTGTCTCAAGGTGGATTAAAAAAAACACATAAAAAACAAAAAAATAAAAACTTAGATTATTGGGCCATTTTTTTTTAATTATAGATATTTTTTAAGGAACTCTAAAAGAAATCTTTTGTGCTAGAGTTTAGGATGGTGCAAGTCTGGTACCAAAAAAGATTTTTGATAAACTGTATTTCTAAAAAAAAAAAATTTAAATAGTTTAACAAAAATTAAATGCAAAATAAAATAAGCAATTGAAAATAATATTTTTTTTAATTTTTTTTTTCATTTACAATTTATAAGTGTTTTAAGGTGAATTTTTATTTTTTTTTGCAAAAAAAAAGACTGCTGGTTGCTAAGATACAGCCTCTTAAAGTGTTAATTAGATGTAAAATAAGTTTTTGTCATTTTCATCAAATAAACTCATTTTTTTCAAATCGCGGTATCTTGGAAATTATTGTTACAATTTTCACTGTTAAATAAATAATATTATTCAATAATAATAAATTTGCATTTTCACAAGTAAAAGTTATGTATTTAAAAAGGTAAAAAAAAGGCTCGTTAAAAAAGACAACTAACTAACTAAGGTTAAAACACTTTTTTTTCTCATGTTCAAATGTGAGGCTAGATTTTTTTAAAATATTTCTCCAGTTTCAGGTTATCCTTTATCTTAAATTGTTGGGCAAAAAATTTATTTTGGATCTAAAAAAAAAAAATCAGAAATTCAAAAAAAATATATCTTGGAATCCTACCTTCAGTGATTTTTTCCGTTTACCCTTTTTTCACTACCTACAACTTTGCCGATATCAAATCGATCAGAATATCCCTTCTCGAGTTACAGATTTTCGAATATTCAGTCAGATTTCCGTGCAAAAACATAGAGAATTATTCTATTGAAAGAGGTGAGTATAAATGTGAGTTTAAATAATATTTGACAATCTATATCTTGCTTTTTTTTTTTTTTAAACTCACCATATATTCAGCAATGTGTGTTGTTGAGGTGTTCCTGATTGTTTTAATATTTTTTTTCTAATAAAATAAATCATTTAAAATAACTGCCATGTAATTCAAAAAATTATGAGCTATCGTTTTTTTTGAACATTATCAATAATACTTTTGAGGTTTCCCAAATATTATTGATTATAAGGATAAGTTAATTAAGATGAAATAACAAATATGCATTCGATTTTTTTTTTTTTTAGTATTCTAGCAAAAAAAAAATTTCATTTGCAGAATTTAAAAGTAAATTTTTATCTACGGAATATGGGATGGTTCAAATAATTCTAAAAACAATTCTTTTGTTGCATGTTTTGTTTGTTGTGACAGTTCCTGAATTATGAAAATCTTAGAATTTATCGACACGACTACCAGTTTGATGATCGAGAATTTCTCAGAAAATTTTTAAAATAATAAGCCTAATATTTAAGATTTTTTATATTTTCCTGAAAATTATTGAAAATTTTAAATTTTTAAGGCTCTAAAATGTATCATTTCCGATCGGCCATTTGGCGGCCATGTTTGTTTTAGAAAAACATTCAATCAAAAATGGTTTTCTTTGTGTTCTTTTCAGAAGCATTTTTCATATCGTGGTTATTTTTTCATTTCAATTTACTATATCTGAACCCTGAATTCAGAATCATCATTAACAGTCATTGGCCCAAAAGTGAAGGACACCTTCTACGACCTTAATCATATTTGAGCATTTTAAATATTTATATTTCGAAAAATTCTTGAACCACAACAAGCCTAAGGCAAATGCATTTTTTTATGTTCTTGTATATCTCCATCTTTTCACAATTTTCCCAAATTAAAAATTGGGACAAAAGTCAAAGTAAAGTTAAACTATTCGGTATCGTGATTTTTTTTGCATATTGATCAAATTGGGTTCTTTAAAACTTTAAATTTTGTGCTAATTGGAACCAATGCTCAAAAATAAAAGGACTAATAACTCAAACTTTGGAGCTTCTGAAATGTTACACTGAACATTGTTTTTTTTTTAAAGCGAGATTAAAAAAAATCAAACAAATTTTATTTTTAAATTAATTTTAATCAGCCTAAGTTTGTTTAAATTCGTCTAAATTGTCTTCATGTGCACTACAACTTTGCTCAAGACAACAAATGGGTAATTCTCTACCAACTCACACGAAATCGGGAAAAGTTGCCCCGACCCCTCTTCGATTTGCGTGAAACTTTGTCCTAAGGGGTAACTTTTGTCCCTGATCACGAATCCGAGGTCCGTTTTTTTTAAATCTAGTGATGGAGGGGCGGTACGACCCCTTCCATTTTTGAACATGCGAAAAAAGAGGTGTTTTTCAATAATTTGCAGCCTGAAACGGTGATGAGATAGAAATTTGGTGTCAATGGGACTTTTATGTAAAATTAGACGCCCGATTAGATGGCGTACTCAGAATTCCGAAAAAACGTATTTTTCATCGAAAAAAACACTTAAAAAGTTTTTAAAATTCTCCCATTTTCCTTTACTCGACTGTAAAAAATTTTGGAACATGTCATTTTATGGGAAATTTAATGTGCTTTTCGAATCTACATTGACCCAGAAGGGTCATTTTTTCATTTAGAACAAAATTTTTCATTTTAAAATTTCGTGTTTTTTCTAACTTTGCAGGGTTATTTTTTAGAGTGTAACAATGTTCTACAAAGTTGTAGAGCAGACAATTACAAAAAATTTGATAAATGTAAATAAGGGGTTTGCTTATAAACATCACGAGTTATCACGATTTTACGAAAAAAAGTTTTGAAAATGTTGGTCGTCGTTGATCATGGCCGTTCATGGTCACCCTCGACAGACACAGACGACGAAACAAAGAGAAACGCAAAAAGTAACTTTTTCAAAACTTTTTTTTCCTAAAAACACGATAACTGGTGATGTTTATAAGCAAACCCCATGTGTCTATATATCAAAATTTGTGTAATTGTCTACTCTACAACTTTGTAGAACATTGTTACACTTTAAAAATTTAAAATGAAAAATTTTGTTCTAAATGAAAAAATGACCCTTCTGGGTCAATGTAGATTCGAAAAGTACATTAAATTTACCATAAAATGACATGTTCCAAAATTTTTTACAGTCGAGTAACGGAAAATGGGAGAATTTTTAAAACTTTTTTAGTGTTTTTTTCGATGAAAAATACGTTTTTTCGGAATTCTGAGTACGCCATTAAATCGGGCGTCTAATTTTACATAAAAGTCCCTTTGACACCAAATTTCTATCTCATCACCGTTTCAGGCTGCAAATTATTGAAAAACACCTCTTTTTTCGCATGTTCAAAAATAGAAGGGGTCGTACCGCCCCTCCGTCACGAGATATCAAAAAACGGACCTCGGATTTGTGATCAGGGACAAAAGTTACCCCTTAGAACAAATTTTCACGCAAATCGAAGAGGGGTCGGGGCAACTGCTGTGTGAGTTGGCGGAGAATTACCCAAATCGATTAGTAAGTCGTTTTCCATGGTACAGATTTTCGAATATTTAAATACCATTTTCTTATAAAGACAAATGCCTTCTTTGGTTTTAGGAATCTCCTTCTGGAAAGTTACAGACATATCAAAAGGTAAAAAGAAATCGATTTCCGATTTTCTAGGAGGAGAAAAGATTTAGTGTCAGAAATAAACATTTTTTCACTTAATTTAATAAAATAGTAATAGTTAATAAAATCATATCCTACCTAAAAATAAAAATTTGAGAAATTGTAGATAATTATTCACACAACATTTCCCAGCTTTATCCGAGCCCAACTTTTGCAAACAAATCATATTCATCATCATTTGAAAAGTTACGCAAAGCTCAGATTTATCACACACCTGCCAGCATTTGAATAAGTGAAAATTCCCATTTTCGTTGATGCAGCACGAACAAAACTCCTTCGTGATATCAAACATGTACCAGCACATAATTAGAGCACTCCTTACACATTAGCAACGCGTATCAATCTTATTTCATGGCAGAGTTCTTCAGAAACCCTGGGGATGCTTGTCAGCAGCACTTTGTACTGAATGTGGCATGTTAAGAAACTTTCCCAAGTTCTGAATTCAAGATTTGTGGAGATGAGTCATTTTATGCAAACTTAACAGTATTTATATTTGAACCACCTGTCTAAATTCCCTTTGCTACGTCAACAAAATCTGTCCAATCTTTACCTTGCTAATTGTGTTGAAAATTGATCTTTTCCCAGCCTTGGCCCACTCACTAGACGGGGGAGGTGCTTTCTTAAGAATAATTAAATTGCTGTTGTCTTTTAATTAAGGTAAATAATGAAATTAAAAATCCGCCAAAGGCCGGTGGGGGCCAGACCCCGTCAATGGCCCCGTCGTCCGTGACGAAGAGCCCTCTCTGATGAAGTGCAAAAACAACAAACGCAGTCCTTGTCATCGGCGGCTACGGGAAACTTCAAGCGACCCTGCTGTCTCTATTAATTAATGGCTAATTCATGTAGCCGGAAGTGAACCGCGAAAACCGTCATCCACGGGGGGAAAGCAGACGCCGTCGTGCACTTTTCACTTCATTTGAGAGGTCGTTGGTGACGCCAACTTTTTGGAGGAAGGCGGGACTGGAGACTTTAAGGAGCGGTACAGTGATGTTATGGTTATGCAGCTGTCTTGAAGTTTGCTGAAACTGAACTGAAACTGAACTGAAACTGAACTGTTAGAAGACACTGTCAGAAGACACTATCAGAAGACACTGTCAGAAGACACTGTCATAAAACACAGTCAAAATTCACTCATTGCAAGACAGCATTCTCAGGACACTGTCACAAGACTCTGTCAAAATTCACTAATTGCAAGACAGTATTCTTAGACACTGTCACAAGACACTGTCAAAAGGCACTGATCGCATGACGGTATTCTCAAGACACTGTCACAAAACTATGTCAAAATTCACTAATTGCAAGACAGTATTCCCAAGACACTGTCACAAGACACTGTCAAAAGGCACTGATCTCATGACAGTTTTCTCAAGACACTTTCACAAAAAACTGAAACGTAACGAAGAAGAATTTTGTTTCATTTCTCACCGAAAAACATCAACTAAAGAAAAAAACAAAAAATCTGAAAGCATAACACAGTCAAAGACACTGGCAATAGACACTGATACAAGAAACTGTCAAAAATTACTGATTGCAAGACTCTGTCACAAGACAATGTCACAAGACACTGATCGCAAGACAATAATCACAAGACAGTGTTCTACAAGACTCTCAGCGAGCTAATTTCAAGTCTCGAGACTTCAAAGTGACTCACTTCCCTCGCCTCACTGTACCCTAAATGAGCAAGCAAACGCGCACGGAGGAGCGTCGCGACGCTGTCACCGGCGCTACCACCGTTCGATTCAATTAACTTTCCACAAGCGCGGCGCTTGTTTATGGCTGATGGAGGGTGGCAAATTGTGAAGAAGTTTTGGGAGACCCGCCACGAAAGGGATACCCACGATGATTGAGTAGGGAACGTGCAGAAGCTGCTTAAAATTATGTCAAGGTAAATTAATTTACAATAGTCTTCTACAAAACGTGTCGACGATGCCGGTTATGCTGAAAGAGTTGGAAAGTTTTGGGGTCCAGACGACGGAGCAGAACATGGAGTTTACATTAGGGATTTAAAATTGTGCTTAAGTTGGGAGTTGATGGTTGAATGATTGACTGAGGAAATATTTTGAGAGAAAACTCTTTCCAATGATTGCTGACACTTTCAAAATTGGGGATTCTCCTTCCAAATCTGCTTCCTTTCTATTTTTTCAAGAGATTTGTATTTCCTTTCTTTTATCTGCAATCCCCCTTTTAAGACAACCTCTCAATCAACCTTTTCCGATTCCATCGGGCTCGATTCCATTCACTGGGACCCATCTTCCTTCCGGTGGAAGAATGGCGTGAAGAAATGTCCACTCTCTGGAACCTCTGAAATCCTTGTGCCAAGTTAACCACCTCCCCCATCCCACCCACATGTTTGCCCGAGCACCCACTTCATTCAGACAATTTTTATTATTTATTTGTTTTTCTATCCGATTGCTCTCCGGGCCAGGCCGGATAAAGAAACGGAAAGTGAAAATGGAACCCTGCTGTCTGGGCTGGGGAATCGGGAAAGAGGAAATGAAATGAGGAGTCAGTGGAGTCTACTGAGTCAGAGTTGGAGTCAGTGGTCAGAAGTCTGTAGTCAATAGTCAGTAGTCAGAAGTCAGAAGTCAGAAGTCAGAAGTCAGAAGTCAGAAGTCAGAAGTCAGAAGTCAGAAGTCAGAAGTCAGAAGTAAGAAGTAAGAAGTAAGAAGTAAGAAGTAAGAAGTAAGAAGTAAGAAGTAAGAAGTAAGAAGTAAGAAGTAAGAAGTAAGAAGTAAGAAGTAAGAAGTAAGAAGTAAGAAGTAAGAAGTAAGAAGTAAGAAGTAAGAAGTAAGAAGTAAGAAGTAAGAAGTAAGAAGTAAGAAGTAAGAAGTAAGAAGTAAGAAGTAAGAAGTAAGAAGTAAGAAGTAAGAAGTAAGAAGTAAGAAGTAAGAAGTAAGAAGTAAGAAGTAAGAAGTAAGAAGTAAGAAGTAAGAAGTAAGAAGTAAGAAAGAAGAAGTAAGAAGTAAGAAGTAAGAAGTAAGAAGTAAGAAGTAAGAAGTAAGAAGTAAGAAGTAAGAAGTAAGAAGTAAGAAGTAAGAAGTAAGAAGTAAGAAGTAAGAAGTAAGAAGTAAGAAGTAAGAAGTAAGAAGTAAGAAGTAAGAAGTAAGAAGTAAGAAGTAAGAAGTAAGAAGTAAGAAGTAAGAAGTAAGAAGTAAGAAGTAAGAAGTAAGAAATAAGAAGTAAGAAGTAAGAAGTAAGAAGTAAGAAGTAAGAAGTAAGAAGTAAGAAGTAAGAAGTAAGAAGTAAGAAGTAAGAAGTAAGAAGTAAGAAGTAAGAAGTAAGAAGTAAGAAGTAAGAAGTAAGAAGTAAGAAGTAAGAAGTAAGAAGTAAGAAGTAAGAAGTAAGAAGTAAGAAGTAAGAAGTAAGAAGTAAGAAGTAAGAAGTAAGAAGTAAGAAGTAAGAAGTAAGAAGTAAGAAGTAAGAAGTAAGAAGTAAGAAGTAAGAAGTAAGAAGTAAGAAGTAAGAAGTAAGAAGTAAGAAGTAAGAAGTAAGAAGTAAGAAGTAAGAAGTAGAGTAAGAAGTAAGAAGTAAGAAGTAAGAAGTAAGAAGTAAGAAGTAAGAAGTAAGAAGTAAGAAGTAAGAAGTAAGAAGTAAGAAGTAAGAAGTAAGAAGTAAGAAGTAAGAAGTAAGAAGTAAGAAGTAAGAAGTAAGAAGTAAGAAGTAAGAAGTAAGAAGTAAGAAGTAAGAAGTAAGAAGTAAGAAGTAAGAAGTAAGAAGTAAGAAGTAAGAAGTAAGAAGTAAGAAGTAAGAAGTAAGAAGTAAGAAGTAAGAAGTAAGAAGTAAGAAGTAAGAAGTAAGAAGTAAGAAGTAAGAAGTAAGAAGTAAGAAGTAAGAAGTAAGAAGTAAGAAGTAAGAAGTAAGAAGTAAGAAGTAAGAAGTAAGAAGTAAGAAGTAAGAAGTAAGAAGTAAGAAGTCAGAAGTCAGAAGTCAGAAGTAAGAGTCAGAAGTAAGAGTCAGAAGTCAGAAGTCAGAAGTCAGAAGTCAGAAGTCAGAAGTCAGAAGTCAGAAGTCAGAAGTCAGAAGTCTGTAGTCAGTAGTCAGAAGTCAGCAGTCCAAAGTCAGAAGTCAGAAGTCAGAAGTCAGAAGTCAGAAGTCAGAAGTCAGCAGTCAGAAGTATGTAATCAGTAGTCAGAAGTCAGAAGTTTGAAGTCAGAAGTCAGAAGTCAGAAGTCAGAAGTCAGAAGTCAGAAATCAGTAGTCAGTTGTCAGAAGTCAGAAGTCAGAAGTCAGAAGTCAGAAGTGAGAAGTCAGAAGTGAGAAGTCAGAAGTCAGAAGTCAGAAGTCAGAAGTCAGAAGTCAGAAGTCAGAAGTCAGAAGTCAGAAGTCAGAAGTCAGTAGTCAGAAGTCAGAAGTCAGAAATCAGAAATCAGAAGTCAGTAGTCAGTAGTCAGTAGTCAGAAGCTTGCATCTCCTTCACTGAGTCTCCTTAGTCTGGACAAGTGACAACTTTCTCCCTGAACTCCCACCCCCAGCCTCCAGGTCCGCCCTTCTGGAGGTATTGATTGAATGGCCCTTGTTCGACCGGATGTCAACGTGTTTGGAAGGGGAGGCAAAGGAAAAATCCGGGAAAACAACGGGGGACCTAACTTTCATTGATTTTTTTTTCTCCGCTCGTTCCGGAATCTGCCGGACATGACTTGGAAGTTCCACCACGTTTTGCGTAGGTGGTGGACTCAGAAAGAGGATTCGTTGGTGTTGGGACCGATGGTGAGGATCGGTTTATAAACAAACGTTTGGCTTTTCAAGCTTCTAGGATAAATGCGGAATGTAAAGGGATGGCGGAGTATTTTTTTTATAAATGTCTGTACAATATATTTTATAAACTATGAGAATTTTCAAATAAAAAACAAAGATTATTTTAATTTGTACCTATTTAAACCTAAACAGATCTGTTATTTTTTTAAAATTAAATTCATAAAGAGTTTCGAAAACAAATAACATTATTTCAGAAAATCAACTAATAAATTTTTTACGCTTTCCTGGGACATAGTCCAGGCACAGAAAAGTAAGCCAACAAGCAAATATAAAAAAATGTACAGAACGCCAATCGTTGTAGTATTTATTTACGGAACAACTTTCACACCACCCATTCATGCATTCTCGGAATTGGGACCGGCCAGAGTGGCCGTCGGTCGTGACGAACCGGACTCCGACACCCGTGATTCTTTTTTCTTTCGTCCTTTTTTTCCTCGCGCCATTTCCTGTGGAAAGCAAACCCTGTCCGGCTGATTGGCCACCCTACCGAGAAAGGGACCTCCCGCGGGAGAACGGGGACGCGGGGACAAAGTTGTAAATCGATTGCTACCTCATCGGCCATCGTAGTCAATCGGGCGCGGTGGCGGCACCACGTCCATATTTTAATGAAATTCATAGACCTTTTAGCAAATATTGCAGCAGCAGCCCCTTCTCGATGGCGTTATGTGGGTTGAGTGTGCAGAGGGAGAAAAGGGACTGTTTTGAGGAATGTTTACTACTGCATGCCGTGCAGAAGGGCTTTCGATGGAAGGGGTTAAATGGAACAAAAGCAACCGGAAAGCTCGTTTCGACGTTTAAACCACTTTTCAAAAAAACAGGTTTAGTAAATGATTTTTGTATTTTTTTAAAGGAGACACAAACTATCCTGCATTTTTCTTAAGTCTTTTTTTTTACACTTAGGCTATTTCCTCAAAAATTTAAACGGAAAAAAATCGTGACATCACGTTAAAATTTAACTCTTGAAAAATCTCATAGAAGTGGCATGGAATTTTATTTCAGTTTCAGTCTACAAAGTTTCAGAGGAAAAGAGGGTACAAAAGTCCCAGAAACATTCCTTATTTGAGCTGGAATTGCTCTAAATCATAGTTTTGATATAATTATTTTCTTTTTTTACAAAATACCGTATTTTTTTCAAATACTCAAATTTTATGTTTTGCGATACGGTTATTAAACAACGCAAAAAAAAAATCATTGATTTTCACATAATCAGAGTTTTTAGTTTTTATCACAGAAAATCATTTTTTTTTAATACTAAAATTTACACAAAAAAAGACTTAAAATATGGGTATCAAACGACGAGTTTTCTCTAAATTAGAGGTTTAAGTGAAAAAGCTTTTTTTTTATTACAAAATGTGGTATTTATAAACTTGAAATTTCATGAAAAAAGTAAAATTGAAAGTTGAAAATACATAATTTTAAATAAATACCGAATTTTTAAAATATATATATTTTTTTTTTAAGGAGCAATGAGATCAAAATTTCAGAATGAAATTTATTTTCATTCTTTTAATTGGCTCAAACTTATTCGGGACTTTACCCAAAGATGCCATTTTGTGTCATGGTTTTAAAACATGTGCACTAATTTAAAAAAAAAAATGAATAATTGTGACTATTTTCAAAAAAGTTATCTATAACGGGCTATAACTTGAAAACGGTGCACCTTATCAAAATTTCACTGAAGTTTTTTTTTGATTGCAAATTAGATTTTTCATCGAAAAATGAAGGCAAAATTTTTTTGCGACCGATTTTTCCATTTTTTTAAAAATCAGTATTGATTTAAAAATTCATAAATCAGCCAAAGATTTTTTGCACAGTCTGGAAAGTTCTGAAAAGTTGGCATTTGATGTCCCCTAAAACATATCAGAAAAAAAAAATATTTTTTTTTTGCAAATCAAGTTTTAGTGACAAAAAGTGAAATTAAAAATCACCAAAAAAATTTACCGTGCATCATTTTTTTTCAGTGTAGTCTTAACTCTTACCTTCAACTTTGCCGAAGACACCAAATCGATCAAAAAGTTTCTTCAAAAAGTACAGATTTTTGAATTTTCATCTTTTAATTTTTGTATGGTCAGCTGCCAAATTTGTATGGTAAATTATATGGACAAATTAATGATGCAAAATGGCTTCTTTTGGCATACAGAAGGCACCTAAAAAAGATTCAGCCGGATTGAAAAATTCGAAAAATCAAAATTGAAAAAAAAAAAAAAACGTTTTCGTAGAGAATTGCTCTAATATTCCACACAATGCCCATTTGAAATCTTGGTGTCGATTGCAAAATTTTCAAAATATATTTATTAAGTGATCTAAAAGTTTACAAATGTTTCATTTTTAAAATTGAAAATTGAACCATTAGTTGCTTATATATTGCCATTACGTCGCTTGTGTGCTATCTTGTGACATGTCCTATCTTTTTACAGCAGACGTGTCACAAGATAGCACCCAAGCGACAATTAGAGACTTTAAAAACTTCACCCATAAGAGAATTTCTACAATTTTAAACATGGTTCCAATATAGAAATGACCCTAAATTTCAATAGATTTTCACTCGATTGGGGTTTTTTTCTTTAAAATACTATATTTGTTTTACAAAATAAACGTGGTATACTCAAAAACCCTTATGCAATACAAATTAATTGCAAAATTGCACCCATTTTGCAAAATATGAAAAAAATGTTTTTTTTTTAAAATAATAATGTTTTATAGTACTTTCACTTTTCAAATAATAGCATTTAAACAATGTTTCCAGTGAAAGCTTCCAATGTCCAACAATTTTTTTTAAAAAAAATCTTTATTTTACCCCTGATTCCTTCCACCTTGCCAACCTTCGCGTCCTGTTGGGCTGCAGGACTGCAAATATTGGCATCTCACATGAACATTTTCTCCAGCGAAAGTGACGTACCGTCGCGTCGTGTCACTCAGCTGGGCACACACAAACGCACACACGTTCACACACACAATTGTGGAGATTGATTGGAAAGCATAACAATGCTATTTTGATGGATGAGGATTAGATTGCTCATTGCTGTGTGTGTGGTCGGTCGAAAATTTGTACCGGCAAAGAGGGAGAAGGTTCAGAGGTTAGTGTGTTGCTGCTTGACACGCGTTGCCCCCTCTCACTCCCTCAACGTGACTGCACACGTGATAGAAAAGTCATGATGTTTATGGTAAGCCGAAATAGGTAAATAAATCGTTTGCGATAGAATAACAAAACCATTCGCCGGGTCGTGATGCTGCTGCTGCTGCTGCTGGAGAAATTGAAGCATTTGTGGCATTTCTGGCCGCAGAGTGTGAGTGCAATCAAGAGATGCCGTTCTGGGTGTTGATTTTGGCCGTTTGGATTTGGGGGGTAACAAATTGGGAGAAAAAGTTACACAGAGAAATGAAATGTAAACATTGTTGTTTTATTTATTGAAACAACAGTGGTTGGAAAGGGAATCTTTTTATTCGCCATTGGAATAGAATAATCGAATCAAACGATAAAAATTGTACTTGTTTGTCACATGCTGGATATCATAATAGTTTCAAAATCTAAAAATTTCCTTTTCAATTAATATTTTTTACCCAAAGAAATAAAAAAAAGTTTGTTACATTTTGGATAAGCATATCCAAGTCATTTTTTTTTAGAATTCCATTCACGTACACTCAGAACTTTCTCCCACCAGTTGCCATCACACAAATCATGACCGTGCCAAAAATCTGGCCACATATTCGAGAGGTGTTACACGTCGCTAATGAAACGCCCAACCGACAGCTTCATTAGCGGCTTCCAATTCTCCAATTAGTCCAATCAACGGGCCCTTCCTTGGCCCATATTCCTGACGCTCAGGGATTAATTCGCAGGAGAGGGTGGCCATAACAGTACTGTGTGAAGTTTCGTTACATCTTTTTCGGAATTGTAACTGATATAATTACTATCGATAGGAGCTCAATATTTGCAACTTAAAAAGGCAAGAAATATTCATCAAGAGAAGAATCCCGTCCTGGAAACTTTGGTAAGGGCAGGACACGTGAGCAGAATTTCCACGGTAGGTGGCCAAATCTGACGGGCGCGTAAATAAAATTCATTTCCATCCGTTCCAGCTGAGCGCAAGTGCCATGGCTGTCAGCTCCGAGGCTCGTCATCCGTCAAAATCAAATCCCTCCTGGCTTCTGTGGCAGTGTTGCCAGATTAAAAAAAAAGTTATCAAATGTTTCCTTAAAAGTTTGACGAATGTATTCAAAAAAAGATTATAAAATAATTTCTTTAATAAGTCAAACAAATCTCAAAATTTCACATCTCTGTCCAAATTGCCAAATTTAGCCCAGTCAACTTCCTTTCTTGCTGTCCAGGCCGCATCTCTCTATTAAGAGTGTGTGTGCGTGCGTGCGATAAGCTCATTTCCTGTCGACGCCAAACGGTCACACGTGTGTGGAGGTGCCCGTGTCTGTGTCAGAGGCTTGATAGAGAGCTGGTCCTTAAGGGTGCTGGAGTGATGCCACTTTTTTGGCCGGGCTGGCATTTGCTCCCGAGGGAACCAAAATCAATGAATTTATCAATGTTCGAAGCACACTTGCGCACTTTTTCTCTTTTTGTTTATGCTTTCTCAGTTGGCAGCAGTTCATTAGTGGTTTGGATTAACGGTGAGTGTTGGGTGTGGGTGAAACTTTGAGATAGATTACCTTTCTGGGGGACCAAATAGGTTCTTGAAGAAAAATAAAAGGTTATTTATTTATTTTTTGGTGTTCATACACTTGGAATCTTAAAATCTTCAAATCTTAAAATCTTAAAATCTTAAAATCTTTAAATCTTAAAATCTTCAAATCTTCAAATCTTCAAATCTTCAAATCTTCAAATCTTCAAATCTTCAAATCTATAAATCTTCAAATCTTCAAATCTTCAAATCTTCAAATCTTCAAATCTTCAAATCTTCAAATCTTCAAATCTTCAAATCTTCAAATCTTCAAATCTTCAAATCTTCAAATCTTCAAATCTTCAAATCTTCAAATCTTCAAATCTTCAAATCTTCAAATCTTCAAATCTTCAAATCTTCAAATCTTCAAATCTTCAAATCTTCAAATCTTCAAATCTTCAAATCTTCAAATCTTCAAATCTTCAAATCTTCAAATCTTCAAATCTTCAAATCTTCAAATCTTCAAATCTTCAAATCTTCAAATCTTCAAATCTTCAAATCTTCAAATCTTCAAATCTTCAAATCTTCAAATCTTCAAATCTTCAAATCTTCAAATCTTCAAATCTTCAAATCTTCAAATCTTCAAATCTTCAAATCTTCAAATCTTCAAATCTTCAAATCTTCAAATCTTCAAATCTTCAAATCTTCAAATCTTCAAATCTTCAAATCTTCGAATCTTTTATTCCTCAATGCTATTTTTAAATCTGAAATCTTGAAAATTAGTAACATAGGTTTAAAATGAAGCGTTTTTTTTCGAAACGCAATTGCACCCTCCAAGGAATGCCACTTTTTAATTGAAATCGAAAAGTCCCAGTCATTCTGGAATTCCTTTCTCATTAAGTTACACCAAACAGTGTGCCCAAACCAGCACCCAAAAATTCCATTTGTCCATTGTTGCGACCTTTCCAGTCCAACCCAGGAGGAACCTTTCAAATCTTCAATTCCGTTCCGGGGAAGTCACTTCAAAGCTACTTCCCCTCTCCCGGCAAAACTCCCAATCACGATCGGATTCATTCAATGCTTTGGAAACCGTGGAAAATCGCCCGGGATTCACGCCTAACTCATTACGTTCCTTTTCTTCTTTTGATTAGCACTAATCACCGTGAATCGCTTACCGAATCAAACAGAATGAAAATGAGAGGAAGGATTCCAGGTTTGAAGTCTACACTGGAAGCCGGGGTAAGGACAATTAGTCGCGGACCGGTGTGTGTGCTGCAGCGGCGAATCTTGATTCTGAAAGAACGCTGGAAAGTCCAATTTCATGGCCAGAATGCGATTAAGGACGCGTGTTTGGTTGGGAGAAAAAAAGGACACTGCACATTGTACTTTTTATGTGTTTTGATAATTTTAAACCGGATTATTTTGCGTTGCGTTGATTCCTAGCGGAGGTATTTATCATTGGGAGATAAAGTCAATTGATCCGCTGGGACTAATGAGCAGCAGCACGACCCATTGAGAACGGTTCAGTTGAGTTGGTTAATGGGTGATGGGATGGAAAATTTGCTCACCATCGAGTCAAAAGGGCGGTGTGAAAACCAATTTGGTTCACTTGGTTGAAACAGTATGGCGTTCGAGGTTGAAAATTTGCTGAGAATGCAATTTGAAACTGTTCAACTGAGTGAAATTGATGGTGCTGAAGTTATTGGCTTTTGGTAGTTATTTGCAATAAGGGCTCCTGATGAGTTACATATCAACTCAGATTCCTAATCAATTTCTCCATTTTAAAAAGTTCAATTGTAGTTGACAAAAAGCACGAGATTTCAAAATTCAGCGCACATCCTTAATTGAAAAATCCACCGCGCTTTGCCAGTAGCAGAACAATCCTCGGCAGTGTTGTCGTGACGCTAATTTACCAACTGAGACTTGAACTAGAAGCAAGCGCTAGAAGTCAGCCACGAGCAATTCCAAAGTGAATCCTCCTGCTCCAGAAGTGGGATTGCATAATCGTTGATATTCTATTCTGTACACTCCTTGCTGGATGCTGCTACTGAAAAGAATGGGGGGTAGTTTGGCTGCTGTTATCTTGTTTGCTACTAGCGCTAAATTGCCTCCCCCTGACTTCATGAATGCTTTCAGGGTGGAGTTGAAACAAATTGAAATTAAAAAAAAATCGATAAAATCTAAAAACATTCACAAAAACGGAAAAAATGCCCAAAATCCTCATGATCAATTAACCCAGTACCATTTTTCGATGTTTTTGATTTCAAAAAAATCAAAATCAAAATCAACATCAACATCAACATCAACATCAACATCAACATCAACATCAACATCAACATCAACATCAACATCAACATCAACATCAACATCAACATCAACATCAACATCAACATCAACATCAACATCAACATCAACATCAACATCAACATCAACATCAACATCAACATCAACATCAACAAAATACATTTTTCGAGTTACATTGAAAAATGTTGGAAATTGATGTAGAATTTCAGAAATTAACAACACCCACCGTGCTTTTAGCAATTCCAAGCTCTGCAGAAGCATCAGCAGTAGTCGCAGTCTCGGGATGAATTTCAGGCTGCCTCTCGCTGCGAAATCGCTCAAGTCAAAGATCGTGGCACCGATACTAATGCCGTACCCCGGAAATGCTTACCCCACGAGGAACTCTGCTACGATATCGTTTCAATTGGCCCAGAGAACAAACAAAAGCTGAACGTTACTTCGCGAAATCGTCGAATTGCTAAAGGGAAAGCGCGCGCTGATTTGTAGGTTAGGATTGGTGCCGCGGAATTCTTTCCCCCCCCGAATTGTGGAAGAAAGTGCACATTCGTTTAATATTCCCTGTGCAGAATGCACGAATAATGATGCTGTTCAACGACTCCTCCTCCTGCTTTGCAGAACATCATTTCAATTTGATATGCATTGCGCAGAAGAACCTAGAACAAACATATGACGAAGGAACTCGGAACGCCAGTCAGTTAGTCAGGACATCCTCCCATCCTCGTACTCATAAGTGAAAACAACAACGACAAGTCGCAGTGCGAAATCCCAAACATTCAGAAACAGAAATGAGATGCATTGTCGAGGGGTAAACAAAATAAAAAAGCCAAAAACAATTTGCCCAAATCGACTCGAAACATGGTTGAGGAAGGTGGAACTCAACAGAACACAATTTGTATGTTTATTTTATTTTATTAAAACTATTTGCATATTACGCTTTTAACCGACCCAGGACTCGAAATTCTGCACGCTGCATCAGCAGTATGGAATTTTGAACAGAGATAGAGCGACGGTTTTTGAAGTGCATGTGATTTGGCTCTAGTTTGCAACTCCGCACAGGACAAACCCACCCATCCCCGGACTGTGGTTGGATGGTCGTAGATTTTGGCAGAAATGTTCTGGATGAGGATTATCTTGTGTGCTGGAATGGTCCCCCCAGAACAGAGGACGAAATCTAAGGGTTGTGAAATTTTGGGTGCGACAACAAAGTACTATGAAATCGAATTACTCGCAGCAGCTGCTTTTGGGTGCTGGCTGGTTTGCCAGTCAGGAACTTATTGGAGCGTGAATTAGAAGTTGGGTTGATGAGATGGTTTGCAGACGCTCCGCTGAATTGTTAAAGGATGAAAAAGGACGTTTTTTTTCTATGATTAAAGATCAGATGTATATATATTTTATATTAAAGTTCATCTAGGTCATTACAAATTGTCAAGATAATAATATATAACATTTGAAAAATACATTTTGAAAAATACCTTGATACCTTGCTTGACCTGCTAAATATAAAAGAATTTACCCTTAATGTGGAAATATTTATTTGATATTTTCATGATACAATTTTATTTTATGAATAAACAGCAAAACTGAAAATTTTAACTTACTTAATCTTTAATGAATTTGGATTTTATTGAAATTTTGTAAAACAAATATGAATTATTCTGATGACTTAGTCTTGGTTATTTTTCACGCAGAAAATTTTCAATTTTCACGGGGACCATCATATTAAACCATATAATTTCGAAGGAATTTCCTAGACTTAAAATATTTCAGAAAAGGGGTGATTTTAAATATAAAAATTTTGCATTTTCTTTCGAAACTCTAGAATTAAAATATAGTGTTAGTAAAAATTGTTACTACAGAGATTATATTTTTATTAATTAAATTTGTGTTCGAAAAAGTGCTTCTGAAATTGGTTGACTAAAAAAATACCAAAAAAATCAGCGTTATATGACAATAAAATAAAAAAAAATGAAATTGATTTTATTTTTGGTAAACGAATATTGCTAGTAAAAATTTTATTATAATTTTTGTCCCGCAGCCCTGTTCAAAGGGTGAGGGGATCCATTTCTAATCTGTGGCCCTTTCCAAATTTAATCAACAATAAACGTTAAACAATTGGATTTCCATACAGTTTACAAGCGTAATTGATTCTTTAATACATTTTTTAATTCATGGCTTACTTTTATTTCCTTCCCTTTATGGTTTTTCTTTGATTCTAAAAATACAATTGTTTTTTTTTCAATGATTCATTTTTCAATCATGTTGGTATTCAAAGCAATTTTTTTTTTGAACTTTTGAACAATTATATTTGAATGTTTATTTCCTTTCAATTCGTTAATTTGTAAGTGAACTTCTGCAAAAGTTCAAAGGGAAATAACTAATTTTCAGACTAATTCATTTTTCATACAAAAGCGGTTGGATAAAATATTTGCTCAATTTTGCCTGTTTCGTGAATTTCACGCTGTCCGCGAAATCGTGCAAATTCAATAACTTTTTTTGGGTGTACCCCATTTGGCATAATGGACATTTGGCATAACGGGTTTTCAAGATGGACGTTTGGCATAATGGACGTTTGGCATAATTGGTCCAAGACATCAGGGACGTTTGGCATAATGGACGTTTGGCATAATTCGTTCAAAACCCATCAAGGACGTTTGGCATAATTTTTGCTAGCTATCTTTTTCCTTTTTTCTAAGCAGATAACTTTACTTTAAAAATGATTTTTGTTTTCAAGAAATCTAGTATCTTTGTCATTTTCTCCCAATAGATGTATTTTTTTTCCTTTTTTTTTCTTAATAAAGCTTGAACATGCATTTTTTTCATAAATATATAATATTGAGATTTGTCTTCTTTTGAAATATTTTGCAGCTAATTTTTTGTATTCAATTATTCCTTCTTTTATTTTAAATTCAACCTAACAAAGTGATGTAAGTTTTGCCAGTCTTTGAAATTTAGCAATAAAGATTTTATACTGTTTACCCTTTTCCCTCCTTTTTCAAATTCAACCTAAAGAATGTATGTACATTTTGCTCTTCTTTAACGAAATGCATTTAAATTTTTTAAAGCAGTTTGCTCTTCTTTTATTTTAAAACTAAAATAAGGTAAAATCTCTCAAAAAATGTGCAGCTTGTTTTTTTTTTTAAATTTTGCAATCATTGTTTTATGCAATTTTTTCTTCATTAATATTCATCCGTAATAAGGGATGTACATTTTTCTTTCTTTAAATATTTGACAAATGACCAAATGAGTTATGAAATTTTCCCTTCTTTTATTTTAAATTCAACTTTTAGAAGGGAAAATCTCTAAAAACAATACTTTTTGAATATTTGACAATTAACTTCGATTATGAAATTTTTTATAACATTTATATTTATTTATATAAAATTCAACTTATGGAAGGAAAAGTAAATTTAAAGATTCACATTTTGAGAGAAAAAATGTGCAGAAATTATATAAATGTTTAAAGACAACATCTATAAGAGAATTTCCCTTCTTCAAGTTAAATATAAAAAATGATGGGAAAATTGAATAAAAAAACTTAATTGCAAAATATTTAAAGAAAAGCAACATCGACATCCATTCACCCAAAATACAGGATCGAGAGTATAATTCCATCAAAATTTATAGAGAGCTCAATGCTAAACTCGATAGAATAATGGTACCAACTCACACCTGCAAAACAATTAATTTAATAAATTAATTGAAACAGTAAATCTGCAACAAGAGTCATACATCGAAATCTGACTACTCTTGTGTCACCAAGCTACTGTGGCCAAGGCAGTTTAGTCATTGAGTTAGTCTATTAAAGGTCTCTGGTTCAGTTCCCGTAGAGAACACTTTTTGTTTTGAAGGATGAACTTTTTCTTGAAAATGGACTCGAGGGCATAATTCTCTCGGTCATCTAGAACTGTGTTCTCTGTGTCTGTGAATCTTTCCGCTAGTCTCGTGTCGGATGAGTGCTGCCCAGTTCTGGGGTTTCTTTAGATTAAATTCGAAAAAGAAGGGAAAATGTGAATTTATTTAGAGATTTCCTTCTTCAAGTAAAATTTTGATCAAAAGAAGGGAAAATTGCATTATAAAAGCTCAATTTTCGAAAATTTGAAGTGGTTTTTCTCATCATGAATTTCATATAAAAGGGAAAATTTCATTTAAAAAATTACTGCTAATTATATTGAAAGGGGAAAAATCTTAAGCTAACAAAAGATATTTTCTTCTTTATACTAATTATTTAATAAAAATATCAAAATTTCATTGAAAAGATTTATTGTGAATTATTCAAAAAGATAAGAATTGACTATTGGGGAAAAAATATAGAGATACCTAATTTTTTATAGAAAAAAATGATAATCTCTTAAAGTAATATAAAAAAGGTAAAAAATATACATTTTCGTTCGTGAAAATGACAAATACTTAACAAAAAAAACAAGCTAGTAATAATTATGCCAAACGTCCATTATGCCAAACGTCCTTGATGGTTTTTGAACGAATTATGCCAAACGTCCATTATGCCAAATGTCCATTATGCCAAACGTCCCTGATGTCTTGGACCAATTATGCCAAACGTCCATTATGCCAAACGTCCATCTTGAAAACCCGTTATGCCAAATGTCCATTATGCCAAATGGGGTACACCCACTTTTTTTGATGAACCATCAATTTTTTTTTTGATGAAGGCACATGAATGTTGTGTGAATAACTTCAAAAAAAAAAATGCTTAAAAATAAATCTTTAAAACTAACTTAACTAGTACAACATTTTTCTGGAATTGGTGACTGATTTTGTGGCAAAAAAATGTGTAATATTACATCAGAAAATGATGAATTTTCATCAGTTTTTGGTGAATATTCATCAGGTTCACATTTTTACACATTTTATATGTAATATTACTTTAAAAAACAGGTAATATTCAACCTGCCAAATTTTCAACATTCCAAAATTCATTTTATTTGCTGTGAAGTATTAAAAAAAATCAAAATCAAAATCAAACCATCCACATTAACGACCCCCGGGTCTTTTGTGGTCTCTATTGCAAGTTTCTGCTCGAACCTAGGAGTTCGAAGGCTTGAATGGGGAGAGCACCCAAACCTCTTTTACTCCAAGGAACCTTCCACCCCAGTGTTTGAACTGACGACCTTTGGATTGTGAGTCCAATCGCCGTCAGCGATTCCACCGGAGTAGGCTTGGTTTGGTGTGTTATTTGTACTTATGGCATGGAGACGACTCCTACACCTGGAATGACTTAACGGCCTAACAACCAAGGCCGGGACCGACATTTTACTTCCTCATCCGATGGAAGGTTGCAGCAGATGGGAATCGAACCCAGAATCATCCGCTTACAAAGCGGACAGCGTAACCATTCGGCCACGCACTGCCAATTCAATTCAATTCGATTATATTGGTGGATAATCAAGTAACATTAAGTTTCTTTTACGTACATAACAGAGCTTTTGAGTTCATTTCAACAGTGATGTAAAATTATATTTCGTTTTTGAGCAAATGGAAATGTTTAATAAAGCATAATCGGAAGTAAGAAAATGATCAAAAAAACTTACAACATTTAGTACTATATTTAAATAAAAATTAAAAAATTTTCAATAGTTTACAGTAAATTTGTAACGGAGAATGCGTGGACAAATTTTGAAAATCAAAGTCTTTTTCTGTGGAATTGCCATTTTTCTCAACCAATCGTAACATGTCGTCAATTGGGGCGAATCGAGACGACGGTCTGAATAGGTACAGTAGTTTTTATGACACTTGAAGGCTAGATATTAGGAAAAAGTTGCACAGAAAAAAAAGTTGAATTTTGGAATGTTGGAAATTTGGTAGGTTTAATATTACCTCTTTTTTGAGTAATATTACATAAAAAATGGGTAAAAATGGGTAAAAATGTGAACCTGATGAATATTCATCAAAAACTGATGAAAATTCATCATTTTCTAGGGTAAAATTATTCATATATTTTGCCACAAAATCTGTCACCATTTCCTGATGAATATTACCATCATTTTTTTTCTGTGTGCACTATTTTTGTTGTTCTGTGTCTGTTCTGACCGAAACTTATCTTAAATATCAAAATATTGTGCAGTGACTAGGTTAAAAAAGCTTTCCCAATTCGCCTCACTTGTCCCGATTCACCGCCAGATGACGATAATGTTATTGCATCTAGCTTGTTTTGGGCTTGGAAGAGAAACTCCTTTACGTTAAGAATTGTGAAATAAAGATAGTCTTAATTTTAATAAAAAAGTAGATAAATCAGAAAATCCCTACTCAAAACAAGGATTTTTGAAGATTCACTTCAATAAATAAAAATCAATGAAAGGTTGGTTATGTAAAATCGTAGAGAACTGATTGTATCGGAATGAGTTCAACAATCTTTTGACATTAAAAAGTTCTTTTTTGGCTTGAATGTTTTGAAAACTATTGTTGAACTTAAAATCACCTTAAAATGGATACAGTCATGCCTTGAATTAGCACCGCATATGGGGGATGCAAAACCGAGGCGTGCATAACCGAGGCACAGAGCTTATGGGATTTTGGCTATATGGGAGACATTGGCTTTAATCGTTCCAAAAATCATTGAAACATCAAAAAATTATAGTGTTTTGAAATCGGGATGATGTCAGCTATCCATTAAAATTATTATTTCATGAAAATTTTCACAAAAATACGTATTTTTCCTGTATTTCGAAAATGCATTTCTTTTCTCTAAAGAAATCAAAAATATATTGTTATTAAAATATGGATATCAAATGATCAGGTTTTTTTTATACATTTTGGATGTAATAACAACATTTTTAGAAAACACTCGAAATTTTCACAAAACTACGTCTTTTTGAAAAAAAAACTCCAAATTTCAATTTTTAACAATATGGGTATCAAACGATCGGGATTGTTTCATACATTTCGAATGTTATAACAATATTTTTTGAAAATACTCCAAATTTTCACAAAACTACGTATTTCCGAAAAAAAATAATCAAAATTTCCGTTTTTACAATGTGGGTATCAAACGATTGGGATTTTTCATACATTTCGAATGTAATAACATTTTTTTTTGAAAATACTCTAAATTTTCACAAAACTACGTATTTTCAAAAAAAAAAATACTCAAAACTTTCGTTTTTACGATGTGGGTGTCGAACGATCGTGATTTTTACATATATTTCGAATGTTATAAAAATATTTTTTGAAAATAATCAAAATTTTCACAAAACTACGTATTTTCGAAAAAAAATACTAAAAATTTCCGTTTTTACAATGTGGGTATCAAACGACCGGGATTTTTTCATACATTTCAAAAGTTATTAAAAAAAATGATAATATTCAAAACTTTCACAAAACTACGTATTTTTGAAAAAAAATGATTTGATTATTTGATACCCCTATTTTAAAAACTGAAATTTTAAAAAGTTTTACAAAAATACGTAGTTTTGTAAAAATTTTGAGTATTTTCAAAAAAAAATATTTTTATTACATTCGTTTGATACCCACATTATGAAATCGGAAATTTTGAGTATTTTATTCGAAAATACGTAGCTTTGTGAAAAATTAGAGTATTTTCTAAAAATGTTGTTATTACATTCGAAATGTATGAAAAAATTCCATATTGTAAAAATTAAAAATTTGAGTATTTTATTCGAAAATACGTAGTTTTGTGAAAATTTTGAGTATTTTCTAAAAATGTTGTAATTACATTCGAAATGTATGAAAAAATCCCGATCGTTTGATACCCATATTGTAAAAATTGAAATTTTGAGTATTTTTTTTCGAAAAAACGTAGTTTTGTGAAAATTTGGAGTATTTTCTAAAAAAAATGTTATTATATCCGAAATGTATGAAAAAACCTGATCATTTGATACCCATATTCAATACAATATATTTTTGGATTCTTTAGAGAAAAAAAATTCATTTTTAAAATACAGGAAAATTACGTATTTTTGTGAAAGTTTTCAAGAAAAAATAATTTTAATGGATAACGGACATCATCCCGATTCCAAAACACTATAATTTTTTGACATTTGCATGATTTTTCATAGATTGAAGCCAATGTCTCCCATATAGCCAAAAACCCATAAGCTCTGTGCTTCAGTTAAGCACTGGGCCGTGCTACACCGAGGCAGCTGAACGGTGCAAAACCGGGGCAGTGCAAAACCGAGGCGTGCAAAACCGAGGCATGACTGTACCCAAAAGTCCAGTTTAAAACATTCTTCAAGTCGTTGTGCACTCTTAGCTTAACTGCAGGGGTCGTCCATGCAAAAAAAAACGACGTAGCATTTTTTATCAACATTGCAAAAAAAAATCCTAAACAATGTGTTTTTTTATAAATT